>NC_091255.1:27295227-27598257 GCF_042477335.2 Ovis canadensis | reverse complement strand
CATCTCACTTTCCTGTCCAATTCTTTGCAACCTCATGGACCGCAGCCCACCAGGCTCCTCTGTCCATGGGATTCTCCAGGCAAGAATACTGGAGTGGGTGGCCACGTCCTCCTCCCGACCCAGGGATCGAACCCACATCTCCCACATTGTGGGCAGATTTTTTACCGTCTGAGCCACCAGGGAAGCCAACTACCAAGGAAGTCCAGGAGGAGGTCTACTTGTCTTCAAACAACCCTAAAGTTCTCTCTCTTCCTCTCTCACATATACACCCTTCCATGATCTCCCAGGCAAAAACCCCAACCCTTACACTCCACTCATGGAGGTTCCCATGAACCAACCCTGTTTCCTCACTGATTCCTTCCAGATCTTTGCAAATTCTTCCTGGCAAGGACGGCACAGCTCTGTCAACCCCAAGGTCTTGCAGTTTCTGTTCCTTCCTGCCCGTCTAGCTGCCTGCTGGCACCCACGGTGAGTCTGCCCACCAGCTCCCACAGACCCCAGGCTGGCTTCCATCCAGGCACTCAGCACCAGCTGTTGACTATGCCTCTCCCCAGCCTGGGAGCTCCTGGCCCTGGGGAGAGCGCGATTAGAGTCCCGGCTCCCAGCACAGGACCTAGACCTGCACTGGCCCATCATAGCAACAGCCAAGTAGCTATTTATATGAAAATCCAACATGACAGGGGCTTCCCTGGTGGCTCAGATGGTAAAGAATCTGCCTACAATGCGGGAAATTCAGGTTCAATCCCTAGGTCAGGAAGATTCCCTAGAGAAGGGAATGGTAACCCAGTCCAGTATTCTTGCCCGGAGAATTCCATGGACAGAGGAGCTGGCGGGCTACAGTCCATGGGGTTGCAAAAGCCAGACATGACTGAGCGACTTACACACATACTGACATGACAGAATAAAATTTAAATTACGGTTTCTCAATTGCACTATACATATTTCAAGTGCTCCCTGGCCACATGGTTACCATGGTGCATAGAACAGATTGCTTCTAGCATCACAGAAAGTTCTGTCGGATGGTGTCACTCTAGACAAAGATGTGATGGTTGGGTGAATAGATAAAGGCATCTCCAGAGCTGCCTGTTTCCAGCATCCGAGGAGAAGGGGTCAGGGGTCACACAGGTCAGAAGGGCCCGCAGCAGGCTCTGGAGCCAGAGAGGGCTGGGGTGTGTCCCTGGTGGGAAAAGAAGGGAGAGTCAAGAGTCCCTTCGTCCACACCAGGACCCCAGAGGAGCCACACTGCCCTGTGGCCACTTCCATGTCCAGCCCCTCTCTTCATACAGCAGAAAGGCGTTCTTTCCTGAAAACTGTATGACCACAAACTGGTGACCACAGTCTTAAAGACAAAGCTGAAATAATGTTTAGATAACTCTAACCGGAGAAGGCAATGGCACCCCACTCCAGTACCTCTTGCCTGGAAAATCCATGGACAGAGGAGCCTGGTGGGCTGCAGTCCATGGGGTCGCTAAGAGTCGGGCACGACTCAGCGACTTCACTTTCACTTTTTACTTTCATGCATTGGAGAAGGAAATGACAACCCACTCCAGTGTTCTTGCCTGGAGAATGCCAGGGACGGAGGAGTCTAGTGGGCTGCCGTCTCTGGGGTCGCACAGAGTCGGACACGACTGAAGCGACTTAGCAGCAGCAGCAGCAGAAGGACAAACAGCTTCCCAGGCGGCAATAATGGAAAAGAACATGTCTGCCAATGCAGGAGACCTAAGAGATGTGGGTTCAATCCCTGAATAAGGAAGATTCCCCCAGAAGAGGGCAGAGCAACCCACTCCAGTATCCTTGCCTGGAGAATCCCATGGACAGAGGAGCCTGGCGGGCTACGGTCCATAGACAGAGTTGGACACGACTGAAGTGACTTAGCACACATGCATGGAGAGGGACGGGGCCCGGGAAGGAGATTTTGAAAAGGAAGGAGGAGGTTACGCACGGACATAGGGCTACACTCATATACACTGCAGGTATCAGGATCAGCAGAAAACCCCAAGAGAATAAAGAGACAAGTCCCATCACACAAAAGCCATTCCCAGAGGCCTAGGGAGCAGTCCTGGCAAAATCGTCTTGAGAGTGTTGACTGCACCAGTGCACCCCCATAGCTCAGCAGAAGGAAATGCCAGACTTCATGGATTTGAATCCTTTCTCCAAAAAACTGAACAGAAAAAAGACAGACACCCCGTTTTCAAGTCTGGCACCCCCAGCCTGCATCCCACTGTGACTTTTGCTCATTCCTCAGTCACTTTTCACCAGCAAATATATGCCAGGGCTTCCCGCATGCCAAGCACCACGCTGCCTGGCACACAGCTTCTACTGGGCACAAGCTGATGCCTTCTGGAGGGTTCCAACACAGCCATTCCTGAAATATTGAGGAGAAACCCAACCTCTTCCTATTCTATTGCTAAAGAAGAATGAAGTGGGCGTCCCTGGTGGCTCAGTGGCCAAGAATCCGCCTGCAAATGCAGGAGAGAGGGGTGGGTCTGGGAAGATCCCACATGGCCTGGAGCAACTCAGCCTGTGCACTGCAACTACTGAGCCTGTGCTCAAGAGCCCAGGAGTCGCGACTACTGAGCCCGCGTGCTGCAACTACCGAGCCCGCGTGCTGCAACTACTGAAGCCCGCGTGCCCTACAGCCCATGTTCCACAGCAAGTGAAGCCACCTCAGTGAGAAGCACTGAGAAAGTCTACACCTGGAGAAAGCCTGCAAGACCCAGCACAGCCAAACAAGTGAATAAATAATTTTAAAAGAAAGAAGAATGAGGTGGGCTTGCATGGACCAACACTGCGGTGAAATTCAAACTAAAAACCTCAGGATGATACCATTCTATGATCCCATTTTAGCATCATATATATATATATATATATATATATATATGTATATATATATATATATATATATTTTTTTTTTTTTTAAGGGAAACAAATTTGTATGTGAATAAACACAATGTGGTGAGACTTCCCTGGTGGTCCAGTGGCTAAGACTCACCACTTCTTAAGCAAGGGGTCCAGGTTCAATCTAGAGCCCGCGTGCCACAACTAAATGAATACATCTTTAAAGAGAACAACATGGTACCCTGGATTGGAACCTAGACCAGGAGGAGGACAACAATGGAAAAACTGGTGAAATCCAAATGGAATCTGGAGTGTAATTAGTAGTTGTAAACCAATGCCATGTTCTGAGTTTTCACAAATGTACGCTGGTAATATATGATGTTAATGACAGGGGACGCGGGTGAGGGGTGCAGACGGGAACTCTGCACGGACTCTGCAACTTTCCTGTAAATCTAAAACTATTCCAAAATAAAACATTCATTTAGGAAAATAAACGGTGGTTTCGCTGACATTCAGAAGTCAACGGATTCTGTCTCTGCGTTCAGCTGTGGAAAGGGGCGTGACTTTCATGCCACTTGGAACTTTGGTTTCTGAAATGTGCACCTGCCTATCTAGGCGGCACATCACTTTGTCGGCAAAGGTCCGAAGAGTCAAAGCTACGGCTTTTCCTGTAGTCATGTACGGATGTGAGAGACGGACCATAAACAAGGCTGAGCATCAAAGAACTGATGCTTTCAAACTGTGGTGTTGGAGAAGACTCTTAAGTGGGACAGCAAGGAGATCAAACCAGTCAATCCCTAAGGAAATCAACCCTGAATATTCATTGGGAGGACGGATGCTGAAGCTGAAGCTACAATACTTTGGCCATCTGATGCGAAGAACTGATTCATTTGAAAAGACCCTGATGCTGGGAAAGATTGAAGGCAGAAGGAGAAGGGGGTGATAGAGGATGAGATGGTCAGATGACATCATCGATTCAATGGACGAGTTTGAGCAAGCTCTGGGAGATGGCGAAGGGTAGGAAAGCCTGGCATGCTGTAGTCCATGGGGTTGCAAAGAGTCAGACACGACTGAGTGACTGAACAACAACCTATTCTCGAACCAATTCTGGCTGAAAGCACATAGGATGCATCTGGGCCTAGCAGAGTGGAGTGGGAGCCAGTCAGAGTCCACACAATTGGTGGGTTAAGAAGCACAGGAGTGGCAGCCATTAAAGAGAATGAAATGATGCCGTTTGCAGCAACATAGACAGATCTACAGAGTGTCATCCTGGGTGAAGCAAGTCAGACAGACAAGGAGAAATACTGGAAATAATGGATGACATTCCTTGCATGTGAAGTCTAAAATGAAATGACACAAAGGAACTTACTTAGGAAACAGAGAGAGACTCACAGACCTAGAAAACAGACTTACAGTTGCTGGGGAGAAGGGATAGTTAGGGAGCTTGCGATGGCCATGTACACACTGCTATATTTAAACTGGATAACCAGCAAGGACCTACTGGATAGCCTGGATGGGAGGGCGGTTTGGAGGAAGAATGGATACATGTAAACGTATGGCTGAATCCCTTCGCTTTTCACCTAAAACTATCACAACACTGACAGTTGGCTATACTCCAGTACAAAATAAACAACTCCAAAAAAAAGAGAAAGAAATATAAGAGTGGCCTTTTGCTCAACAGGGAAGACTGCGTGGAGGAGGTGACGATGGCTCTGACACTAGAATGATGTCCATGGGATAAGCCTAGGCAAGAGCACTCCAGGGAGCAAGGGAGTGGGTGCAAAAGTCAGACCAGAGGGAGTGAAGGGGAGGGTTAGTGAAATGAGGTCAGAGACATGCAGAGGGCAAAGTGTGTGAGGCATCTGGTGTTTATTCGGAAAGAAATGGGAAGCCCTGCAGAATTACGTGGTCCAATTTACATTTCCTCATGCTGCGTGGAAAATGGAGTGAAGCAGGTCAATGATAAAGTAGGGAGACAGCTCTGGGGCTGCTGCAGGAGCTCGGGTGAGAGGATGGGGGCCTGGGCCATGGTGCAGGCGAAGAGGTGGAGGGGTGAGGGGACACGGAGGGAGGGGCCGGAGACACTCCTGCCGTCTCTCCCCGACCCCACCACCCACACACAGCTTTCTGCTCAGACTCTGTCCCAGTGCCCTCCGCCAGGGAGCATCCTGGCTCCCAAACACACCTGGCTCGTGGGCTCTCCAGCCTGCCTGAACCTGCGCACAAATGAGCTCTCCCCTCATTTACACCCAGCTCTGACTACCCCAGATGACTTTGTTTTTGTTTGCTTTTTAAAAATATGTATTCATTTGCCTGTACCAGGCCTTAGTTGTAGCACGTGGGGTCTTTTTTAGTTGCGTGTGGGATCTAGTTCCTCAACCAGGGATCGAACCCCTGGGCCCCCTGCATTGGGAGCATGGAGTCCTAGACACTGGAAACTAGGCAAGTCCTCACGCATGACTCCGTGATTCAGACACCACTTAACTCACGATCACCTCTGGGCCCGGCTGGGAGACCCCTGTCCCGGCTGCCACCAGAGGGCTCCCCAGAGGCCAAAAAGCTTCTGCAGCCAGCCCACGGTCCTGGCTTCTGCCCTGGGCATGGCCAGCTCCTCTTTCAAAGCCGGGCACGGGTGAGGCTGGGTCTCCAGCATATTTCACATCTCTGCAGATCTGAGGGAAATCCCTCAAGGAGCAAAGCCACCTGCCAAAGATGTCTTAAGCCCAAGAAAGGAAGTTAGAAGGCACAGTTTGGAGTCCAGCAGCCCCGGGTTTGACCCTCAAGTCTGCCCCTGTTACCAGCTCGGGGACCTTCATAGAGTAACTCGGCCACTCTGAACCCGGTGGTCCTCATCATCAAGCAGGGAAGATGCTGATGCGATGCTGGGCAAGTCACTGCCCACGTGGGGCCCCAGCACCTTCCAGGGAGGCTACAGACATGAGTCTGGTGGGCTGCAGTCCATGGGGTCACAAAGAGTCGGACACACTGAGTGACTAAGCAGCTGGTGGCTTCCCTGGAGGCTCAGACGGTAAAGAATCCGCCTGCAGTGCAGGAGACCCGGGTTCAATAACTGGGTCAGGAAGATCCCTTGGAGAAGGGAAAGGCCACCCACTTCAGTATTCTTGCCTGGAGAATTCTATGGATGGAGGAGCCTGGTTGGCTATAGTCCAAGGGGTCACGAAGAGTCAGACATGACTGAGCGGCTAACAACATACCTATTATGTGCATGCATGCATGTGACTGTTAACAATACCCCCAAGGTACCTCCATCTCGCAGCCCACCAGGCTCCTCCATCCATGGGATTTTCCAGGCAAGAGTACTGGAGTGGGTTGCCATCGCCTTCTCCGATCTCACAAAGCAGTTTCCTTCAAAATTCTCATGAGCAAACTCTTTTCTGCCAGCTTCTTAAAAGTTGACGTATGTCACAACTATGAGGGCCACTGGGGCCAAGGCCAGGGCTGGGAGCGTGTAAGGTGCTAGAAGTGCCCTTGTGGGGAGCCCGCATTCACCCCCATCTTCTCTCACCCATAACAGGAATTTCTTAAGTTCAAGTCACCTCCTGTCCAAGGAATCTCTCCTAGTGAAAATTCTTAAATATACAAGCAGATTCATAAACAATATTAACCACCATGACATATACAATAGTCAACAACTGGAATTAACCTCTGCCTGGTAAACGATAGCACATAAACTCAGACATTATGAAGCTCCTGAAAGAAAGTGGGGTGGGAGGTGGTTACCAAGTGTGAAAATACAAGGAAAACATGGTTAGCATGTCCAATGATAAGAGTAAAATATAAAATTGTTTATTCAGGATGGTTTAAATCAGTGTTGCCCTAGAGAAATATAATGCAAGCCACATACTTAAATTTTAATTTCTGAATAGCCACACTTGAAAAAGTAAATATATATGAAATAAATTTTAATCATGTTATTTAGCTTCATATGACCAAAATAGCATCTCAACAGATTAACTATTAAGTTTTTAATATTTTCTTTTTTCTGGATCACGTCTTCAGAATTCAGCACATCTTTGAATTTATGTCTTTGAAATCATAATACATCTCAGTGTGGACTTGCCACATTCCAAGAACATATTAGCTACCTTACTAGACAGCACAGGTCTAACCCATCTAGAGATTTTTTTTTTAAAGACTTAAGTATTAGGGTAAAAAAAAAAAAAGGCTGGAAGGAAATAAAGTCTTAATGATCACAGATTTTTCTCTGAGTGGTGGTAATACGTATGTGATTTTTTCCCCCTTCTTCTTCTGTTTTCCAAAGTGTCTAAATAAAATGAATTCGTGTTGCTTTTACAACAATGGCCAAGTCCATCTTTTCCATTTTAGAAGAGAAGTGAGGGATTTAAAAGACCTGCCCGGGTGAACAACACCTGTCAAGCACTGATTTATTGATACGCCAAGAGAGCTGCCCCTGACCTCTGACCTCCTCCTTGCATACTGGTTGATTAGTTTAGTGGGTAGGTGGGTGGGTAGGTTGGATGGATGGGGAAAGAGAACAAAGGAAGGAAAACAGAATTACTGCTGGAGTTACAGGAGAAAACTAAACTCAGATCCTTGCTTCTAAATTCCAAAACTATCGTCTATCAGCCGTATGATTTTAAACAAGCTATTTGACCCATCCACGCTTTAATTTGTTCAAGTATAAAATGGTGCTTTAATTTTCTCAAGTATAAAACAGCGATCATGATAGTAACTCCTTCACAGGGCTTTTTGGGAATGAAGTGAGACTATTTATACAGAGTATTCAACAGTGTCTGTTGCACAGTCAGTGTTTCCAGAGACGCCGGCTGTTGTCCTCATGATGAACCTATGAGTGGCGGGGTCAGGCTGTCTGGCTATAGAGTGATGGCACCCAGGACACAAGCTAGAGCCACGTGGGCCCTGGGTCCCTCCTGGTGCTGCCGTCCCCTCCACATCCCACTCCTGCCCCATCGGTCGCAGCCACGGTGGAGCCAGTCCTCGGGTTTGTGTGTGGTCCCTTTGCTCGACACCCCGCCCACATCCCACCCGGAGACCCCAGTCCCCATGGCGCAGCCCCCGTACCTGCACCACCTCCGGCCTCACGTTGAAGGTGTACAGCCAGTCGCTGAAGCGAGGGTAGCTGTCGAGCTCCGAGGTCCTCTCGCCCGGAGCCACGCTCAGCTTGCACTGCCACTGCTTGCAGATGTACCGGAGCAGCTTCGCCTGCAGGGAGCCCAGGAGAGAGAAGCGGGTTCACTCGGGGCACGTGGACGTGATTCGGGGAGCTCTGGCAAACACGAGCCGTGAGACATGGACGGGGGCCTGCCAGGTGCCCCCTCCGCTGCCATTCAAGCAGGGTGAAGCAGGAAACCGAGGAGGCACGGGGAGACGAGTAGGGTCTGGCAGAGCCAGCAGGGAAGCCTAGAGAACCAGCCCCTACCCTCTGTCCCACCCAAGGCCGGCGGCCACACCACCCTCCCCACCTCCCACCAAGGACCACGCTCTTCAGAAAGTAATGGGCAAGACTGGGCAGAACAGAGTACAGGGTGGCACAGAAGAAGGGCTTCCTGCTTGGGAGAAGGGGAGGGGTACAGGGAGTCAGTGATGGATGACGTGAAAAACGCAGGGGCTTGGGGAGGATGAGTAACCTTCCACTTAAGAGGCTTCCAGCCAAGAATCAGATTGCCCGGGCTAGGACCCGAGGGCTCAGACACACCCGAGCCCTGTGACCTCGGACAAGCTACAGAACACCCTGCCCCCAGGAAAGTCTCAGTTTCCTACTCCAGAAAAGGGGGTAAGAATAGAACCTCCCTCTCAGGGAGGCTAAGAAGAAACGAAGCCCTCAGCGTGAGTGCCCAGCCCACGGCACGCTCATCCTGAGGGCCAGCCAGGCCGGCGGGCTGCGGCTCTATTGGCCAAGGTCCCTGACTGGGGTCCACCAAGAGGCTTTCAAGACTCGCTCCCTGAAATGCATGCAAATTTCAGACACGTGAATCTATGTGTTTTCCAGGCAAAGCCTGTCCACGGGTTTCAAAAGAGTCTCAAAAGGCTAAAGCTGCAAATAATAATAGAGTAAATACTAGTATTCTCTTTGACAAATGCTGGGCTGCCCCACACTGTGCTGAGGAATGCGGAGGGGCAAGACCTTCAGGGCAGAGTGCAGCTGCGACTGATTAAGAGGGAGTGGACTCAAACGTAGGGAAATGAGCGACAACCCAAAGAGGGCAGGTCCCACTGAGACTCAGCGACCCCGGGACCCCATGAGAGCTGCCGAGATGGCGACTTGGGAGCTTCCCCTCAAGACAAGCACCACCTTCACAGTCTTGCATGAATGAACCCTGCCCTTGGGAGCCACTTCCCAATACCTGCTGCCCCCTCGAGAGTTTTGCTGTTGCTAATTCATTCCTTGTTCTTTCATCTGTAAATATCTCAATGTGGTCAACTCTCTGGGACCCTATGGACCCTAGCCAGCCAGGTTCCTCTGTCCAAGGGATTCTCCAGGCAAGAATATTGGAGTGGGTGGCTGTGGGAATCTTCCCAACCCAGGGATCGAATTCACGTCTCTTGTGTCTCCTGCACTGGCAGGCGGGTTCTTCATCACTAGCGCCACCTGGGGAGCCCTTCTCCAAGTGTGACCAGAGGCCATTCCAAGTTCAGGACCTCAACTTTCTTTTCCAGCCTCATCTCCATTCCACCCTACCCCTGACCCACCCAGTCCTCCAGGTGAGCACTCTCCTAGGAGCTAGTCCTCAAATATTAATACTTTCTGTATGTCCATACTCCTGGGCCTCTGCTCAAATGTCTGGAGTGGCTGGACGTCCTGCTCTCTTCCAGCCACAGTGTCCTTGGCCTGGTCAAGACCCCCTGGGCTAATGAGAATCCTCCCCCGTCTCCCCTGCCTAGTGCCCTGTCCATACCTCTCTGGGAGCCACTACCACAGAGGGCCTCCTGTTCAAGCTTCTAACCGGGTCTCCCCCTACAGATGTGAGCTCCCAGGGCAGTGAACACAGCACAGATTTTGGAGTTGAACAGAATCTGCATTCAATACTGGAACTCCAACTGAAAACCTTAATTTATCCACTTAAAAAAAGAACTGTAATATATAGTAGAACTACACGTAACTTTGTTCTGTATTTTGCAATGTCTTGTAGCATAAATGTGTTATCAGACTTCGATAATTTAATGTGTTATGTAAATGTGTTATCATACTTTCATAATTTTAAAAAAAGAAAAACGACTCTGATTCAGATCTAGTTTCTGTCATTTAACTGTGTGACCTTAGAGAAGTTCATTAATTTTCCTGAGTCTTGGTTCTCTCATCTGTACAACAGCAAGGATGATTCCAGCTCACAGTAAGGTGGGAGGATTGAACTATAGTATGGAAACTTCCCCCCAAAACTAGGTTAGTCCCCCATTATTATACACCAGGGCAGGAACTATGCCCGCCTCATTGGACTGTCCGCACAAGCCTATTGCTGCCCCTGGTACATAATGTGTGCTCAAAGATGCCTGAGAAAGGAAGGAGGGAAGGAAATACAGGGGCCTCATCCCCACATTAAACGGTTTCCCACAGCCTGCCCTCCACTCCAAACTGCTCTCAAACCACAGCGTCAAATTGCTGACCAAAGATAGGGCAATAAATCAATTAACTGTGCAAAGTCAAAACCATTCTCTTCCGCATGAAGCAACAAGGTCGGGCTGCTGACATTGACATCAGCAGCAAAGAGGTCTATCCATCCCCAGCCTGAGTGTTTCAGGGGCCACACCCCTGGGAGCCAATGAATAACCTGTTCATTGTGCTAAGACTTTGGCCCACACAGGGCAACATCAAGATCAGCCAATCTGGCCTTGGCAATGAGCCAGGATCTGGGGGCTTCTCTCGTTCAGCCCCATCACCAAGTGCAGCCCCTTTCAGCCTCCAGGCCCTCAGCCCTTGTCCTCTATCAGATCACACATTTAATATTTGGCTTGTCTGCTTCCTTCTTCAGATGGGAAAATCCCTGAGGCCAGGTGCCTGGTCTATGTTCTCGATCACCTGATCACCACTGTGTCCCCAGGAGCCAGCATGGCACTGATGCATGGTCTGCTATGGTGAAACCTTTGTTGAATGAATGAGCAACTTAACACATATTACATTCTGTAGCCCTGACAGGCCCTCATGTTTATTAAAATGAGAGTTGAAAATAAATGTCAGCTGGGCAAGTGATGGCTCAGGAGAGTCTCAAAAATCAGGGTGGGTTCCCCTGAAGCGGAGTGAGAGGTTTCTTTATTTGAAGGCTGCTAGAGGTCCTCACTGGTCTTCTCAGGTGGTTCAGATGGTAAAGAATCTGCCTGCAATGCGGGAGATGCAGGTTTGATCCCTGGGTGGGGAAGATCCCTTGGAGAAGGGAAAGGCTACCCACTCCAGTATTCTTGCCTGGAGAATCCCATAGACAGAGGAGCCTGGCGGGCTACAGTCCATGGGGTTGCAAAGAGTCGGACACAACTGAGCAATTAACACTTTCATTTTTTTTCAGAGTTCCCATCAAAAGGCAGCCAGAGTGACTAGTGGGTAGGACCCAGGAGAACTTAAAGAATTCCTCTCTGTACCCAGGTGACAATCCGCAGCCCTGGCTGGTCATGAAGACCAGGAAGGAGAATGAGTCATGGGCAAGGGGGGTTGGTGTCTTGAAGCTTGTGAAGAAGAAACGACACCTGCAGATTTGCGTTCTGCTGGAGGAGGTGTCCGGCGTACAGTGCCTACCCAAGCAAAATAAGACTGCTCTCACTTTTTGGAAAGTTGGCCACAGCTGTAGAACCACCCAGGGGTTACTTTCCCAGACAAACCACAGCGGGCTGGCCAGCCCAGCCCTAGGGGCCTCCACCAGGGCCTTTCATGGGTAGCGTCATTTTCTCTTAACCACAAAACCGCCAGATAGAAATTCTCCAGAAGGGAAGAACACCTGGGGTTTCAGCACTGGGACCCAGCAGCGAGAGGGAAAGAGTCATCAGCACCCTGGCCGCAGGGGCGGACCGAGGCTGGAACGAAAGTCTTCGCCCACCTCTGATACTCTTTCGTTAACTGAGCGTGCATCCTGCGCCTGCCCTGAGGCTCAGTCATACTTACAGAAGGAGCAGAAGAGCAGCAAGTCAGCCCACAAGCAGCCGCTGGGTATCACCAAGACATGACGCATGGCAAGTGTTTGCTAAGTGTCCGAGGCTCAAAGATCTGGGCTCTGGTTCCAGTTCTGACATGTCAGATCAAGGCTCTTAGGGAAATCTCCCTTAGCTCAGCTTCAATATTACCATAAAATGGTATTGTTTTAGAGAAGCTGGAGTCAAAATAACTATATGTGAATGTGCTTGGAACAACACCACCAACAAAAACACAAGCCCCAGAAGGTTTCCACCGGTTACACCAAACACACCCAAGACGCAGTGTAGCTCCGAGGAAGAACTCTGGCTCTCGGGACACAGAGACCTGGCCCCCAAGCCCCTCACCATCACCCTCCCCCAGAAGTAAACACAGATGTAACCTGTCAGCCTCAGCTTCCCCACCTGTAAAATGGGGCTGATTTCCCTCAAAGGGCTATAAAGATTTACATGAGAAAATCTGGATGTAAAACGTTCGGCAAAGTGCCAGGCCCTCTCAGAGTCCCAGGACATGCCATCTCAAGCAGGGCAGGTGGGTCAGTCTATAAGGACAGAGGTGACAGACATAAATGGGCAACGAATCCCAGCACAGGCAGAGAGGGACACCAGACTCCCATGGACAACAGTGAGCTCTCTCAATTATGCAGATCACCTCAACACTCAATCAGCAGCCCTAGTAGTAATAATAATCGTATCTATCTATTTTTTCTCCATGTATGCAGCTTGTAAAAATCCTGGTTCCCCAACAAGGATCAAACCCACACCCCCTCCCTTGGCAGCTTGGAGTCTCAACCACTGGACCGGCAGGCAAGTCTCTCTCTTCTGTTTACTTAGCACGTTATCCTCTTCTCTTGCTGGGTTCTCAATGAAAATTCCAGGAGGTAAGCATGGTGTCCCAATATTCACACAACCCCAAAGCCCCTAAGCATAGCATTTTCCCACAGAATAGCTCTGTACAACCAAAAAGGTCACAACCCATTCAGACTCTTGACGGGAGACAAGAAGAGCGATGTCAAGATCTGGGTGCTGGGCAGCCTACCTGGCTCACTCGGATCCAGTCATGTCCAGACCGTCCCAGGTAGTGAGTCCTCTGAATAAAAGTCACAGACTTCCCCACACTCTCCACACTCTCCAGGCACGATGGGCCACCGCCTCTGGTCCTCTGTGCAAGAACCTACCCTCTGGGCTACACCTGACTCCTGCTCTGAAATCATTAAAACCAACTACCACCCTGCCCAATGCCAGGGGGCTGCCCCTTTCAAGGAGACCCCACCATGCTTTGCAGAGTGAAGCGAGGCCCCTGCAGGCCCCTACACACTTCCACCCCTTTCCCCGGCTCACTCAGCCCTCCAGCCAGCAGGCACACTTCACGGACCAGCCTCCAGCTCACCCACACCTATGGGACCCTGAATCCTTCCTCCCAGGTGGACTGCATGAAATATTCTTAAGAGGACGTCCATGGCAGTCTTTGTTAGCGCCGTATTCCTGTGCTTTCATGCATGCTAAGTTGCTTCAGTCGTGTCTGACTCTTTGTGACCCCCATGGATCTCAGCCCTCCAGATTCCTCTGTCCATGGGATTCTCCAAGCAAGAATACTGGAGTGGGTTGCCATGCCCTCCTCCAGAGGATCTTCCCGACCCAGGGATCAAACTCGTGTCTCTTATGTCTCCTGCAACCGGAAGGCGGGTTCTTTACCACTAGCGCCAGCTGGGAAGGCCAGGTCCCTGTCTAACCCATCCCAAACTTCAGGAAGTCGTCAAAGCTCTCAGGACTGACTCCAGCCTTCCCCGGACAGTCCTTGAAGCTGCAGCTCCTTCCTGGGCACCAGCCAGATCTGCCAGGGCCTCGGGAGGCTCCTCTTACTTCTCCCATCTCCTCTCCGAAACTGGAGCGCGCTTCTGGGGACGCCCGGCCGACCCCGCCAGCTGAGCAGCCTGGTGTGGCTGCCACGGCCAACGTGTTGCGAAATGATTTCTGAGATAGTAAGGAAGGCTCTGAGGCCATGGCTCGGCTCACGGCTCCCCCGCAGGCATGACCAGGCGCTGGGCTCCAAGAGTGCCTCGGCGCTGGCACTGCCGAGTCCCACGGAGCTCTCGAGGGTACCCAGGGGGGCTGCCGTGAGCAGGCAAGGGGCAGAGCCAGCATGCCAGGGAAAGTGGGGATGAGCAGAGGAGAAAGTGACCTCAGTTCCCAAACCGGGCATTTCGCAACCAGCCATCCTTCGCTCCCTCCACCCCACGCACCCGTGCTCTCCCTCCAGGAGAAGCTGCCAGACACGTGCATTTGTTACAGAGACAATCTCCCCGCCAAGCCTCCTGCCAGCAACCTTGCCCTGACGTCAAACTCGGAGTCGGGGAACTTCAAACACAAACAAACAAGTCTGCCCCAGACCACAAGTGGAGCCGTTCCCAAGGAGGCCGGGGGTGAGAAGGCCACAGCTGGAAACTCAGGGCCTCCCGCCCCCTTCCTTGGCTCCACTGGGGCTGCAAACTCTGGGGCCTGACAACCAGCGGCAAATGGGAGCTTCAAACCCCAACCAAGACAAAACAGGATCAGTCTTTGGTTCTGCTGATGGCTGAGAGTACCAGGGGCCAGTACAGCAGAGGGTGCAGGGAGACCCTGCCCGGAGGCACTGATGACTCCGTTAATTTCCTCTGTGCAATTAGCATCCCCATTAGATAGCATCGCCCATTCTAATTGCTCTGGTGCTGGGTGTTAAGTAGGCAGGAAAGGAGGGACCAATGAGGCTCAGAAGTACCTAAGAGACTTCTGGGGAAAGAGGGAGCTTGAGCCAGGCTAGGGTGGACAGCCAAGGACCCTCGTTTTCTCAGCAACACCGGTAGGTGTTTCTCAGCAACTCCACTGCAGTCCTGAGACTCAGAAGGAAAAGTTTCCAAGAGAAAGGCATTCCCTTGACCTACATATCCTAAGGCAGCTCCTACCTGAGAGGCCAAGGGTGGGCAAAGTGAATGTGCTCTAGAAAGCAACCGTGGCCTTGAAGAACCAGTGCATGAGCAGTCTTGGGGCTGCCGTGGCGGGTTTGCTTCCCAAGTCGATTCAACACTACAAGCGCCCAATACCCCCATGGGTTTTTCAGAACCAGCAGTCCTCAGGGGCTGCAGGAACAAACTGGACTAAATCATGAGAAAGCCAAACACCTGCTTCAACCCCTAACTGCCCTGGGCCTGAAATGACGACACGAGGGAAGGAAGAACCTCTATACATCACCCATTCATTCAGCAAATCATCAGGAAAGTTGGTCTGGGCTCCCAGCACCGAGAGGCACTGTGACATGGCCATAAGCAGCCTGGCGCATAAGCTTGAAGAACTGGTGTGTGAGATGCATCATCAACTAGTGACAGATGTGTCCACAGACAGATCTGACCAGACGGAGGGACAGAAAGGGGAGAAGGTATGCCCACCCTCGGAGCCTCCCTGATGGCCCCAACGCTCAGCGCGTCTGCTGAGCAGCCACAGAGAGCAGATGTCAGGAGACAGAGGGGTTGAGGCACCCACAAACCAGACCCCTTAACGACACAGCCTGTGTCTCAACTCAGACATACTCCACATGCCTGTCTGAAGTTCACCAGCCCACAGAGCACAGCCTAGCTCTCAAGCCCTGGACGACAAGAGGAAATCCCGGAGAGTTCCTGACACTGCACACCAGAAGAGACCTGGATGCGAATTATCAAGCCGAGACCTGGAAGAAAGGCAGAGGCTGCACCTAACGACTAAGGTGGGCTTTTGCCAGTGGGCCCACTTCAAACTCTGATCTGAAAGCACCTGCAATGTGTAGCAGGTTGTGTCATATACTGGGGAGGCAGGTCTTCCTTTCCAGAGACACAACTGTTTGCCTAGCAACTGAGACCATCACAGAAAAGGATAGAGAACCGTGCAGGGGTGAGGGGCCAGGGCAGGGGAGCTCCTCGAATACCCGGGGCTGACAAATGTGGTGGCCATCTCCCCTGGCACGCTGGGTGCCATGTTAGGTGCTGCCCACTACCCATCTGGTAGCCATGCCTGACCTCTTCTGCACTCGCAGGCCGATTTTGGCTAGGGCAGCACCGTGCCTGGTGATGAACTGATCCAAGTCAGCGGTTCTCAACCCTGACTTTACATCCACATAATCGACCTAGGATGGGATCCAGCATGGCTCTTTTGTGATCTGGGCCCCACTTCCATCTTCCTTTGAAATTAACTATGTATGACAGGTCTGGTCAATGAGATATGAGGCCATGTCCACTGGAAATGCCGGGAAAGTGTTTCCCTCACAAGTGGGGCAGTCTCTGGGGCTTCCCACAGCCCTGCTTTGAAGATTAGAATAGCCAAGAGTTGTCCAGAGACACCTCTGTCCAGCTGCTAAACACATGAGCCACCTAACTCCAAACTTCTCATTGCAGGAGAGACATAAGAGTCTGTTTGTGGAACTCACATTTTCTGTTACTTGCGATCAAAAGCAGTCTTTACTGCTAACATTTATTAACTTTGCACTATCACAGGTTCAGTTCAGTTCAGTTCAGTCGCTCAGTTGTGTCTTTGCGACCCCATGAATCGCAGCACGCCAGGCCTCCCTGTCCATCACCAACTCCCGGAGTTCACTCAAACTCATGTCCATCGAGTCAGTGATGCCATCCAGCCATCTCATCCTCTGTCGTCCCCTTCTCCTCCTGCCCCCAATCCCTCCCAGCACTATCTCAAATCTCCTTCTAAAACCTTGTAAGTCTTCCTGTTTGCCTCTGGAAAACCTACAGAAGGAAAAAAAAGGTCTCTCTCCATTCTTCTTGGGGCCCCGTGCTACCCACAAGCACTCCTCCAAACGTCTTCGCAAATTTCAAAGAGCAGCTACATGTTTATTAAGCCCAAGTTAGCCTTTTTTTTTTTTCTTTTTTGGTTTGTACTTTTTATTTTCTTGCCATGACCACTCTGAGGGAGGGACCACTTGGAGAGACTCTGAGCCCGTACAGGGAGGGATGGTGGGCCAGCTGAGTCCAGCTGCCCAGCCACCCTCGCCAAGATCCAGAGGTGTGGGTGGGGCCCTCCAGATGGGGACAGCTGATGCCACATGGAGTATGCCACCTGGGTGCTGCCACAGAGGTCTGTGGGACCCCAGGGGGACTGGGTCTATGGGGTGGGGGGGCTGAAATCCTAGAAAGACATCAAAGAGGAGATAATCCCCGAAATGGGTTCAATCAGTTGTGGGGGGGGGGGTGTGGAGTGTGACACACAGACAGAGGGTAAGGGGTAGGGACGACACCCAGGTGAGGAGCAGAGCAGAGGAAAAGCCAGAGTCACAAGAAAACCTTTATGGGGAAAAAAAAAAAAAAAAAAAAAGGGATATATTTATATGGCAAGCAGCCAGAGACTAGAGGGATGGGGAAGACGGGAGAGCAGTCAGCCAGGGGGCAGGGCCAGCTCATGCAGACCCCAGAAGGTTCTGGAAGGCCCAGGAAGACCACACTAAGGCGTGTGCACTCAATCTTGCAGGCATGGGGAGGAACACAAAGGCAGAAACGTGGTCAGATCTGCATTTTTGAATGATCATTCTGGAAACCATGTGGAGGACAGATTGAAGTGGGTGTGGAGAAACCCGAAACGGGGAAGCCAATTAAGGAGCCAAGGCAATTCAGCAAATGAGAACAAAAGGTAATTTAGTCAGTGGCTGTGTGGGTGGAAAGGAAGGAGCAGATTCTAGAGATGTTTTATTACATTTTTTACTCTAAGACAAGACTTCCCTGCTTGCTCCTCCAGAGAATTTCTGGCATACCAGCACCCTGGAATGCAGGAAGCCCATGAGCTGAACTTCTCCAACAAATGAGTCAACACGTGTTTGACTTCTTGGAGCTCTGTGCTTCAGGGGGGAGGGGGCCGGCTACAGGTCAGAAGCCTTCAGGCCCCAAGGTCTAACTTGGCCCAGGCACCTCAGCCCAGGTGGCTCTCCACTTGAGGTCTGCCCCCTTCTCCACCTCCCAGGCAGAGGGGAGCCCTGCACCCACCAAAAGTAAAAGTCATTCCCCAGAATCTCCATCTTCAGCTCCTCCTGAAACCCCCAGAGGAGATCAGACAGAAAGAGGTTGGAGAGACGCAGAAACTGCCAGAGCGGCCAGGTCCAGGAGGAGCATCGCCAGCCTGCCCACTCCAGGCCACACGCAGAGCACTGCATCCCCTCCCAGGAGAGCTGCCCAGGTGTTCCTGCAAGAGAAAGCGGGAGCTCTCCCCATCTTCAATGGAAAGATCATGGGGATCAGAGCCAGAGGGAGACTCAAGTTCAAATCTCGCCCCCACCTCCTACCAGCTAAAGGACTGCAGGCCATGGATCACGCCCCTGAGCCATCATTTCCTCTGTTGTAAATGAGGGGAAAGATCGGCCTCCAAAGAGCACCGTGGAGACAAAACGATAAGACGATAAGACGTATCCAGCAGCTGGCATGCCCATACGCAGCCGGTATGCCCACAGGCACCTGCAAATATCTACTCCCATCTCCCGTCTCTGTGGCCTTAATCATGCGTAAGGCTGTGGCTTTGATGACTGGCAGGGAGCCCGGGACAGGGGGTGGGAGGAGACCCCAAAAGGTGAGTGTCCAAATGGCCGGGGTGGATTACTGATCTGCTGAGGTATCTGCAGGCTCCCATGGAACAAGGCAGAGATCTGATTGTGGAAACAGTTCTGAGCACAAGGCGTGGGGTGGGGCGGGGTCGGCATTACCCCCACTTTTACAATCCATTCTGTACCATCAAGGTCTAAGCAACACCTCTGACACTGAACCACCACCGTGAGTTCCAGGTGAGACCAGGATGCCCCACCAGTGATGTGACTGTCCGTTCTAGCTTGAAGCGCACCCAAGAGATGACATCAGATCATGTGCGGGTCAAGCATCTTGGGCAATGCCTCACACGCGACACAGTTCACAGCCCTCATCCTAACCTACCCTCCCCACGGGTCCACGAGGACCATCCTCATCGCCAAGGCTCAGAGGCTAAGTGACGTCCCTCAGATCACACGGCCTTTACTGCACTGAGGCACCAGCTCCACCCCCAAGCTTTGAGAGAGAGAGAGAGAGAGAGAGATACATTTTACATATATATGTATTTTATTTATGTATTTTATTTATATATGTATACATACACACATATATGTTTTATATATATATATATATATATATGTATGTATGTATGTATTTGGAGAAGGGAATGGCAACCCACTCCAGTATTCCTGCCTGGAGAATCCCATGGACAGAGGAGCCTGGCAGGCTACATATAGTTCATGGGGTCACAAAGAGCCAGACATGACTGAGGGACTAACACATATAATTTTAGACGTATTCCCAGAGAATGACCTATCAGTAGGAATCAGGGTTTTTTGCCGCTTTCTTTGGCCATCCTGCGGCATGGAGGATCTTGATTCCCTGACCAAGAATCGAACCTGTGCTCCCTGCAATGAAAGCTTGGGGTCTTAACCTCTGAACCACCAGGGAAGTCCCCATAGCCACGATTTTCAGTCCAGTTGTCAATGCTTTCACCCCTCCCCCAAACCCCCAGAGTAGACAAAATGGTTTTAAGTTAATAGACTAAAAACGAGCTCTCAGCTGAAACAGTGGGACTCCCTGGGGCCACTACCGGCTGGGACCCCTCAGACATCTCTCAGGAAAGGAAGACCGGGGTGCTTGGCAAGTGTATCCACACCTCCTTTCACCAGGGATCTGCCAAGGCCATTCGACTACCCACAGCCTTCTCTGTTATAAAGTCTTCCCAGCTCTCTTCTTAAGAGACCATTTTATCTGGGCAGAGCAAGATAAGGACATACGGGGCTTAGGTAACACAAGAAAGAAATCAGACCTGGAACCCAGGAGCGGAATTGCAGTGGGGTTGAGGTGACATCAGCTCTGGGACCACCCTCTCCAGCACACAAAGGCCCAAAGATACAGGGTCTCTGTCCCTAAGGCCTGTGCACGTCCCTCAGCTGTACCGGGGCTGACATGACCAACACTGTCATTGGTGGAGAGTGAGAAAGGGCTCAGATAGCAGAATGTCACTAGTGAGCCATCCCAGGAATGCCAGCTCAGCTCTCCCTAGAGGGATGGTCAGACCAGGGTTCGCATCCCAGGTCTATTGCTGGCCAGTTGCCTTGAGTCAAGTTATTTAGCCATTCTATGCCTTAGTTTCCTTATCTGTAAAATGGAGGAATAACAGGACTAACTTCATGGCAGGAGATGAACGATGCTCGGCACTAGGCTTCAGTATCAGTAGTGTGCGTGCTCAGTCATGTCCGACTCTTTGCGACTCCACAGATTGTAGCCAGGTTCCTCTGTCCATGGAATTTTCCAGGCAAGAATACTGGAGTGAGTTGCCATTTCCTCCTCCAGGGGATCTTCCCGACCCAGGGATCAAACCCTCATCTCTTGCGTCTCCTGCCTTGGCAGGCAGGTTCTTTACCACTGGTGCCACCTGGGAAGCCCAACACTAGGCCTGAAAGATGGTTAATATTCACAGTCAGCCATCTTTATCAAGAAAATTCCAGATCACGCTATCTTTGAAAATAGTTAAATTTAGTTAAAATTCTGACTTGTTGATTCCCTTAAAATCTTGAGCATGTTCCTAAGTGAGTCAATACACATGGCAAATTGCAATGTGTCCCCCCAAAAGGGGCAGATGCAGACAAGGCCAGGAGAAGCTGGAACACACTCACCCCAGAGCCTTCCTGTTCCTACTATTCCTGGCAGGTCAAGAGCAGGCAGCAGAAGCGGACCTATTGTGACAGGCGCCCCAGTGAGCTGACCGAGCAGCAGAGCGAGACAAACCAGGGCAGCTATTAAGATGCAACCGCTCACCAGGTTTAAGTCAGCTGTTGGCATGACCAGCTCGGTGACTTTGGGTTGGCTCCCTGAGTCTCTGGGTCCCTGTATAAATGAGAATCCTCCTAGCACGGTGGCCAGCGCTGGCCTGGCTCTGGTAGGGGCCTCAAACAGCTGAGGCACTCGTGGAGGTAGCAGGGCCAGAGGCAGAGTCCAGGAGGGCCTGGGAGGGGTGGGCAGTGGGGGCCTGGCACGCGGGCTGTCACAGGAGCTGTCCTCCAGGCCCCAGGCAGAGGTGACACAGCTCTCTCTCACACACACACACACACACACACACACACACACATACACACCTGCCATCCGAGACAAGCTATGGCTGAACAAAGAGGGACCCCATTTCAAAATAAAAACAGAGCAGGTGGGCTGCCAACTGCCCAAGAAATCAACTAACCGGAACTTGTTGAAGAAACTAGATAATAATATCGGACACTGACAAGGGGTCTATCCCGTGCCAAGCATCGGTTTAATTGGCATATATGGCTTCCCTGGTGGCTCAGATGGTGAAGAATCTGCCTGCCATGCATCAGACCCAGGTTCAGTTCCTGGGTCAGGAAGATCCCCTGGAGGAGGAAGTGGCAACCCACTCCAGTACTCTTGCCCGGGAAATCCCATGGACAGAGGAGCCTGGTGGGCTACGGTCCACGGGGCTGCAGAGCCGGACCGGACTGAGCGCGCAGCACAAATGAAGCACAGGGTGCAGGCTCCGGCCACACAGGGAGGAAGTGGCAGAGCAGGGGCTTGAGCCCAGGTCCGCAATCTGCCCCCGGCTCTACCTCCACGAGTGCCTCAGCTGTTTGAGGCCCCTACCAGAGCCAGGCCAGCGCTGGCCACCGTGCTAGGAGGATTCTCATTTATACAGGGACCCAGAGACTCAGGGAGCCAACCCAAAGTCACCGAGCTGGTCACGCCAACAGCCGACTTAAACCTGGTGAGGGGCGGGGGGAGGCAGCTGATGCCCCATGCTGGGTTTGGCCTTATAGAACACCCCAGCCCAAACCTACAGTTCAGACAAGGACCTTCCCACCGTGCGGACAGACACATCAGCGACACACTGCATACAAACCCAGGCGAGGCTCTGCCCCCTGGCCAGCAGGCCTGGGGAACCCGCGGAACCCGGGAGAGAAGCCACCCGTCTCCACCCGCTTCCTCGGCACAGTTCCCTCCTCTGGGGCCTGGCCAGCCACCTCCTACTCCCTCCTAGCTGTCCGCAGAAAGAACCAGACCAAGAGCCTACTGCTGGGTCCCCAATCGCAGGAGCTCTGCGTATCTGGCCTTCTGATGTAACTGCTCAAGGTGGAAAGATACACACAGGCTCTTGCATAAGGACCGATTTCACTCACACACAGAACTCGGGGGCAAGTGGTGAGCTCTGAGGGCCGGGGTGTGCCAGCGGCCCACACCACTGGGCAGGACGGCGCACGTCTCACACTCCGAGGAGGCGAATTCTCCCATGGCCCGTTTCCAGGTGACCCAGATACTCTAATTCCCTATCTAGGTGGAGGAGGGTTCACCTGCATAGAGAACAACCTGGAAAAATCCTAGAGGGCTCTGGACCTCCTGCCCATCAGTCTTTTCAGCCAGCCCCCACTGAGGACCAAGGCGGGGGTCGGCAGGGGGCTCAATTGGCAGAACAGGACCCTTCTTGAGATCTCTCACATCCTTTTAAGTCACAAAATCCAAGAATTTTCTACAATGAGAAGAACCTTCAAGACGGCCTCACTTGTGGGGACTTCCCTGGTGGTCCAGTGGTTAAGAATCCACCTTGCAATGCAGAGGACGTGAGTTCGATCCCTGGTCAGGGAACTAAGATCCCACATGCCATGGAGCCACTAAGCCTATGTACCCCAAACAGACCATCTGCATGGCAAGGAAAGATCCTACACGATGCAAGCAAGACCCGGGTCAGCCAAATTAATTAGTTAATATTTTACAAAGATGGATACCCAACAGCAACAACAAAATGAGGTCCAGAGAGGGGCAGTGACTTGTCAAACAAGCACAGGAAGTTAGAAGGCAATGCCAGGACAGAACCCAGGCCCCCAGGCTCCTACCCAGGGCTCTTTCCTCCTTACTGGACAATAGAAGGTCTGGGTTCAACTTGCTGTATGAGAGAGATGCTTGGCTGGGCCTCCAGCTCTCTATTTTTTATTTAGCAACTTAGGGACTGTTTAAAGAAGTTTATACACGTTAACTCATTTCATCAGAGGAGCAAGATGTTATTACCATCCCCACTTGGGGATCAAAGTAAGACACAGAGATAAAGTAACTGTTGGAGGCAGGATGTGACCTCAGACAATGTTACTCCACCTCCAGGGCCTGGACCGTTGGCCCAGGCTGCCTTTGTGACTGCAGGCCCTCAGGGTAAACAGTTGGTTAGGACAGTTGTTCTTCAGAGAAGCAGGGCCCTGAAGATGCCTCCAGGACTGTGCCCAACCCAGCAGCCCCCGTGGATTTGCCCAGAGAATGCAGGGAACAGACCTGCCACCCAGGATGCAAGTCTGGAACCAGCCAGAGAAGGGACACTGTAAACTCCTGTGTGTGTGTGTGTGTGTGTGTGTGTGTGTGTATATTAGTCGCTCAGTCATGTCCAACTCTTTGAGGCCCTTATGGACTGTAGCCCACCATGCTCCCCATGGAATTTTCTAGGCCAGAATACTGGAGTGGGTAGCCATTCCCTTCTCCAGGGGATCTTCCTGACCCAGGGATCGAACCCCGGGTCTCCTGCATTGTAGGTGGATTATTTACCAACTGAGCCACCGGGAAAGTCCATAAACTCCTCGGGGGCCTGGAATGCGGGACCCGAGTTTACAGCTGGGAAGAGCAGCTCGGCTGGGTCTGAGGCCTGTGGCCCCTCCCAAGGCTAAACACCCCTCCCCTGCACCCCGGGCCTAGGAGGGGAGGAGCAACCGCTGTGCAGCCCCCAGGCCCTGACCCCGGGGCCATGATTCTGCACTCTTGTGCAGACTCCTCAAGGCTCAAGCACTTGAGTCTTCTTTCTGAAAAAGGAAGCCATTTCTCAATGAGGTTGCTACACGCGGATACTGAGAAACACAAGCCGAGAGGCAAAGGGGGCACCGGCCCCAAAGGGAAGAGACTGAGGGGGAGGGGCTGGCGTGAGCTGGTGAGCCTGAAGGTGCCCTCGTGAAACCCGAGGAGACAATGTGCCTGATCTTGTCCACTCCTGTTCGCCACTGACACAATGGGAACAACCTGAAGACCCAACCGCAGAAGCATGGCTGAGTAGGTTATGGTAAAACCACTTAAAGTATTACAAAATCATTGAACACGCTGACGAGAAACATGGGAAGTTTTTTGTATCGTTCTATTGAGAAGGCAGGAAAAAAGAACTGCTCTATAGATGTAGGGGGAAAAAACAAAACATTTTTGCCTAGAAAATGCATCTATGAGAAACATCTATTGCCAAGTGAGTTGAGTATGGGGGGTGGGGAGGGAGGGCTGTAGGGAATCTTTTCTTCTACTTCTCTGTTTTCCAAATGTTCTATAATTACCATATCCTGCTTTTATTAATATAAGGCGATTGGCAATAATAATACATTTTGCCTTTTTTTTAGTATTTATTTACTTAATTATTTGGCCACACTGGGTCCTAGTTTCAGCATGCAGGGTCTCTAGAGGTGGCACGCAGGACCTTGTCCTATGTGGCAGCAAGTGAAGTCTTAGGAGCAGCATGTGGGACTAGTTCTCTGACCAGGGATCAGACCCAGGCCCCCTGCATCAGGAGCTTAGAGTCTTAGCCACTGGACCAGCAGGCAAGTCCCATTAATAATACATTTTAAATAGTCAAAAGAGGGTGGTGGTGATTCTCTTCCAGCAAAAGAGAAAAAGTCTGGGTAGGCAGCCAACCTCAAGTCCTATCCGGAGCAGAGCCCTGCCCAGGACTGCCACACCCAGCCTTCCCACAAAGGCTGCCACAGCTGGTTACTCCACCTGCCCGGCTGGGTCTCAGATGGAGAGGAAAAACTCACTGATTCTGAAGGGAAAGGGGAGGAAGGGAATAAAACAATTTGATGAGATGGCATTCATTTCACCAAAACGTTTAACTTAATTTTTAAGAACAGTGTGTGTCCATCCATTCATTTAAGAATATGGAGTACCCACTATGCCATGCCCTACAGGTAACAGAGAAACGAGTAAGACCCATTTCCCACCTGAAAGACTAGATTCTAACAGGGGCCGAAGATACCAAGTGACCACACAGAGGGGTATTTGACAAGTACTTCTATGATGTGAGCTGTAGTGAGAATTCAGATATGAGAAAATAAAACATCATTTCCAGCTTCCGAGAAATGACAGGTGGCAGACAAGGGTTCATGGCCAAGGTAGGCTTTGAATTTGGTCTTGGAGAATGAGCAGGTGTCCAGAAAAGGGTCAGGAAGATAAGCCAGTTAAATAGACACGCTTACCTCAAAAGAAGTTACAGATGGAAGCAATCGTAACAAACCTCTCCACCTTAATAATAAGCAAGGAAGTGCAAAATGAAAAGAAATGGCAGGGTGACTCCAAAAAGTCCCTGGCTGGGATGTTGTGGGAGCACTGAGCTGAGAGGTACAGCCTTGCTGGAGGGCAGCCAAGAAATACGACACTGCAGCAGCAGCTTGCAAATCGGCACGCACGCTTTGAGCCAGCAAGTCCATTTCTAGGAATTTATCCTAAAGAAACAATTAAGCATGAGCCGAAGGCTATTCACGGAAGTGTAACTTAAAATAGCCAACCACAGGGAAGTGGGTAACTAAATTCTGATATGTTTATATAGCAAAAACTATACAGCAACTAAAAAAAAAATCCTATTTTCAAAGAACATTTAATGACATGGACAGTGTCCATGATAGAGCAACTTAACAACTCGAGAAAATCTATTTTCAGCATAAACCCCTCCCCAAATTAACTTTTTAAAATTTTAAAGCATTATTTTTCTTTTTTCACCTTTATAGAAGTCAAGTTATATCTTGTAGCAAAATAAATCTATCAAAACTTTGACACTGGAAATATAGTCTATGCTGATGTTTTTACTTTTCGGTATTTTGCTTATAATGACCTTTGTATAATGTTATTCCAAATGAAAGTATAAGATATGTTAGATGGGTTTTCAGTGGGGCGAGAAGGGGCATTACAGACTTAGAAAACAGCAGAAAGCAGAAGTTGAGAAATATGGGAATTCCTGGGGAGGAAAAATGGCTGAACTTTCGAGATAGAGCTCGGTTTAATTGCTGGAGCCATTATTTTCTAGTTGTGTGACCTTCAACAAAGTACTGAACAGAACGCCTCTTGAGCTTTGGTCTCCTTCAAAGACATCGTCTTAAACAAAGGAAGCCCCAGCTTAAACAAAACACCTACTTAATACGCTGGCCAGGGGCCCCCATCAACTCTCTCTCAGAAGTTTATACATGTAGAGTCCTTTCTACCAACCATGAAACAAAATCCACCTTGGCTCTGTTTTTTTTGTTTGTTGTGTGTGTGTTATATTTATCTATTTATTTGATTGTGCCAGGTCTTATCTGTAGCATGTGGGATCTTCACTCTTCATCACGGCATATGGGATCTGGTTCCCTGGCCAGAGATCAAACCCGGGCCCCCTACATTGGGTGTGCAGAGTCTTAGCCACTGGACTACCAGGAAAGTCTCCAAAATTCATTTTGGATGCACACAAGTAAGGTAGGAATTCTCATGTATAAGACACACCATCTATGTAATAAGAGCATTTGGGGAATACAAAGGAGTGTTATACTAGAAGCCAGTATATAACGCATCCCAGTTTCAGAAAGAGTAAACTCTGACAAGGTATTTGTCCTAAAATCAAGAAAATATGAAAATCTCTCTCTTCTAAAGACGGTGATGACCAGGTGAAGCCTTTGGTCACAACTCAAGCAATAATGTCATCCACATGCTGCTTAATAAGTCTGAATTGTGTCCAAAATGAGGAAACAGACATGAAAGTCAGATTCCAGGTCCTAAGCAGACTGCAGGGGTAAGAACTCACCTTCTACAGAAAGTCTGGATTAGAGAGCACCACCCTCATTCTCTCCGGAATCTGCCTATATTTCCCCAATTCAACACTAAAATAGAATTGAGGCAAAATTCTCTTGCCAGCCTACCTGGAGTACCCTGGTCCCAACCACCCCATCTTCTTTCAGATGAAAAAGGCACCAGAAATGCCAAGGTCAGCTGCCTTAGGGGTAAGAAGCCACACCCTGTAAAAGCTTAAGATTTGGAAAGAATCTTTCGGAAAGAAATGCAAGCTCAGGGAACAAATTATAAATAATCCAGAGCCCCAACCCCTCCCAATGCCAGGCTTTGGCAAATCCAACAAGATAAGCCTTCGGAGGAAGAGACCCAGGAGGCTCGGCTCATTCCCAATTATGTATGATCACAGCAGCTAACCCCCACACAGCGGTGATTACATGACAGGTGCCGTTCTGAGCACTTTACATGCAGTAACTCACTGATGCTCACAACGGAAGATGAAACACACACACACAGAGGATAAGCAACTCGCCCACAGTCAGGGCCAGAACCGGCCCATCCAGGGCCTTTGTGCAAGCTGGAAAAGAGTGCCCCTACCTCTAGAGAGACGCAGCACAGCCCTACACAGCACACATGCCTGGCAACTGGAGACAGTCTGGATTTCAGCAGCCTCTCACCTCCTTGTGCAGTGCGCAACCCGCTTGACTGTATCAGAAGCCATGCAGTGCTTCCCTAATGGCACAGTAGAGAAGCATCCGCCAGCTAACGCAGAGGACGCAGGTTCCATCCCTGGTCCGGGAAGATTCCACATGCCACAGGGCACCTAAGCCCGTGCACCACAACTGCTGAGCCAGGGTGCGGCAGCGACTGAAGCTGCGAGACAAGATATACAGAAGCACTGATTTGGTGACTACGTCACAGTTATTTTACTCTGCTGATGTCATTGTGAATGAAGCGTAACTTAATTTTAACTAATAGTCCATCCAAAGCAGTCTCGGTCAATTCAACATTCATATCTGAGGGCCCTTGGCTGCTTACTTGTCAATTCCCCCCCATGAGCTTATTAGCAACTAAATGATAGGAATATGTCTCTCACTTTTTACACAAAATATTTCAAACATTCCCCCCAAAAGTGCAACATAACATAACTTCACCACCAGATTTAACAAATGTTAACATTTTATCACATTTGTTTCAGACATTTTTAGTAAGAAATGAAACATTATAAATGAGGTTAAAATTCCCTTATATTCCTTCCTAGAGCCTTTTTTTTTTTTTTTGGCTGTACTGGGTCTTAGTTGCTGCATGTGGAATCTAGTTCCCTGACCAGGGATTGAACCCAGGCCCCCTGCATTGGGAGCTCGAAGTCTTAACCACTGGACCACCAGGGAAGTGCTCCTACAGCCTTCTAACTTTCTCTAGTGCCTCTACAGGCAACCACTAGGGTGAAGCTAATGGGTACTCTTTCCGTCAAGGATTTTATAGTTTTGCTCCATCGTTTTGATTGTTTTAACTTACAAATGGTTATGATGACTACACATATACTATAACTTGACTTTATACCCATCTTTCTCTTAAAGTAGCCAGGCTGATTCATGTTAGGTTTAACCTCTGAATAGTTCCACCATTTATTGATACATTTCCCTCCTGATAGGCATTTAGGTTGCTCCCAGCTTTTCAGGATAAAAGATGCTACAATGTGCATCCCTATCTATTTCTCCTTGAGCACCTGCATGGTAGATTTCCTAATACGGATACTAGAAGTTTCTGGCTGTAGGACACGGGCATCCTTAACTTTACCATCTAGTCAACTTCCTTTTGTGAGGAGCTGTACCAATTCATGGTCCCCCTTGTGTGAGAGAGGGGCCTTTCCTCCCAGCCATGCCATATTTATTCCTGAACCACTGCTGCTGCTGCTGCTAAGTCGCTTCAGTCGTGTCCGACTCTGCGACCCCATAGATGGCAGCCTACCAGGCTCCTCCGTCCCTGGGATTCTCCAGGCAAGAACACTGGAGTGGGTTGCCATTTCCTTCTCCAATGCATGAAAATGAAAAGTGAAACTGAAGTAACTCAGTCATGTCTGACTCTTAGCGACCCCATGGACTGCAGCCCACCAGGCTCCTCTGCCCAAGGGATTTTCCAGGCAAGAGTACTGGAGTGGGTGCCACTGCCTTCTCCATCCCGAACCACTAGCTCCTGCCTAACTCTGTGGTGGCAAGAAATGCTCTCATTCCCATTCTCATTCATGTCATCCCCTTCTCTTGCTTGCGTCCTAATACTTTGAATAAGCTACAGCAGAAACACAGAAAGACCCTCAGCCTGAGTTCCTCTTCCCAAAAGGCTGCCTGACTTCTATGTCAAAAGCCGTCTAGCTGGGCAGCCGACATTCCGAGCGAGGACACACGTTATTCTCCTTGTATCACATCTCCCTGTAAGATGGAATCAGATTCTTTTCCCTCCGGCAGCATTTGGAGTTGGGAGGGGGGTCCTCCACAAACTCCCCCACCCTGCGCAAAACTATTTCATACCAAGCCCACTTGTTCAAGCAAGTGGAAAGTGTTAGTCACTCAGTTTTGTGACCCCATGGACTGTAGCTCACCAGGCTCCTCCGTCCCTGGGATTCTCCAGGCAAGAACACTGGAGTGGGTTGCCATTCTCACTTGCTCAAGCCCTCCCCAATTACCAACATGAAGACAGAAGAGGACAATTTAGAGGTGTCTGGCCCACCCCAAGTCGTCCCTCTCTAAAAAAAACATTATTTATATTTGATTGCGTTGGGTCTTAATTCCATCCTGTGTGATCTTCATTGCAGCAGGCAGGATGTTTAGTTGTGCCATCCAAACTCTTGGTGGCATCTAGTTCCCAGACCAGGCATCGAACCCATGCTGTATGGGAGTGCAGAGTCTTAGCCCCTGGATCACCATGGAAGTCCCCTGGGCCCTCCTTCTTCTCCCCAGAGTTCTCCAGAAGATAGAAGGAAACCTTTCATCTCTCGGGTGGTGGCTTGTGTTTCCTGATAAAGGAAAGTTCCAGGCAAGGAGAGGGGCCAACTTGTTTATTTCCAAACACAAGCCAGATTCCAGCTGGGACATGTACACTGGATCTGCCCACTGTAAAACAGAGCTGGGAGGGAGGGCTGGGGGAGGGACGACTAAGGCTGCACAGGATGAGAAAGGGCTGTTTATTTTTAGGTAAGCTGGTCTTCCCTGGATCAAGCACACAGCTCCCTCCTAGTCCTGTTTTTCCTGACTCTGCCTGGCGGTGCATTTTTCATCTGGACTTGCCTCAAACACAGAAAGCAGCTGCCTCGACCCACCTAATCTAGGGGCTCACAAAGAGCGACAGAAGGCTCCTGTGTGGATATCGGCTCTCTCACTCCACGAACACCTACTGAGTGCCTCTTCCATCCAGGCACTGGTTTAGAATGACGGCTTTCACTCAGAACCTGCCCCAGGAAGCTCAGGGCCTAGTAAATAAACCTGTGAAAAGAGGCAATGGTAAATACAGTCATCCCTTGGTACCTGTAGGGGATCGGTTCCAGAGCACGCTCCACCCCCAGATACCAAAATCAGAGGATATTCAAGTATTCCCTTATATAAAACGATGCAGTTTAGTCGGATGCTGAACCCACGGACACACAGGGCTGACTACTGGTGCGAAATAAAGGAAGGCTGGAGAGGGACTTTCCCGGTGGCCCAGCAGTTAAGATTCTATGATCCCAATACAGGGGGCCTAGGTTCAGTCCTTGGTCAGGACTAGATCCTGCGTGCCACAACTAAGACCTGGTGCAGTCAAATAAGTAAATTAAAAAAAATTCAAATAATTTTTTAAAATATGTGATTAACATTTTAAAAGAAAAAGGAAGCACAGATAAGGGAAAGATTAAACTCGAGTTGAAAAATTCTGGCAAGACTTTCTGAACACGGTGATGCTAAGCTCGGTCTCCCTACCAGTTTGGGTGATGAGCATATACTTGATTATCAGCATCATCCAACCTCTGCCTTCCTTTCGCATAACCATGGACATGAGGAGTAACCACACAGCAGTCAGTGTTGGAGGAAAGCCCCAGGTCCCACGACGGAAGACCTGATTCTAACCCAATCTGCCTCCACCAGCATCGACTCTGCCAAGTCATCATCCTTCTGGTGGATAAACTGAAGGGTGGACAAGTGTCTCAGAACAGTCCACTCAGCTCCAACCCTCTCTGTGTGTCATACCCACAGGAAGGAAGTATAGGAATAGACACCCAGGACCCAAAGATATTGAGTCAACTGGTCTGGGGCTGTGCCCCCAGTATCTATAGGTTTTAAAAAAGCATCCTAGTGATTCAAATGTGCAGACAGGGTTAAGAACCATGAGGCCGATGACGTTCTGGCGGTGATGCTTGAAGGCTGGGTATCCCGTTTCACAGAACAACCCAGAACTTGCCCAAGTCAGGGAACAGACAGAGGCCATGGAGCCCCTAAGCGCCTGTTCTCTTCTCACAGGAATGTAATGATTCAAGGCAGAATTCTCTAAGATCCAGTTAGGAAGACAAGGAAATAAGGCATACACCATCTCCAAAGCACTCTCTCTCTCTCTACCTGCTCTCAGCAGGCTGAAGATGCTCAGTTCTGGGGGTGTTAGGAAAAAAAAAAAAAGGTCACCTTCATAGGACACAATGGCATCCCCTCCATCCACTGAACAGGGGGTCACCTCCCCTTAAGGGAGCTCCTGGTGTATAAGAGCAGGAGTTAGAGGCAGCCTGGAGCCTGGGAACCATGGACAGGCATAGCTCAGCCTCCTGCCTGTGAGTCAGCCTCACAGAGGCTGCTTTCAGACAAAGGGGCAGAAGAACAAAGCTCCATTGTGCATGTTTAAAAAAGTCAGCCGAGACAGGGAGACTTTGGGGCCAATGGGGGTGGCATTAGCATTTTACTTATTTATTTATTTACCTTCACTGCATCTAATGGACACTTAGTATGTGCCAGGCATAGCCCAAAGCCCTTCCAAATATTCCATGTAGTTTCTGATCACACTGTTGGCCACAAATTTAGCAGGTCAAGCTTTCCAAAGGCAACATCCAGAGAGGGGGAAGATCTAATTCTCCCTCCTCCACAGGTACACGAACCATCCAAGGATGATATTTACCCCCTGCATTCTGCCACTGCCTGGCCTGAGATGAGATACACATACCACTTGGATCTGGGACTGCATCCCAGGCTGTGACCTAAATTCCTCTGTTGCTGTAATGCAGGGCCATCCTCCGTAGGAACAGAAACTGTGTCATGGCAAGGTGGAAAGGACTGGGGAGTCAAACTCCACTTGATATGTGAACTCGCACAACAATCGTAACTTCTCCAAATCTCACCTCTATGTCTGCACAATAAGAATAGTGTCACCGCTGACCTCAGAGGAGGTGTGGGGGTGAAATGGATTACAGGAAGTCCCTACATATGAACCTTCAAGCTTCAAACTTTCAAAGATGCAAATGTGAGTTCCATCAAAGTCAGCCATGAGTGAAACGCCCTCCATCTCCTATTCCCGACGATCCTTGAGCTCTACCATCTCCCACCTCCTCTCCCTCCTCGAGTCGGTAACCCTTCCTTCCTGTTCACTCAATGCCAACCCCTGTATGGAGGCTGTTATACTGCACTACTGTACTTTTCAAGGCACTATACTGTATGATTTAAAATGTTTTATTTTTTGTGTTTATTGTTTTTTTACGTATTATTTGTACAGAAATGACTATTACTCAGTCACTCAGTTGTGTCCAACTCTTTGTGACCCCATGGACTGTAACCTGTCAGGCTCCTCTGTCCATGGAATTCTCCAAGCAAAAATACTGGAGTGGGTTGCCATTTCTTCCTCCAGGGGATCTTCCCTACCCAGGGATCAAACCTGCATCTCTTTTATCTCCTGCGTTCACAGGTGGATTCTTTACCACTAGCACCAGAAAGCCCCATTACAATCCAGTGCTATCTTCCTGTATTACAGAACAGTATTAAACAGCAGAATGTGTTCATTGGGTCCTAGGCTAAGTTTGTTGGATTTACAAACAAATTGGACTTACAAACACGCTCTGGAAATGGAACTGGTTTATACATCGGGGGCTTACTGTAATTAGATGTGACAATCTCGGCAAAGGGCCTGACATCAACTGAGGGCTCTTCCCTTCTCCCACCTGCAAAGCGCCATCCCATCATCACTGGACCTCACTCCCTTAATCTCACAGCAGCCCAGTGAAGCTGAGTTACAATCCTCATTTCCAGATGGGGAAACTGTGGCAACCCTGGAGAAAGACCTTCTGTGGAGCCCAGGTTCAAAGCCTGCACTGTGGAGTTTCCTGTGGCCCTTGCTCTGAGCCCCTCTCCTCTGTCCTGTGCGCCACCCAGGTCTAGGGTTTAAACAATCCTAGAGCTCAGTAGCACTTCTGCTTTTTTGTTCAGTTCGGTTTGTTTTGAACCATGTCAAACCCACCCCCTGCAGCCTGGCCGCTCTCACTGCAGTCCCCTCAGGGCAGGAACCTCGGTCCCCACCTGGGTCAGGTGTCCAAGGCAAGGCTGGGCAGAGAAGAAGGGGGGTCTCACTCTGGGGACAATCAGTCTTGTGACATTCCGTGTGGCACAGACAGTCACCATCCCACTTACTCATTCTTGGCATCAAAGCTGCCTAGTACAAGAAGAGAGGAAAATCACACCAACACCACAGAAGCGCCAAATGCTTGGGGTTCAAAGAGCCTCAGTTTCCTCGGCTGCAACATGGGTGTGGGGAGCATGGGGCTGAACGAAACAACCTTGAAGGGATCTCCTGACTTCCTGCTTCTGGGAGCCCTAGGGGAGCGGCTGATTCAACCCCAGTGTTGCCCCATGCTTGAGCCACAGGGCAGGCCTGGACCCGCGTTTGGAGAGTGGGAACCAGGGCGCAGAGGAGGACAGCAGCTCCCAGACTCCCACGTCAGAAGGGTGGGGAGCTACTGGGGATTGTTAAGGGATGAGGGCCATCCAGGTAAGTACAATTTTTTTTTTAACACTTTATTATAGGGACTTCCCTGACGGTCCAGTGGTTAAGGCTTTGCCTTCCAATGCAGGGGGGCACAGGTTTGATCCCTGGTTGGGGAGCTAAGATCTCACATGTCTAGCAGTCAAACAACCCAAAACATAAAACAGACGCGATACTGTGACAAATTCAATAGTGTTTAAAAATGGTCCACAACGAAGGTCCATCTAGTCAGGGCTATGGTTTTTCCAGTGGTCGTGTATGGATGTGAGAGTTGGACCGTGAAGAAGGCTGAGCGCTGAAGAATTGATGCTTTTGAACTGTGGTGTTGGAGAAGACTCTTGAAGAGTCCCTTGGACTGCAAGGAGATCCAACCAGTCCATTCTAAAGATCAGTCCTGGGTGTTCTTTGGAAGGAATGATGTTAAAGCTGAAACTCCAGTACTTTGGCCACCTCATGCGAAGAGTTGACTCCTTGGAAAAGACGCTGATGCTGGGAGGGATTGTGGGCAGGAGAAGGGGACGACAGAGGATGAGATGGCTGGATGGCATCACCGACTTGATGGACATGAGTTTGAGTGAACTCAAGGAGTTGGTGACGGACAGGGAGGCCTGGCGTGCTGCGATTCACAGGGTCGCAAAGAGACTGAGTGACTGAACTGAACTGAACTGAACAACAAAAAAAAATATTAAAAAAAAAAAAAAAAGACTTGGCCTTCCCTGGTGGTGGGCTTTCCTCGTGGCTCAGTTGGTAAAGAATCGGCCTGCAATGCGGGAGACCTGGCTTCGATCCCTGGGTTGGGAAGATCCCTGGGAGAAGGGAAAGGCTACCCACTCCAGTATTCTGGCCTGGAGAATTCCATGGACTGTATAGCCCATGGGGTCACAAAGAGTCGGACACGACTGAGCGACTTTCACCTTTTATTTTCCCTGGTGGCACAATGGATAAGAATCTGCCTGCCAATGCAAGGGACACAGGTTTGATCCCTGGTCCAGAAAGATTCCACATACCACAGAGCAACTAAACTCCTGAAGCCCAAGAGCCTAGAGCCTGCGCTCTGAAACAAGAGAAGCCAGCATGATGAGGAGCCCACATGCTACAACTAGAGAGCAGCCCCGACTCGCCACAGCTAGAGAAGCTCACACACGGCCACATAAATAAATAACACGCAAAATAAATAATAAAAATAAAAATATTTTAAAGGACTTTATTATATTTTCTGCATCTAAGTGATTCAATTTTTTGCTGCATCCTGAGTCTACCTTTTGTTTTTTGTTGCTGTTGCATTGGGCGGCATGTGGGATCTTAGTTCCCCAACCAGAGATTGAACCTGTGCCTCCTACAGTGGAAGCATGGAGTCTTAACCACTGAACCACCACGCAAATTCCCCGATAAGCTACCACCTTGATTAAACAAAAACCTCATGTCCAAGTCCTCAGGACTGCCCTCTGCAGTAGAAGCCCAGCCGATTTCCACTTGCTGACTACCCCAAGTCATTATCGGGAGGAGGCCTCCTCTACTCCCCAGTCCCACCCCCAGCAGCAGCTTGCAAGGCCCAGAATCGAGATCTGCAGCTCCAGGCTTCAGGATCAAGTAAGCCCAAGAGAAACGCCAGTCTCACCACTTCTAGGCCATGTGACCCTGGACAGACCACCCAACACCTGCGCCTCAGTGTCCTGGCTCTAAACCACCACTCGAGGGGATGATACATGCATCCCGCCACAGTCCCCACTCAGGGCCAGCTCCAGTGAATGGCAGCTCCCTGGAATGGCTGCACAGCTAAGGGATATGGAAACTCCTCCCCAGCACTGCTGTGCCTTTTACGGAGACAGAAGGGCATCTTGATAACACTTTTCCTCCTCTTTGAACATCAGAACCTTAAGGCTGCCCCACTCCTGAAGACAGAATTCTTGGCTGACCTCCTCTCTCCCATAGGAACTAGCCCAAAACGTCAATTGTTCACCCAGATGCCCACCTCCATCCACACCCTGTGGGGGCCCAGCAAGGGCGGGCTCTGGTCACCCAGGACAAGGCCTGGTAGAGAGTAGGCACTCTACCAGGTGATGGATGGATGGGCAAAAGTACTGCAAACACCAGAATTACTAGACACGGCTTCTCTGATTTCCTGGGGGAGCATCCGCAGTTCTTAGAGAAAGTATGGCAGGAAAACCTTCAGGTTTACAAACCTTTGGGCGTACTTACGAAACAAGTACCTTGGGTCTTTTCTTTTTACTTTAAGAATATTAAAGTTCACGCTGAATTTCACAAGTGGAACTTCCCGGCCCAGCATTAAGTGGCTTGAGAAATGAAAAGGTGTAGCTATTGCTTCATCTTGTTGCTAACTTAATCCAGTCAAGCTGTTTCACACCTCCAGGGCCTTGCTCCCAAGGTTCCCTCACCTGGAATGACCCTCTACATAGACTCTGAGGTTCCAAATCCCATCACCACCACCCTAACCCACCCCGGCCTCCTTAGCAAGACTAACCTCCCTATCCATGGGGCTCCCTCTGGGGACAGCATCACTAAGCTTTTCTAAGTCATCCCTCAGAGACTAGTCTCACTCTAAGACTAGAAGCTCCATGAGGGCTCCTGGCCTCCTCCCCCCATCTTTTTTTTTTTTTAATACTTATTTTTATTTATTTGTCTGTACCAGGTCTTAGCTATGGCAGGCAGGACTTTAGTTTCAGCATGTGGAATCTAGTTCCCCAACCAGGGATCGAACCCAGGCCCCTTGCATTGGGAGTGCAGAGTCTTAGCCACTGGACCTCCAGGGAAGATCCAGGTGGGCCCTGTCTTGTCTGTTTCTGCATCAAGAACACCTAGCCTGATGTGGCAGCACACAGCAAGTCCTCATAATGACTAAATGAATAAACAGCTTCAATTGTTGGACTGCTTTCGCTTCCTTAAGTATGTTCCTGCCTGTATCTGAAACTTCTGCAGGCCCCCACATCTGCTCACCATCCGAGCTTATAACACTCACAACAGCAGCAAACAGGATGGTGGTTTAGTCGCTAAGTCGTGTCCGACTCTTGTGATCCCATGGTCTGTAGCCCGCAAGGCTCCTCTGTCCATGGGATTCTCCAGGCGAGAAACTGGAGTGGGTTACCATTTCCTTCTCCAGGGCATCTTCCCGACCAGGAATCGGACCCAGGTCTCCTGCACTGCTGGCAGATTCTTTAATTGACTGAGCTATGAGGGAAGCCCCACACATGGGGACCCAACCGTAATCCACTCAGCCCCTTAGCAGGGTTTTCCAGTTTGGAAGTGAGCCAAGGGGGTTTTCCCTAAGATTGCCCAGGAGAGTTATGCAGTCTTCAAATCTCAGGGGTGTCGTCCAACTCCAGGTAAAAATCTAGCCAACGGAAGCTACGTGGCCACACTTAACAGGCGAGCATTCACCTGTGATTTACTGCACTAGAGAAATGGAAGCACATTACAGAACAGAGCATGAGGTGGTCCCACCTTTTTATTTTGTATTTTCTTTAATATTTATTTATCTAGCTGGCTATACCGGGTCTTATGATGTAGCTGAGGGATCTTTAGTTGCAGGATTCAAACTCTTAATTGCAGCATGTGAGATCCAGTTCCCTGATGTGGGGTCTAGTTCCCTGACCAGGGATCAAACCAGGGTGCCCTGCCTTGGGAGTGCAGTCTTAGCCACGGGACCACCATGGAAGTCCCTTTCTTGAACCATTTAAAATGAAAATACATTATGGTGCTCACAGGAGTAAGTTTCTTACCAAGGGATGTTTTACTCTATTTGAAACTTGTTTCCTACAGTATCCATGAAAGTGTGGCATCTGCTGTTAGCTGGCTTCCTATGCCCATTCTCCCCACTTTCCTGAACTGTGGGGATCCCTGATTTTGTTCAGAGTAACAATGTGCTCAGCTCCCAGACACCCCTGAAATCAGCGGTTGCCATATGTCCCAGTTCTAGCCAATGAAATGTAAGGGGAAGCCTATTACTTGGTACTTCCACGAAGTTAGTGTCCCTCATTAAAATGGGTAAGGCAGTTGGCAAAAGCGAGCTTCCCTCTCCCTTTCTTCTTGCCTGGAATGCAGATGTGAAGCCTAGAGATACAGCAGCCATTTTGAGAGCATGAGGAAAAAAAGCCTGAGGATGATAGAGCAAAAAGACATAAGGAATCAATGAGGAGCCCTAGGACTGACCGCCTGCCTCTAGACCTCTTGTGTCATGAGAAAAACACTGCATATTCTGTTACCATCGTATGGTGGTAATGGGATTTGTTTTTCCATTTTCCCATCGGATGAAAAAACCCAAATGAACTTTTTGGCCAACTCAATAATTCCCTTCCTTGTTCAACCCAGTGTTATTTGTATTTTCTAAACATGGAGCCAAGTGAACCCTAAGTCACACATTAATATCAGATTATAATTCCAGGTTGATAAAGATGACTCCTAATACCTTACTGTGTTCTTCCAAGAAGCTGCAAAAGTGTTTTTGTGTGCTTGGGGTACCCCAATAAAACACAAGCTGGCGGACCGTTGCTCACTAGGCGCTTGCCTAGCTGCTGCAAGTGGCGAATGGCCATTAATTGGTATTGTGTCTTTGCTAAGCTGACATGCTCTTGCAACTTGGAATTTTGTTAGGAAACAAAAAGCGCTTTATGGCTAAAGCATTAGTGCCACAATGGGACCTTTCTGCTTTGATTATGAAAACACATTAAGAGCTCAGCTGCCCTGCAGGCAGTGGCCAGAAGCCTCAGCTGAGGCCTCAGCCTCCCTGACCGTTCTCCACTAGTATGCTGGAAGGGGGCCCAAGCCACTCAGGAGGAAACAAGGCAGGCAGACACTCAAGCTTACGGGCCCAGGCATTCAGGTCCACCTGGAGGACTGTGATGGACAGGCTATGCCCACAACACTGCCAGCATGCCCCCGATCAGGCTGCTACATGCCACTCACACCTCACACCTGCACAGTTACCCATGTGCAGCACACACAGGATTTAGTGCCCTGATCTCTCATCACCTGGAAAGGTGATACGGCCCCAGTGGGAGCTCAGAGACAAGTCAAGGTGTACAGAGGCAGGACAGTGAGGAAAGTGCTTCCCATACTGCTGAGCTCAGCCAACCCTCCCCACACACTGACAAGGCCACTGTGAGGACAGACCGGCATGTTGTGATTCCACTGCCAAGTATAGCCAAGAGAAAACACGTGCACACACACACACAGGCTTATCAAGACACATGTCCAATGCTGATCCCAGCAGCATTTTTGGGTGACATTTCCAAACATAAACAAACCAAGTGTGTATCAGCAAAACAGAGACAACAATTTTGCAAATCATTCAATAGAGTGATATACAATGGACATGAATAAATGATACCTACATGCAAAACCGCAGGGCTTCCCAGGTGGCGCTGGTGGTAAAGAGCCCACCTGCCAATGGAGGAGACTTAAGAGACATGGGTTCCATCCCTGGGTCAGAAGATCCCCTAGAGGAGGTCACAGCAGTCCCAGTATTCTTGCCTGGAGAATCCCATGGACAGAGGAGCCTGGCGGGCTACAGCTCAGGGGGGTTGCAAAGAGTCAGACACAACTGAAGCAGCTTAGCATGCACATACGTGTAAAACTGCACGAATTTCACAAATAGCGTTGTGCAAAATAAGCTAAATACCAAAGAATACGTAACGATTCTCCGTCTAGAAAGCTCAAAAAAACAGGCAAAACTAAATCACAGTGCTTAGGGGCACTTCTGAGTGCTGAGATCACTGTGTCGAGAAGTAATAGGCACATGGAAAGATACTCAACATTGCTAATCAACAGAGAAATGCAAATCAAAACTATTAATACAATGAGGTAACGCCTCACCCTGGTCACAATGGCCATCAACAGAAAGTCTACAAATAAATGCGAGACAGAGTGTGGAGTAAAGGGAACCCTCCCACACTGTTGGGGAGACTGGAAGCTGTGGCAACCACTACGGATAACAGCATGGAGGTTCCTTAAAAAGCTAAAAATAGAGCGGCCATATGATCCTGCAATCCCATTCCTGGGCATATATCCAGAAAAGACAGAAACTCTAGTTCAGAAATATACATGCAGTCTCACGTTCGAAGCAGCACTATTTTTAATAGCCAAGACATGGAAGCCACCTAAATGTTCATAGACAAATGAATGGATAACGAAGATGCGATACACACACACACACACACACACACACAGAGGAAGATTACTCAGCCATAAAAAGTCACTTTAAAATGCCATTTGCAGCAACCTGGATGGACCTAGAGACTGTCATACAAAGTGAAGTAAGGCAGAAAAAGACCACTAACCTATGATAGCACTTACATGTGGAATCTAAAAACAGATACAAATGAACTTATTTACAAAACAAAAATAGTTTCACAAAGATAGAAAACAAATGTATGGTTATCAAGGGGAAGGGAGTAGGGAGGGATAACTAGGAGTATGAGATTAATAGATACACACCACTGTGTATGGACTAAGTAAATAACAAGGACGTATTATATAGCAAAATCTCATGTAATAACCTATAATGGGAAAGAAACTGAAAAAGAATATATATACGTACAACTCAATCACTTTTATATGTGTATAATTGAATATGTATGTATAATTGAATCACCTTGCAGCAGAAATTATTGCAAATCAACTATAATTCAATAAAAGTTGTTTTGGGAGAAAAAAAAGTCAGGTCAGTGTTACTGTGCTGTCCTAAGTCACTTCAGCCCTATCTGACTCTTTGAGACCCCATGGACTGTAGCCAGCCAGGCTCCCCGTCCATGAGATCCTCCAGGTAAGAATAGTGGAGTGGGTTGCCGTGCCCTTCTCCAGAGGATCTTCCCAGCCCAGGGATCAAACCTGAGTCTCTTAAGTCTCCCGTGTGACTCCTGGTAGTAAGAGAAGGGGTTAGGAGCAGGAGAGTTCTGGAGTGCTGGCAGGGTTCCCTTTCTTGCTTTAGACAGTGGTTACGAGGGTGTTCACTTTGAGATAACTCCTTGAGCTGTGTGTTTATGCTTTGTGTACTCTTCTGAATCTGTTTGTATTGTGCAATAGAAACAGCCAAAAATTAGAAGTGAAAAAGAACGATGTCTAGATAACAAATCCAGCCTGCTCTTCAGAAACGAAGGGGTGCCCATACCAGTGCCAAGTCAAAGATTCAGCATTTCGTCCCCCTCCAGTATATTCAGCTCTATCTTTCCCAACCAGAATTGTAAGCTCCTTGGAGGAAAGAAACAGCTTGGAACACATACTTAACTATGCAGATTAGTGCATGTATGCTAAGTTGCTTCAGTCACGTCCAACTTTGTGATCCTATGGACCGTAGCCCACCAGGCTCCTCTATCCATGGGATTCTCCAGGCAAGAATACTGGAGTGGGTGGCCCTGCCCTCCTTCAGGGGATCTGATCAACCCAGGGACTGAACCCAGGTCTCCCACATTGCAAGCGGATTCTTTACCAGCTGAGCCATCAGGTAAGCCCAACTAGAACAGAAAGAACAAGGAAAGTCAGTGCAGGAGGAGGAGATGACATTCTGCTGTGTCATCAGAGCAAAGTTTAGAGCCCAGTCCACAGTCAGGCGGACAAGGAGACAGAGGTCCAGGGTCTGGCCCAGTCCCAGCCCTGAGAGGGGGCCTAACCTAACTGAACACCCGCAAGATCATTATACACTAGCAAAAAGCCACTTTATTGTTTTATGGTGAGAAATTGCCACCTTGGGTTCTGCTATCCTAGAAAGTCTGCATAAATCAGTGTATTCTCCTCCTGGTGCACAGGCTTATTATCACACTTCAGCAGATGTCTGCTAGGTGAGCTTGTCCTTACCTAGCACCTGGTTTGAGAACTTCCATATTTAGTGGGATCGAAGGGGAGGGGCAGAGGGGGGTGCGTGTGGAATGCTTGCAGCTAAGCATAGCGATGAAACGCACAGAAGTCTAATGGCTGGGTGCCCGCTCCCCTGAGCAACTTTGTTGGGCACTGGCAAGGTTGACTCAGGACCGCCCCCCTTTTCTAAGTTTCCATGGATGACCAAGCCATCTTTATTTTGTTTTTCTAGTCGTTTTATTTTTTTACTTTTTATTTTATATTAGAGTGTAGCCAATTAACAACGTTGTAATAGTTTCAGGTACACAGCAAAGGGACTCAGCCATACATATACATGTATCCATTCTCCCCCAACCAAGCCACCTTTAAATCATACAGTCCCTGGCAGTCCAGTGGTTAGGACTCAGAGCTATCCGTGAGGGCCTGGGTTCAGTCCCTAGTCAGGGAAACTAGGATCCCACAAGCCTCAAGATGCAACCCCCCTCCAAAAAAAATCATACATTCTCTCTACTAAGATATCTAAACTGAGCCACAGCCAAACCCTGCTGGCCCGGGGACCACTCCCCACCCGCCATGGGATCCTGTTGGAAACTTTGCCCAGCTGTCCACAGGCTCCTCACAAGTGGACTCTAAGAGATCCAGGGGGCAGGCTATTGAACTTCCTTCATGAGTTCCAGTCCCGGAGTATGTCCTGACCCTCCTACCCATTAATGGGTGTTAAGCTTCTTCCCAGCAGAGTACAGCAGCCTACAGTCCCTGGCACATCCTCAACTACCCTCCACTCCACCCTCTGCCATAGCAAAGCTACTTCGAGGTGCTTACCTACCACCACCCCAGAACCCTCAAAGCCCTCAGACTGGGAGGGATACAAAAGCAGAGACCCTTCCTGGCTGGGTTGTCATGAAGGTATTGACCCTCAACTGTCAGCTCCCTAAAGATGCTCTGCGAATGACAGCTTTCCAGCCCCAGGACTTCCCTGGTGGCCCAGTGGGCACAAATCTGCCTGCCAGGGCAGGGGACACAGGTTCAGTCCCTGGTCAGGGAAGATCCCACATGCCACGGGGCTACTAAGCCCATGTGCCACAACAGCTAAGCCTGAGTTCTAGAGACTCTGAGCTGAATCTACTAAAGCCCGCACACAAGGAAGACAAGTGTAACCAATATATAAACAAAATTTCTAGCCCCGGCCCGCTGTCCCCACAACCATGCTCCCTGTCTATCTCTTCACAGCCAACCCTTCTGCATAAGCAAGATGTATTAACACTAAAATCTCTATCCCGTCTTTCTCATTCTTTTGCTAAGAAAGAAACCAACAGCAAAGAAGCTGATGGCAAGGGTTTTTTATCTAGAGAATTTCTAGATTATTCTTCCCAGGGCTGCGTGTGCACAGGTGTGATCACTCCCACCTTCTGAGACCCCGTCTTCTAAGATGGAATAGTGTAGGTTGTGCCCACGGTCGGGACAGCTGTGAGCATCGGGGATGTGAAGGCACTCTGTCATTTAAGACGCCGCAGTTACTGGGGCAGAACAGCTGTCAATATGGGGATCACACTGGCCCAGGAGTGTACCCAGGAGGCACTGCGGGATGCTCAAAGGATTAAAACTCATCTGCAGCTCAGAAATGAACCAGGAAATGGTATTCATCCACCTTAAAAAGAAGCTAAGCAAGCATTCTCTTGATAGCCTTCAGCTTAAGCAGATCCCATCACGCCCAAGCATTTAGGAAAATGGAGACTCTACAGAGCATCCGCCAGGCACATGCCAGGCACAGAGTCACATTCAAGGTCTCTTCAACCAGCCCATTTTACAGACCAGGACACTGAGGCCTGGAAGGTTACCTTAAGCTAAGACCATTCAGCTATTCAGCGTCAGGACTCAGATACACTCTGGTTCCCATTTTCTTTCCAATTCCATTTTGTCTGGAAGACATCCATGACACTATGGAAAACGACCTTCACATGGCTCTTACACGCTTCACCAAACCCTAGTACATGTTCTCCCCTGTCCCTTACAACGCGCTGGGGTCTGTTTCAGCACCACCAACATTCCCATTTTATACATGAGGAAACTGAGGCTTAGGGAGGTGAAGTGACTTGCACAAGGTCACTGAGATCAAGGAGGGCAGCCCCTGCCACCTTCACAGGCTAATCAGGGGTGGTCGTTCCCCGACTGGTGGTTCTGCCATGACTCACTGCCCTCAGAAGGGAGGGTGGCAAGTCCACAGAAGAGGGAAAACCACAGCGGTTATCTCCGGTCAGGGCGGAGTGGGCAGTGAAGAAGTGGGCCCAGGTGGATTTTATTGGAGACAAATAGCTCAATTCCTTGGATGCTAGGAGGAAGATGTTGGGGGGCACTGGCCCCCGAGTTTAGATTACATGATACTCCTAGCCCCTGGACCAGGGGCTAGAGGCCAAGGCAGCATTTTGCCTCCTCTCCATAGCACACACCTAATAGAGGTCTCTGACCTCTTAGACCAATATTTATTCAGTGTTTAAAAGGTGCTTGACTGTGAAGCAGAGCTTTACCCAAGTGCCTGCAACCCAGGAACCTGGGCCTTCCCCCCTCACTCTGCAGAAGATGTGCTGGGGCCTCAGGGCTGGCTGTCCAGCCTCTGGGCACTGGGGTTCTCTCAGGGTCTGTCCAAAATTCAGACCCAAACTCAAACTCAGTTAACACAGGAAAGAAGGCTGGGTCAACACAAGCACACACGTCCCCTCTCCCTCCAGGATGGGAGCCCTGAATTGAAAGCCAACATTCTATCTACCCCTACCTTCCTCCGCCTCCTGTGAGCAAGCGTCTGCCGCGTTGTCTTCATCATAAAACTGAGGGTCAGAGGAGCCAGAGGGACTGAGTCCAGAGAGGAGTGGTGTGTGGCAAAGAGCAGGACACTAAGTTAGACAGGGGGTTCGCTATAAGCTCTGACACTTATCAGACAGCAGGATCCCAGGCCTATATGTTACTACTTAGGCCCTCAGTGATACTCATCTGCAAAATGGGCACCATGGCACCTCCCAGCCCAGTGGGAGGATTCAGTGGGATGATAAAGTGCCCAGCACAGGGCTTGGCATGTCATAAGCAACCAGTCAATGGTAGCCAATATTCTAAGTGCCCAGAATCAGGTTTCCGGCCAGAGCTCAAGACATTAATGTCCAGTACAACACCGTGGAGCCCAAGTCCATGCCTTCCATGGCCTAAGCCATTCAATCCCACTGAGAAGTTCCCTCAGTGAACTGACTTCTAGGCCTAACACCCAGAGGTGTTACCAGGGTGGCGGGCACAATGAACTCTCTGCCCCAGGACACTTGCTCCTTCTCATCCATGTAGGCAGGTCTGGCAGCAAGAAGCACTGGGCACATGGGGACTGGTGGGTGCCCCGGTGGGTTTCACTTTCTGCCCACTCTAAGCACTTCCTGGGGCAGGACAGCAGCTTCCAGTCTACACTTTAAAACAGTACTCTCCAACCAAAGTATAATACTAGTCCCTAGGGAGCTTTATGGACTTCCCTGGTGGCTCAGATGGTAAATTGTCTGTCTACAATGCAAGAGACCTGGGTTCGCTCCCTTGGTTGGGAAGATTCCCTGGAGAAGGAAATGGCAACCCACTCCAGTACTCTTGCCTTGAAAATCCCATGGATGGAGGAACTTGGTGCAGGCTACTGTCCATGGGGATGCAAAGAGTCAGGCACGACTCAGCGGCTTACATTTTTGTATAAAAATCAGTATAATTTTATAGTATAAGTATAAATTTTATACTTTCTAGCCAACATGAATGGGCTTCCCTGGTAGCTCAGCTTGTAAAGAATCTGCCTGCAATGCAGGAGACCGCTGTTTGATCCCTGGGTTGGGAAGATCCCCTGGAGGAGGGCATGGCAACCCACTCCAGTATTCTTGCCTGGAGAATCCCATGGACAGAGGAGCCTGGCAGGCTACATTCCATGGGGTCGCAAAAAGGCGGATACAGCTGAGCGACTAACACTTTCCCTGGCGGTCCAGTGGTTAAGAATCTGCCTTGTAGTGCAGGGGACATGGGTTTGCTCTCTGGTGGGGCAATCCCACATGCCTGCACGCCACAACTACCGAAGCCTGAGCGCGACAACTAGAGTCCCTGCACAGAAACAGAAGATCCTATGTGCTGCAACTAAGACCCGACTCGGCCAAATAAATAGTTTTTTTTTTCCCAATGAGCTGCAGTCGATTCTTTTGCTTGTGCTAAATCTGCCGCATATCAGAACACATGCGGGTCTAGACGAAGCCCCATTTTAGGGCTCAACAGTCCTCGGTGGCCAGCAGCTACCATCCTGGAAAGAGCAGAAGGTACATTTCCATTATCAGAAAAAGTTCTGCTGGACGGTGCAGCTGTCCTCCTTCACCAAGTCCTGGGGGTTGCAGGCCCTTGGGGCTGGGGAGTGGCCTGGGTGGGGCTCATTTTTCCGAATTACACAGGGGGCTGATTTCTCAGACAGCTGGGGGCTGACAGGAAATACCTGTTTGTCTGCCTAAGAAAAAGTTTTCCCCTCCTTCTTCCCCGGGCTTGGGCAGGGCTGGGGGGTTTCCAGGGCACCTGCAGAACCCAAAGCCGTGTCCCCCCAGGGAGCTGAACCCACACCCAGACCCACAGAGGAGAAAAATCCAGCTTAGGGCCTGGGGGCGGGGGGAGCAGGGAGACAGATAAAGGCTGACCCTCAGCAGGGCTCTGCGAGGGCTGACTCCAGAGGCTCCCAGCTGCCAACTGCCAGGACTGCTCCCTCCAGAGGGGACAAATCCACCTCTGTCTAGACGACCACATGTCAGGCAACCATGAAAACTCTAAAAAGTATGCCTTTACCAAGCTAGAGCCTTTACCTAGACCATTTCTTCCATGACAGCAGCAATGTCACTCCCCTGCTACCCAAGGGAGTGTGCAAAGTTAGATTAACTTGCCCGTGATGGTGCTGGAGAAGACTCTTGAGAGTCCCTTGGACAGCAAGGAGATCAAACCAGTCAATCCTAAAGGAAGTCAACGCTGAAGATTCATTGGAAGAACTGAAGCTAAAGCTCCAATACTCTGGCCCCTTGACATGAAGAGCCGATTCCTTGAGAAAGACCCTGATGCTGGGAAAGACTGAGGGCAAGAAGGGAAGTGGGGGACAGAGGATGAGATGGTTGGATGGCATCAATGGACATGAGTTTGAGCAAACTCCAGGAGATGGTGAAGGACGGGGAAACCTGGGTGCTGCAGTCAAGAAAGGAGTCAGAAAGAGTCGGACATGACTTAGCGAATGAACAACAACAAGATGGCCCGGCCAGCAAGGGCGAAGGTCACACTGAGCCAAAGCCCACCAGACCCCAGGCGGCAAATACATTATGATTCTACTGCTCCTGGTGTATATTAATAGAACAGTTATTTACTGGGGAGAGGGGCAGGGTGTACCATCATCAAAAAGTGTCTTTGCTCTTTAATTAACCATTACTAGATGCATATCTGCTCCTGACAAGGATAGGGAGAAAACACGGAGACAGGAAAACAGTTTAAATTAGGTCGGGGCAGTAAGGCAACTGGTTCCTTTTTAACACTGTTACTTTGTTTATGTAATGCATCTTTTTTTTTTTTTTTTAAAGGCAGCTATATTCTGGGAAGAGGGAAAAAATGATAGAAATACCAAGAAAACCATACAGGTAGCTGTCCTGGTCACCCCTCAAGGTCTGGAGTCCCACGTTCCCCACGGCAGGCAGGACTGAGGCTTGAACGATGATGTCTGCATGATGTTCCAGTAAGACTGAAAACAGCATCGTTTACATCAAAGACCTGGGCAGAGGCATGGTTGATGGCAACCCCTTAGTGACACCAATAATGAAAGTGAAAATGAAAGTCGCTCAGTCGTGTCCGACTCTTTGCGACCCCGTGGACTATACAGTCCAGGTCTCCCGCGCTGCAGGCGGATTCTTTACCAGCTGAGCCAGGAGGGAAGCCCAGTGACACCAACACCTGGCACAAAAACGTGAACAGCCAGTAGATTTATGGTGTTCTGGGCTTCTCCAGTGGCTCAGCAATAAAGAATCCGCCTACAATGCAGGAGACCCCGGTTCAGTTCCTGGGTCGGCAAGATCCCCTGGAGAAGGGATAGGCTACCCACTCCAGTATTCTTGGGCTTCCCTTGTGGCTCAGCTGGTAAAGAATCTGCCTGCAATGTGCGAGACCTGGGTCCAATCCCTGTGTTGGGAAGATGCCCTGGAGAAGGGAAAGGCTACCCACTCCAGTATTCTTGCCTGGAGAATCCCATGGACAGAGGAACCTGGTGGGCAACAGTCCACGGGGTGGCAAAGAATCGGACAAGACTGAAGCGACTAAACAGGCAGGCAGGCCCTGTTGGAAGCATTTTGCAGGTAATAAATATTCTCATTCATCTGAAACTCACAACAACCCAGTTGAGCTAGGTACTGTGATGACCCAGTTTTATTGATAAGGCAACTGAGTCTCGGGGAGATGAATAACTTGCTCCAGACCACACAGCTAGGGAATGGCCGGGCTGGGCTTCAAGTCCCAACAGTCTGGCTCCAAGCAGGACCTCTCGGCCTCTATGTTGTGATTTCAGTCTCTTTTAACAATAATAACCTCCTGGCTGCCTGAATCTGCGTGAATCACCCAGCTGAGGTGGAGACTGCTGGTACCTCCGTAGCTTTAAGATCCAAGCCCTGCTGGGTTAGTGCGGGCAGTGGAGGGGGGAGGGGACTAGCTTACAGGAAATACGCCCATGCACCTGCAGGCACCGTGGGAAAGGCAGTCTGGCCGAGCAAGTGGGCTGCGCTGCGGAAGCCACACCGGTTAGGATCAACCTGTGAGGCTAGAAGCACCCAGAGGGAGAGGATGGGCCTGCAGGAGGCAGAAAGACAAACCTCTCTGGTCCGCACCCGGAGCAGCCAAACGGACAATCCCACCTCTAAGGGTCAGCAGAGCCCACCGGTGCTGCCAGAGCTGTGCCCAGGCTCCCGCCCCATCCCCCGCCAGGCCCGAGTTCCTTGGAGAACTGAGTTGGGTGGCAAGAGACTGATGTGTGATTCCTCCCGCTTCTCCCTTTCTAAAGCCAGGGAGATGCTACAAGGCAGAGCCATGTGGCACGACAACCTTCGCCAAAGGCAGATCTGGTGAGCTCTCCCGATGATGCTCCTTTTGTGGACGGGAACACTGAGGTGCCTGCGAGTGTGAGTCAAGCTGACTTTGTTCTGCGCTGCTGGGAAGGGCTCTGGCTCTGTGCCAGGATAAGCCGGTTCCTGGCACCAAAAGATCATCCCTCAAGCCTCCGGAGCACAGCGCATGAGCCTTCAGAGCAATTCCAGGAGGTAACACCCGCTTCCCAGCGTACATGCCAGTAAGTACATTCCCAGTAAGGTAGTGGCTCCCCAGGCAAAGCCGGGGACACCAGAGGCCCTCTCTGGGCACGTGCACGCTCAGTCATTTCCTCATGTCTGACTCTTTGCAGCCCGCCAGGCTCCTCAGTCCAGGCTCCTCCAGGCAAGAATACGGGGGTGGGTTCCCATGCTTTCCTCCAGGGCATCTTCCTGACCCAGGGACCAAACCCATGTCTCCTGGGTCTCTTGCATTGCAGGCGAGCTCTTTATCCACTGAGACACCTGGAAAGCCAGGAGGCCCTCTCCAAGACCTGCTGAAGGAGGACAACCCACCCTAAAGTCCTCCTTCTTCATGGAGACCCCAGGATTGGGGTGCTTCCTGCACATGTGAAACTCACAAAAGTGAGAAATTCCCAGTTCCTCCCTCCTCTCCACTCAGGTCCCATCCTTTGTGGTACCCACCCCAGAAAGCAGGCTGTGCCCCCGCTGGCCACTTCCAGTCATCTCTTCCCCCAGAACCCTCAGGGCCCTCAAAGTTGTACCCCCATCATGGCACCGCTCACTCCCTACCCCATCCCCCAACCCCAACTCGATTCACTCAACAAACACCACTGTGCCAGATGCTACACGAAGCCCAGGGCAGGTAAAGACGGACTTTGTCCTCCAGGCATTCAGAGACCAGCCAACTGATTAAAAGCCTCTCACCGAGTTCCGTAAGCACAGCTTCACAGAGCCACAGTTTGGGTAGGGTTTCCTGATCCCAGCAGGAGACTCAAATGATTGGGTAAGTCACTTAACCTCTTTAGACATCAAAGAGGTCCAGATGGGCCCTGACAGATCTTCTAAACTCCCTTCCATTCCTTCTATGAAGCCATCAATCTGGCGGCGTCTCTCAGTCTCCCACAGAGCTACACACAGGATCTTCCCAAGAGTAAGCGGATCCACAAACACCTGGCGCTTGAGTGGCCCACATCAGCATCCAGACAGAAACAAAATCACATACCACCTGCTGATTCGAGTCCTAAACTTCTTGTGTGTGCGTGCTAAGTCACTTCAGTCATGTCCGACTCTTTGCAACCCCATGGACTGTAGTCTACCAGGCCCCTCTGTCCATGGGATTCTCCAGGCAAAAATACTGGAGTGGGTTGCATGCCCTCTTCTAGGGGATCTTTCTAACCCAGGGATCGAACCCTCATCTCATGTATCCTGCATTTGCAGGTGGGTTCTTTACCACTAGCACCACCTGGGAAGCCCCCTAAACTTCTTAGTTTTGTTCTCTTCAGAATACATCAGTCAGGATCTGATAGATTATCAGTTCAGTTCAGTTCAGTTCAGTGGCTCAGTCATGTCCGACTCTTTGCAACCCCATGAATCGCAGCATGCCAGGCCTCCCTGTCCATCACCAACTCCCAGAGTTCACTCAGACTCACGTCCATCGAGTCAGTGATGCCATCCAGCCATCTCCTCCTCTGTCGTCCCCTTCTCCTCCTGCCCCCAATCCCTCCCAGCATCAAAGTCTTTTCCAATGAGTCAACTCTTCGCATGAGGTGGCCAAAGTACTGGAGTTTCAGCTTTAGCATCAGCCCTTCCAAAGAAATCCCAGGGCTGATCTCCTTCAGAATGGACTGGATAGATTACACCATGGTAATAAAACAACTCCCAAAGTTCAGTAGTTTAAATAACAAAGTATTTTTCATTCAGTACTTCCCAGCTGGCAGTAGTAGTAAAGAGCCTGCCTGGCAATGCAGGAGACATAAGAGATGCAGGTTTGATCCCTGAGTTGCGGAGATCCCTTGGAGGAGGGCATGGCAACCCACTCTAGTATTCTTGCCAGAAGAATCCCATGGGCAGAGGAGCCTGCCGGGCTACAGTCCACAAGGTTGCAAAGAGTCAGACACGACTGAGCGACTTAGCACACATGCACGCATTTCTCATTCATCCTGCACATCCATGTGAGTTAATCAGGAGCTCTCCCCCTGATTCCTGACTCCAACACACAGGCTGATGGAGCCTCTACCAACTGGAAGCATTGGTGGTTGCCATCGTAAGTGGGAAGGAATATGGCAGATTACACCTGAGTTCTTGAAGGTTTCAACATTAAAGTGCCGTGGTACTTCCTGCTCACACTTCTTTGGCCAAATAAGCCACATCTCCACTTACGAGAAGGAGGGAAGCGCAATCCTCCCACCGGTTTCGTGGGGAAACCAGAAAGAGGTGATGAATAGCATCAACGACCACAAGCAGGGTTTGAGCAGGACTTAGAGGATGACAGGATAAATACTGTCTTTTTCTTCCCTTCAGATCTGAGTTTCTCAACCTGCCACTCTTGATACTGGAGATGGATAATTCTTTGTCACGGGGGTGCCGTAATGTGCGTTAGAGGATACCTAGAGGCATTCTTGGCCTCTACCCAAGAGATGCCAGTACCAAATCCTTTCCCAAACTGTGACAACCAAAAACGTCTCCAAGGGAACCTCCCCAATGGTCCAATGGCTCCCGACGCAGGGGGCCCAGGTTCAATCCCGGGTCAGGGAACTAGATCCCGCAAGCTGCAGCTAAGACCCAGAGTAGCCGAATAAATAAATCAATAAATTTTTAAATGTCTCTGGACACTGCTAAATGTCCCCTAGAAGCCAAACAGCTCCCAGCTGAAAACTTCTGCTTTAGACTTGCAAGAAGCATCTATCTCTTTAAGTGGAAAATAACATCATCTTCCGGTAAGATTTCCCACTCAGAATTAGCTTAAAAGACAGGTTTCTCATTTGCTAGGGATAATCATCGAACCCAGGGTCATTGTGAGGATTAAATCAGCCAGTGCTGGTAAGGGCCTGGCACACAGGAAAGGTGAGCCAGCGGTGATGCAGTGTGACCGTCACCACCAGCGCTCCTGCGAGCATTGCCGCCCACGTGAAGATACGGCAACAGGCAGCACAGACTTCTTCCCAAGAAAACGACAGACTCACTCAGCCCAAGGCCATTCCTACCTCTGGGCAGGAGTCTCACTCCCTGGGCCCAAGGTCATTCCTACCTCCTGGCAGGGGTCCTACTCCAGGCTGGGAGGCTGCTGCAGAATTCTTGCCATTTGCAATCCAGCCCCCAACGCTCCAAGTCAAACAACATCTGTGTCATGATTATGCCAGACAGAGGAGGCAGAATGCGCTGACCATCAAGTGCGGGCAAGCACGGAGAGATGATAAACGAGGGTCTACAGCCAGTGATGCGGTCACCCGCCGGCTACAATGACCATCTGTGAGGCTTGCACACAGCTCCAGGCCAGCCCCACCCCTCCCAGCATCTGCAACCCAGCCCCCACCAGAGTCAAGTAGCCTTTTCACCCAGGGCTGAAGGGTGGGGGTGGGGAGGGGGAGGGGAGGAGAGGTCGGGGTTGATTTTAAGCCAAAGGAAACACAAGGCACATGGAGGAGAGATGACGGATTTGAAGATGTTAAGCCTGGTGGCTCAGAGGTTAAAGCGTCTGCCTGCAATGCGGGAGACATGGGTTCGATCCCTCGGTTGGGAAGATCCCCTGGAGAAGGAAATGGCAACCCACTCCAGTATTCTTGCCTGAAGAATCCCATGGACACAGGAGCCTGGTGGGCTACAGTCCACGGGGTTGCAAAGAGTTGGACACGACTGAGCAACTTCACTCAAGCTTACACGAATGCCTCATTTGGATCACAAACTCTCTGAATTGGCAGAAGGGCCCTTCGTATTCACTGAGGCCAGCGTCCTCCACCCTGACACCTGTTTCTCGGGAACATGTCCAGGGATGAGCCCAAGGATGGTCGCGTCCAACTGGAAGGCTCTGACGGGAACAAGGTTCTCTCCTGGGCATTGGTGAGGGGCACTAGCTCCCAAATCACAGACGTGGCTTGGGATTCCAGCTCTGGCATCTCCTGTGTGGTTTTCACCAGCTCCTCAGCCTGCTCATCCCCAGAGTCCCTATGCAGTCCCTATGCAGTCCCTATACAGCTCATCCCCAGAGTCCCCGCCTACAGCTACGCAGTCTGAGCCCTGCACTGAAGACACCGGACGAGGGGCAGGCTGGTGGGAGGAAACCAGCCCACATGACCTCAGCAAACCAGGCACCCTGGCCTGGTTCCCCTGAGGAACACCCTTTAGTAATTTGCATGAAATTGATGGCTCAGTGGTAAAAGAATCCAGCATCCAATGCAGGAGATGCGGGTTTGATCCCTGAGTCGGGAAGATCCCCTGGAAAAGGAAATGGCAACCCACTCCAGTATTCTTTCCTGGGAAGTCCCATGGACAGAGAGGCCTGGCAGGCTAGACTCCATGGGGTCGCAAAGGAGCCGGACATGACTTAGTGACTAAACAACAATGAGCATGGATTTGCCATAGGGGCCCAACTGATAGTTCCTCCACTTCAAGATGGGAATAAAAATCCCTAAACCACCACTGAGGTGTGATGAAGATTAATGATGCAAAGTGTTCTGCAGTGCCTGGCATACAGAAAGTGCTCAGTGATCACTGCATGAAAATTAATGTAACTATCAGTGATGACGATGATATACTTATGTAACCTTGGTCAATGCCTTACCTCCAAAGCAACCAGAACAAACCTAAATGCTGCCGTGTGGGGCAGCAGTGAGAATTAAATGAAATAACGTACAAGAGTTGCTTAGCATAATAGGAGTGGCTCCACAAACATCAGCAATGATTATTAGAGACGTGCACAACCTTGGGTCTGAATTCTGCATCCTGGAGCTCACACAACCGTAATTTTAGCAAAATGCCTGGCACAGAGGAAGGGGTCAGAAAAACGTCAGCCACTGTTATTACATAACTTGCATACCCTTTGATTTGATTTCAGAATCCTGGAGGTTCACGTAAGTATGATCTCTTGGAAAGATTGTGCCAAGGATTCAGAGTGAAGCCATGTGACCTGGGCTGGACCTGGCAGAGTCAGAACTATGACCAGTGAGCCCCCTCTCCCCTCCTCCTTGCAAAAGGACAGTCCAGGCCTTGTCTTCCCATTTCTCATATCTCCATAACCTTAATTACCCTGTCAACATCCTTCCAAAATGTAGCCTCAGTTTTTCCAAACTTTTCTGTTGTTACAATGTTATTTGTTGCTGTTCAGTCGCTAAGCTGTGTCCAACTCTTTGTGACCTCGTGGACTGTAGCACGCCAGGCTCCTCTGTCCTCCTCTGTCTCCCAGTTTGCTCAAATTCGTGTCCATTGAGTCAGTGATGTTATTTAACCATGTAATCATCTGCCAGCCCCTTATTCTTTTGCCTTTAATCTTTCCCAGCATCAGGGTCTTTTCCATACAATGTTACTACTAGAACTTTAAAATATTCTTTTAAAAACGATTTCTAACTTAATCGAATATTAAAGTGGCATGTGCAAAATAGAACATGAATGTCAGATTAGGCCTGGCTGATCCATCTGAGCCAGGATGATGTCTGAATGCCACACTTTGATGGTCATGGCCCAAGCCCCACCTTCACTTTGCTTGCAGGCAGACAGCCTTGCCTCTGGAGCCCAGTGGCAACTGAAATCTGTCTTGTTCACACTGTCAAACCCAGACTATTCCATATGCACCTGTGCACCTGTCACTTTCTGGCTGGGTGGCTTTGGGAATGTCACTTCACCTCTCCAGCCTCAACTTTCATCATCTCCAGGCCCACTTCTGACTCTAACACTAAACAGCAGGCTTCAAGGGTACCACTTAGGAGCCTTCTGATCAGGTGCAAAGCTTTACATCCCCAATATTGCAGGAAACTTCCCTCAGGCAGGTCAGCCTACCGACACTATACCGTTGACCCTCAGGATCCACAGGGGATTGGCTCCAGAACCATCTGTGGGGATCAAAATTCGAGGATGCTCACATTCCAGAATCAGCCCTCCAGATTCGCAGGTTCCACCTTCACAGATTCGACCAACCAGGGACAGAGAATACCACACCTGATCCATGGTTGGCTGGATCCATGGACTGGAGCCCACAGATATGAAGGGCCCACTATATTCTTTAAGCTGGATGGTCACCCACCTTGGCTCAGGACCACCCGTTAGGAAACATGCCTTTATCCAAGTGCTGCAAAGATTCTCCAGACAGACTCAGACCCACCAGCAAGAAGAGGGCAGAGGGCAGTACAGGCATGACAGATGAGTTCAGCCTCTCCCATCGTCACCAGTCCTCCCAGACTACCCTCAAGTAACAGGCAACTTAAACAAGAACATGGATGCTTGCCACACTCTCAAATCCCCTTTGCCCTCCTTCCAGGGAGAAAGCCTGACCAGACCTCTTCTACAGCCAATTTCTGCTTTAAGCGGTGGCTGATGAATTGACTCTGAAGCCATACACATAGCTGTCTCCCCTTCAGTTCCTATCTCCACATCTCTCCACGAGGATTTTCACTGACCCATTAGACTCGAGCAGCCCATGAAGAAACAGCACAGGTGCTTGGCGAACTGCTGAGTCGAGAGGCCTCAGGCGCTCCCCCACCTGGCAGTCAGCTACCTACCAGAACAGGAAAGGCCAGCCTAGCATGCCTCATTCTGAAAAAAAAAAAAAAAAAGCCATCACCCTGACCCAAACTGGCCAGCCTAGCATGCCTCATTCTGGGAAAAAAAAAAAAAAGCCATCACCCTGACCCAAACTGGGCTTCATACTCGCTCACAAAACAGCTGCTGAGTCATGTTTGGGGGAAGTTTCTTGGTGAGCTCAAGATCACTGGACTAGGGTTTCTAGAATTCACTATTTCCTAACTTCTTAAGAGCCAGGACAACTTTTGCCTCCCCTCCCCGCAGTCTTCAGGAGCCTGGCTCTCCCTTGAAAGCTCCTTAAATTGACCAAAAATGATGGATGACCAGGTTCCCCAGTCCCCAGGATGACACAGGGGTGGCCTCATTGAAAGCAGCTGGAACAAAAGGTGAGGGGAGACAGAATTTGCTGGTAGTCCGGTGCTGAGGGCTCTCCTTTTATTGCAGGGTCACAGGTTCCATCCCTGGTCTGGGAACTAAGATCTTGCATACTGCAAGACACAGACACAGAGAACAGACTTATGGACACAGGGTGGCGGGCGGGGAGGAAGGAGAGGGTAGGATGTGTGGAGAGAACAACATGGAAACTTACACTACCCTATGTCAAATAAATAGCCAGTGAGAATTTGCTGTATGACTGACTCAGGAAACTCAAACTGGGGCTCTGTAACAACCTAGAGAGGTGGGATGTGGAGGGAGGGGGGAGGGAGGTTCAGAGGGAGGGGACATATGTATACCCATGGCTGATTCATGTTGATGTTTGGCAGAAAACAACAAAATTCTGTAAAGCAATTATCCTTCAATTTAAAAATAAATAACTTTTTTTTTTAAAGACGCAGCTTAAACCAAAAAAAAGGGAAGGAAGAAAAGGAAAGGAAAGAAAGCAGCCAGTGTTCTCCGGCTGTCTCCAGCTCAGCTCACTTGCTTCCGGGTGGGTCACCCTTGCTGCCCAGGGACCGAACAGAACAGAGAGGCCACATGAGCTGTCATCCTGCTCCCCTCCACCCTCCATCCCCCAAAGCTCTCCACCTCGTGGCCTGGACTGAGCTGCAGCTTACTGTGGTCTTGCTCTTCTCACTCTGAACAAACCCTAAACTCACACCTGTGAGTTTTCTCTGCAGACACACCAATTTCTGTAAAGGCCTCACGCATCCCTTAACCTCTTCATTATGAGCATCCCCAGGTGAGATTAAAGTCAACCCCACAGTCTCTACCAAGCCGGTGCATCTCCACCACACACCAGAAGCACCTGGGGAGCATTTAAAAATTCTTAAAGCCAGGCCCCAGCCCCACAGATTGGGGGTGGGCTTCTCTGAGGTGGAATCCAGGCCTCAAATCTTCAACAGCTCTGCAGGTGACTCCCATGGGTAGTCAGATCTGGGACCCACAGCCTTTGATGGGACCATGAGCTGAGACACTAGTGTGTGGGGGGATCATCTGGGGCACACAGAGGCCCTGCTAGGTGGGGTAGGGCAGGTCCAGAGTTTTTGTCCCCCATCAAGGTCCCCAAGATTTCTTGGGCTCCAAAATAACTGCAGATGGTGACTGCAGCCATGAAATTAAAAGACACTTGCTCCTTGGAAGAAAAGCTATGACAAACCTAGACAGTGTATTAAAAAGCAGAGACATTAGTTTGTTGACAAATGTCTGTCTAGTCAAAGCTACGGTTTTTCCAGTAGTCGTGTATGGATATGAGAGTTGGACCATAAAGAAAGCTGAGTGCTGAAGAATTGATGCTTTTGAACTGTGGTGTTGGAGAAGACTCTTGAGAGTCCCTTGGACTGAAAGGACATCAAACCAGTCAATCCTAAAGGAAATCAACACTGAGTATTCATTGGAAGGAATGATGCTAAAGCTCCAATAGTTTGGCCACCTGATGCAAAGAGATGACTTACTAGAAAAGACCCTGATGCTGGGAAAAATCAAAAGCAGGAGGAGAAGGGGACGACAGAGGATGAGATGGTTGGATGGCATCACCGACTCAATGGACATGAGTTCGAGCAAGCTCCGGGAGTTGGTAATCAACAGGGAAGCCTGGCGTGCTGCGGTCCATGGGGTCGCAGAGTCAGACACGATTGAGTGACTGAACAACAGGATTCCCCAGGTGACACTGGTAATGGCTAAAGTTTGAGAACCACCAGACTGTCTGGAAAACAGGACATTAGACACTGTTTTACAATGGGGTTTGGGACTTCCCTGGTGGCCCAGTGGTTAAGAATCTGCCTGCCAGTGCAGGGGACGAAGGTTCCATCCCCGGTCGAGAAAGAGCCCACATGCTGCGGGGCAGCTAAGCCTGTTCGCCACAGTGACTGAGCCAGCGCCCTAGCGCCTGTGCTCCCCAACAAGAGAAGCCACTGCAAGGAGAAGCTCGCACATCGCAACTGGGCCGTAGCCCCCACCCACTGCAGCTAGAGAGAGCCCGCGCAGCAACAAACACACAGCACAGTCGAAAATCAATAAGTACATAATTTAAAAGGTGGGGTGGGGTGGATAACTGGGCTTCTTCCTTGGAAACTCCTGGGCTGCTTTCTTGTGGATAAAAATCACTCAAACAGAAACGGTCACCCCAAGCTGAGTATAAGTAGGGCCAGCCAGTCGGGAGGCATCAGGGTAAAGTAATACTACTGCTGAATGCCAAAAAAAGCACACACTCCCCTTTTTTTTGCAGCAAAACCTGTACAAACCTGTCTGCCCATTCCGGAAAGAAACTGCCGCCCTGACAGCAGTGTGTGTGTGTGTGTGTGTGTGTGTGCGCGCACGCGTGCACATGTGCATCACCTCTGCCTGACTTTCCAGAAAGGTACACTCCCTTCTTGGTCAGTTCCTGAGTTTCCTCCTGACATACCTGCTGTTATAGCCACGCAAGGTTTCTCAAATATTGTTCACTTCTGATGTATACCACCAGTGCTATTATTTATTTAATTTTTTTATTAAATCTCACTTTTCAAAAAATTAATATCACTGCCTTCAAGAGACACCATTATCCATGCCAGACTGAGAGGATTTCCACACAAAAAAAGTCTTATTGGGACTTCCCTAGCAGGCCAATGGTTAAGACTCTGCACTTCCAATGCAAGGGGGTGAGAGTTCGATCCCTGGGTTGGCGGGGTGGGGAGGGGGGGGGCCCTAAGATCCCACAAGCCGAAAAAAGAAAAAAAAAAGTCTAACTGGAATAAGACAATGTTATTAAATCTAGCAGACCCTGTTGCTTGTGAAAGCCTGGGATTCAAAGGCCCACTGAAGGCTGGGAGAGGGGCTCTATGGAGCCAAGTGCTTTGTTATGGGATTTAATGTAGCTAATATCATATCTGAGTATCCCCTAAAATCAAATGGGGCGCCCACCCTGCCCTTTGTCCTCAGCCAAGTTTTCTAGGAAGGACAGCCATACTGAGATGTGAGGCACTGGGATTGCCGGCCCTGTAATGACAAAGAAAAAGATCGCATCCACTGGCCGGAACTCCCCTCTGCCCAACCTGACCCTGGTTACTCAACTTTTCCCTGCTTCAGTGTTTTGCAGGGGGCTGCCGCTCCTTCAGGGCTTCCCCGGCGGCTCAGCAGTGAAGAATCCGCCTGCAGTGCAGGAGATGTGGGTTCGATGCCTGGGTTGGGAAGATTCCCTGGAGGAAGGCATGGCAACCCACTCCAGTATTCTTGCCTGGGAAATCCCATGGAGAGGAGCCTGGTGGGCTACGGTCTATGGGGTCACAAAAGAGCCGGACTTGACTGCATGACTAAACACCAAGCTGCTTCTTCATCTCTATGTAAATACCATGGGATAGAATGGAACTATCAGGAACGCACACAGCAAGCCCCAGGCAGATATCTGCTGCTGCTGCTGCTGCTGCTAAGGCGCTTCAGTCATGTCCGACTCTGTGTGACCCCATAGACGGCAGCCCACCAGGCTCCCCCGTCCCTGGGATTCTCCAGGCAAGAACACTGGAGTGGGTTGCCATTTCCTTCTCCAATGCATGAAAGTGAAAAGTGAAAGGGAAGTTGCTCAGTCATGCCCAACTCTTAGCGACCTCATGGACTGCAGCCCACCAGGCTCCTCTGTCCATGGGATTTTCCAGGCAAGAGTACTGGAGTGGGGTGCCATCGCCTTCTCCGAGATGTCTGCTGTCCTCATACAAAACAAATATGGGACTAAAAGAGATGAAGACCAAATATCTTCTCATCTCCTTCTCCCAATGGGAGGGAAGAAAGGACCACTTACTGCTGCACCACTCCCCGCCACTGCACACAGAAAATGCCAGATCAGTCAGCATCTGATGCTTCCTATTTACAGGAAAACGAAAACACTGGGCTTTTAAAACTTTCTGAACAGAAGCTGAACTTCAGGGCAGGCCTGGGAGGCTCACCCTGCACTCTCACCTTTAGAAGATATTCTGGCATGGCTGTGACTACCAGGACACTCACTGGCCCCACTGACAGCCTGCAAGCCCCTCAGTACCCCCCTCCAAGACACTTCTCATCTTCATTCAACGGGAAGGACTATCAGAAGTCAACAGCACTCAAGTTTGACTGGGGGTTGGGAATGCTGAGGGCCACTGACTCATCTGAAATTGCATGAAGGGCTTAATCATTAATCTCAGGTCCCCCAGGCCTTGCTTGCTGGTTACCACGACACCCATGAGGTCCCAACCCAAATTCTTGCTCCAGGGCCCTCTCAGCCAGAGGCCCAGCTGGCAACACCAATGTCATGCCAGGACACTCCCCTCTGTCCAGGGGGACAAGGAAGGAGGGCCAGGAAACCAGGCTGTGACAGATTTACAAGACTTAAATCCAACAGGATCAGCCACAGGGTTCGACAAGACAGAGACAGAAGGCAGCAAATGATCTGGGTTTTTCTAGTCAACTCGCAGATTCCAAGCTTTCTAATTTTAGGAGAAGCTGGAGTTTCATTAACTGGAAGTATCTCTTATGTGTAACCCCCACCCCCACATCTTATTAAACAGAATGGGAGACAAAGGCATCGTGACTGTCTCTTTCTAGGTATATCCAGGTGGTTACAGAAGATGAGGCATCCCCTTGGACGAACGTCAAACACCACCCTTGGGCCTCAGTCTCTTGCTCAGGGTAACACCTGCTCACGATGCATTTCCTAAAGAAGAGACAGGCCCATTCTGGAAGCAAAATGCCAAGTCAGACCACTGGCCTCTGAGGTCCCACCCAACAAGCCAGAGTCTGGGTCTCCTCTCAGGGCAGTGGGCAGAGTCCAGAAGGTTCCAGAAGCCCACATAAGACCCAGCCATAAATCAGGCTTACAGGCAATGGAATCCCATCCCCAAAAGGACTCATTTTCCAAAGGACCCATTTCCCTTTGAGGTACCAGTGGAAACACAGGGAAACAAAATTTTACCAGCCATAACAGGCAAACACGAGTCCATCTTAAAAAATAAGGCAATCATAGGCTTTGAAGAGAGTATCTGAGCCCAATCAGTGTCAGACCACTCCAAGAAAACCGAACCGACTGTAGCCTTGCCATCAACTCAGGTTCCACTGGGATCGCATGAGCGGCGAAGCAGTGAGCCCTCATGAAAACTGGCCCTGTTATTCTGAAGTCAGAGCGATTAAAATACCCACTCGGCAGTCATGTGTTACCTGGAGGAGGCGGTCTTTCTGGACAACATCGCACTTAGGATTTCAGAGCTTGAGGGGCATTGGAAAGGATCGCCCAGCTTCCCTCTCCTTCACTGTCCATCTCCACCCTTGAGGACAGAGAAGGGGGTCAGGTCTGTGTGCCAGGGAGACCAAGGAACCAGGCCTACATCAACATCGGGACAGACATGGGGCCCCAAGTCCTCGAACTCCTGTCCAGGCTGACTACTGCACCTCACCCACTCTGTGTGAGAGGTGCCCTGGACTCCTGAGTTAGACACACAGAGACTTGCTTTTCTGCCAACTGGATGCGGCCAGGGAAGTGAGAGACCTGGGCGGGGCGGGGCTGGGGGGGGTGTAAAAGAGGAGCGGCTCCTGATGACATCCCATCCCCTCCACCTCCAAGCTGCACATTCTTTTCAAAAGCCCAGAAGTTTCTGCTCTCCTGAGACCAAGTTCCCAGTAGACACCTTCTCCAAAACCAGCTCAGCTTTTCCAACTTCTTTCCCACCCCCACCCCCCCCCCGCAACCCCGACAGATAAAGGAAACAACCAGCCAACAATCCCAGGCCTCCCCTACTTGGAGGAACCTCACACCCGCCCAGCACACTCCCGGCCAGCAGCCGGCTGACCCACGGCACCCACCTCGGTACGCTCTGCCCTCAGCTCCTTCCTGTGGTCCCTCCCGCCGCTGCCGCTGCGTCTGGGCAGGATCACCTGGGGCACCTGCTCATGGGCTGGGCCCAGGGACACTGCCAGGACCGCCTCCCGGGAGCAGGGAGCCACCCAGCTGGCCACACTGAGTCAGCGGCCAGGGTCCACCATCGGCTTCCTGGATGACCTGGAAGGGACGCTGCCCGCTTGGGGGAGCCTCCACAACAGGGCCATCGACTCGGAAACAGCGCCATCGGGATCTGACATCCAGTTGGCTTTCACACAAGCGCAAGTGCCAGAAATCTCGCTCTTGATGGCTTTTGAATGTAAATTCAAAGGCCTGTTCGTTCACGTCTCCAGAGGATTCTAACCTACACGTCCCTGAACAGGTCTCTGAGAAAACATTAACCCTGTAGAGTTGAGACAGGCTGGATGCACGGCGAGTCAGAGGCTCTGCATCCCAGGTCCAGTTAAGGCTGCAGACCAGGCACATGACCCCAGGCTGGTGAAATCTAATCCCTTTCACTCGACTTTTGTTATTATTATTACTACTACTTTTCGCAGCGCTGCGCTCCAGGGTGGGGTCTCAGGAGTTGTTGCACTCAGGCTTAGTTGCGACATGCGGGATCTTCATTCCCCGACCAGGGATCAAACCAGGGATGGAAGCAAGCCACCTGCCCTAGGAGCAGCATGGAGTCTTATCCCCTGGACCACCAGGAAAGTCCCTTCACTCGCTTTTTTAATACCTGAGATAGAGGCATTCTCTTAACCTCACTCAGAGGTGGTCCAAGTGTCTGCCACCTGCTGTGGCCTTCCCTTCCTTTCCACAAGCCCACGACATCACCTGCTTGGATGTCCAGGCTGATGCACTTCCTTCATTCCTCATCCTCACAAGCCCGCCTCCCCAGGAATGATCCTCTGTGTGTGTGTGTGTGTGTGTATGTGCGCGTGCACACACATGTGTGTTAGTCACTCAGTTGTGTCCAATTCTTTGCAACCCCATGGACTGCAGCCCACCAGGCTCCCCTGCCCATGGAATTTTCCAGGCAAGAATATTGGAGTGCCATTTCCTACTCCAGGGGATCTTTCTGACCCAGGGATCAAAACCGGGTCTCCTGCATTGCAGGCAGATTCTTTACCATCTCAGCCACCGGGGACACCCATGATCCTCTACACTTCCCACTATATCATTCTCAATGTTCCCATCTTTGTCTGAGGGCTTAAAAATAAAACCCTTGCTTGTTCCTGGTAGCTCTTTGTACTCCCATCCGCTCTCGCCCCGTGGTCCAACAGAGGAGAGGGAGAAGGAGCGTGGTTTCTAGTCCGCAGAGACCCAAGAGCATTTCTGGACCTCTACTCCAGACCCTGGTAGACATCAAAGGCACACAAGGATGGCAGCCACCTCAAATGGTGGGGACAAAGCCAAACCTCCCCAAGAGTCCCAGGCTTCCCTCCAGGCAGAGAGAGGCGGGCTCAGTCACGTCCATGGTCCCCAGTATGGGACCCTTGTGCGTCCCAAATTAAAGGGTGTAAACCCAACAGGCAACCATCTTGGCTGAAGCAGGGGCTGCTTTGCATTTTAACTGTCCCAGCAGCAGACACAAGCCTTCAACCCCGCTACCGAATGTCACCCTACAACTTAGAATGCTCTGATGATCCCATTATTTCCTATTCTGTGCCCCTCCCTCTCCACTGTACCCCATAATTAGAGAGTTGAGGGCTGGGGTTTTTTATGATGCTGCTTTTTAAGTGCGTGACAACACAGAAGCAAGGGTTATTTAAATCTGAGTTACGGGGAGGGTAAATATCAGCATCATGAACAGGGCAAATTAAGAACACATTTCTCTGGGGTTTAGGTAATTCAAGGTCACCAGCAAATAACAAGACAAAACTGAATCATCGGGTCTATGTGGGCCACAGGCTCCACCACCCCAGGGTCTGGCAAGACAGAAGCACTGTACGGGGCTGATCCTTAAGGTCTATGACTTGGAAAAATCTACCACCTTAAGGACGTGACTTCCCATCTGACTGTCCAAGAGCTTTTTCTTGATCCCCAAATGCAGCCTCTTTTCTGAAAAGCACACACAGTGGTTAAGGACAAGGACTCTAAGATCTGAAAGACACGACTCCAGCCCCAGCTTCACCACTGAACTGACTGTGTGACCCTGGGCACGTCACTTAACCTCCCAGAGTGTCAATGTGTTTACTTATAAAATGGGGATAATAGTCCCTATTACTTCACAGGGCTTCATGAGGATTAAAGGCGATCAAAGTTGTCACGAGCATCATACACAACAGATGCTCAACATGACCCATAATCAGAGTGATGGAGGAACACACACTGCTTTGGGGAAAGTTAATGAGGCCAACGCTTTCTATGAAGTGGCATCTATAAAGTAAGACGATGCCCATCCCCTCCCCAACATGAAATACATTTTCCAGCTAAGAGAAAAAGCAGGGTTGGGAATGCCAAGTACTAAGTGTATAATACCATTTAAACACCTGCCACGTGCCAGGAATCTAACCATGTTTCCACAGATCCTCATCATCCTGCAAGGCAAGGACTGTCAGTTCTCTTTTTCAGGTGGGGTACTCAGGCTCAAAACGTGTCCCTCCTCCTCTCGATTCCAGGCCAGTCTCGTTGCCCTTGTGACCACTCAGGATCTGCCTAGCTGCAAGCACCCTCAACTTTTGGGGCCTTTTATCCAGTTCATGACTCCCTGAAAATGGAATGTAGGGCATATCACTCACAGAATGTTCTAGAGCTATGAGAGATGACAGGAGTGTCAGAAATTCAGTCCAAGGGAGGGGAAGTGGCCTGTCCAAGGTCACATGACAGGTGAGAGGCAGAGCCAATATTTGGAATCCGGTCCAGTGACTCTGGAGAAGGATCTGACCAGTGGATCCCAGACGGTTGCTGGGGGACTGAGCCAGCACCAGGAACAAGCAGGCAGAGCTCCAAACAGATCTCCGAGTGATGTGAAGGTGAGCTAAACTGACCCCTCCCTCTCCAGGCTCACAGGAAAGCAGAGCTTGCCCTCCGTGTGTCTGGCCGGCTATCTTCAGCTTGGCTCACCGCTGAACCACAGTCTTGAGGCTATTGGTGTTTAAAGTTACCTTCCTAGATGCTTCATGAATTTCTATTCTGAGGCCACCCACTCCTTGCTATCGCACACAAGGAATCTCTCCTCGCCTCCCAACAGCCATGCATCTGCTCGTCTGCACCATCTGTCTCCGGCAAAGGAGATTCATCAGGTGGCTGACCCCTGTGAATAATTAAAGGGTGATCCCCTAGCCTAGGTGAGGCCCATTGAGAGAAGAGCAGCTTATTAAATTAGGCATGGTAGGGAGGAGCCGCCAACAGCCTCACAACTGCTTCCTCAACAGATGGCGAGCAGACTGTATCAGGAACGCAGCCCACAGAGCCAGCCTGCCAAGGGAAAAACAAGGCAGGAGCCAGGACCCACCCACCCACCCACCCCGTTCATCAGTCCAGCTTTCATAACATCAGAGCCTGCACCTGCAGCCAGGCTCCCCGTGCAAAGACCTATGTGACACTGGGCCAACCCATCACCCGGCATGGGGCTGTTTTCTTACCTCCAAGCTGACCTCTGTCTTTCTAGTTTGGAGGAAAACACCAACTAGAAAGCAAATTTACCCAAAGCACTAGTCTTTGGGGGGACCAGGAAGAACATCATAAAATAAGAAACACCAGCCTCCCCTTCATCACCTAAACAGCAAGTTAACCATTTGGTGGGTACCCTTCCTAGCTGGTTCTTGTACCAAGGAATGATGGGGTCCTCACGCATCTGTGTATATCCACAGCTAAAGGTATAAATACATATGCACACGCTTTCAAAACACAGGAATACACCAGATACATCATTCTGCATCTGATTTTTTTAACAATATATCATGAAACTCTTTCCAAGACAGTCCACTTTATAGTATATCAGATTTCATAATTGATTCACTCTTTCCCTTACTACTAGACTTGGGCATCTCTAAACTTTTACTTGTAGTCACAATGCTACACTGAGCAGCCTGTGCCTATATGTACACCTGTCAGATTCGCAGGACTTGGAATACTGGATCCAAGGAATTTTCAGTTTTAATAAGTACTGTCAAAGTACCATCCAAAAAGGTAGTACCAATTTGCACAACTCAGTTATGTCCAAGAGTTGCAAGCTGCTCCCTGGATCACAGGAAAAAAGCTCAGGGGCCCAGAATAAAGACCCCTGGGCCACCTTCCACCACCTCATCCCATCCTTTCAACCAGTGCCACTCCATTTCATTGAATATATCGGCTTTCCATGGAAAATTTTACCAGGGAAACAAAGGAGGACTGCTCTGCCTACAATGTTTGAAAACCACCTAAATGATATTCATAACTGCCAGCACTGATGCAGTATTTACTGTGTGCTGAATGCTTTACAAGGAAAATTTCCTTTCATGCTTCAACAGCCTCATTTTAGAGATGTGGAAACTGAGGCATAGAAAAGTGACTTTTATAAGTATGCTGACAAGAGATGGAGCCTAGACAGACTTAGGCAACTGCACTTTTATTACCCTCCAGAGAGAGGACTGAACACACAGACCCACAAATACAAATGTGCTTCCAGAGCTAGGCCTATTGACTTTTTTCGACCAACTTTATTTGAGAAGCTTCTAGGTCATCAGCTTTCTGCCCAGACTGGTGAACCCAGGGAACACTGTCACTCTGAGAAGATGCCTGCACCTCCTCTTCTCCCTGAGGGCCCTGCCACCTCCCATTCCCTTGGCCCTCAAACCCAAAGGCCATCATCATCTGTATTCCTGACTCTTCAGGGCCGCCTCCTGTTTCAGGGCTGCCCTTCCCATTTCCCAGGTGCACACCCTGAAGAAGGAAGAAGAGACCGGAGGCAGAAGATCGCTCACCAAGAAGCAGCAGGAAGGAGGCAAGGCCCTGCTACCTCCAATTCAGTGTCCATGGCAAGAATACTGGAGTGGGTTGTCAATTCCTTCCCCAGGGGATCTTCCTGACCCAGGGATCGAACCCGCATCTCTCACCTCTCCTGCAGTAGCAGGAGGATTCTACACCACTGGTGCCACGTCGGAAGCCCCTGACCTTAGCATCTACCACCCCTCAGTTCCTCTCACGGAGCCCATCCACATTCAGAAGGCAAGGAGCCAGAATGTCTGCACGTGTGAACGGCAGCACAAGCCTGCATTCCAGGAATTTCAGTCCAAAAGGGTAGGCAGGGGGATGCAAAAAGAAAAAAAAGCAAAATGAGGGGAGAGAAAAGAAAAAGAAGAAATGAGGAAGGGGCAGATGGAGCAGGAAAGGGAACGTGAAAAGGATGGTCTCAAAAGCACCAGCGGCCTAGTCTTGAACCCCCAAACCAGCTCCCTGCTTCATTCCATTTGCAGGAAGATGAAGAAAAGCAGAAGCGCAGACCCTGGTCCCTGGCAGGAACATTGCATAATCAAAATAAAGGAACTTTTCTGCTTGGAGAGAAGCTTGCAGCTGAGTTCCCATCAGCGGGGTATCCCGTACTTTCCCAGAGGCCCCAGCCCTGAGGGCTTCAAGGAAAGCATGGCATCAGACAGCATCGCTGGCTCCTGGAAGGTGCAAGGAGAGGAGCGCAGGACATCCAGGTGTGAGGAGGCCAGCGCCATCCACGCAGGGCTTCCCTAGTCTGACTCCATGCTGTTCTGGTGCAAGTGAAGCAGCTGAAGCAGCTGAACCTCTTACAGGGTGCTTTGATTACTGTCAGTTCCTGGAAGCCGGAAGAATTATTGCAGCGTTGTTGGTAATGGCAAAAGATTGGAAACACCCTGAATATCCATCAAAAGGAATCGATAAACAAATAAATAATGGCAATCCACATATAGGGGATGTCATGAACCTATTAAAAAGAACAAGGTAGCTTGATATGTCCTGATATAAGCCAATCCCCCAGATAAAATGAGTAAACAAAGAAAGGGACTTCCCTGGCAGTCCAGGGGCTAAGACGCCAATGCAGAGGGCACAAGTTCGATCCCTGGTGGGGGAACTAAGATCCCACGTGCCACGTAGCACAGCCAAAAGATTTTTTAAAAAAAGAAAGTACAAAAGAACACAAAGAGCATGTTCGTTTGAGTAAATGGCACGAGGAACACAGTAATGGAATGTGCGAGCTCAGTCGCTTTCGTGGTGTCCAGCTCTTTGCAACCCTATGACTGTAGCCTGCCAGACTCCTCTGTCCATGGCACTTCCCAGGCAAGAATACTGGAGACTCCCATCTAAGGCACTGGGAATTCTGCTTCTCAGCCTGAGTGATGGGTACACAGGTATTCATTCTTTAGACTGTACATGCATTGCGTACATGCTTTTGGATGCATGCTGTTTCACAGCTGGGCTTCCCTAGTAGTTCAACTGGTAAAGAATCCACCTGCAATGCAATATATAGTCAACGGGGTCGCAAAGAGCTGGACACGACGGAGCCACCTGCACTTTCACTTATCGCACAACTAAAAAATTTAAAGGTGGGAACATGTGTATACATTTATGGGTACATATGCACAGAAAATCTCTAAAAACTTCAGAGTGAATGCCTCTGAGAAGGGAAACTGGGGGTGGGGGAGCCAGCAGGGCAACAGGAGAGAGAGTTGCTTTGACTCTATATCCTTTTATAACTTTTCAATATCTTTTACCATAGGCAGGAATTGCCCATCTTAAAAAAAAAGAAAACCCACACCAGTCACTGGCAATTCTCCAGGGTGTTTCAGCATCACAAATCGGGAAAGTACCCACAGGGCAAGTTTCCCCATTTTACAGCTGAAGAAGCCGCAGCTCAGAAGCTCAGAGCTCCGATCCACAGCCACACAGCGTGTAAGTGACAGACGCAGGAAGCCAAGCCATGACTCCAGGTGCAGGCCAGTGTCCTCCACCCTCTCTCTCTCAACCAGGGGCTCCCAGGCAGCTCCTACGCAAGGACCACCCGCCTGGCCTGACCACAGCCTCCGGCACCCCCTTCCCCCAACCTCAGTCACAGAAGGGGCGTGGAGAATCAGGGAGGGGCCCAGGATGGGAGTGAGGGGCAGAGTCGAGGCTGGAGCCACCAGCTCTGGAGGCTGCCTCCAGCCTGTGGGCACACAGACAGGCAGGCTTCAGGGTTCCTACCTCCCATCCTGACACGCCGGGCGCTGTAACTGCATGGCCTCTCCCCTGACCTCAGCAGGCCTCCTCCTGGAAAACTGACCCCATCCCCCCTACCCCAGCAAACCCGCTGGAGGAGTCCCACATTCTGGCCACTTTGCAGTCATAACCACAGCTGGACAGGAGGGGAAGCACTTACCCTGAGGTCTTCCTGCCAGCAACCAGGCACCAGACCGACCAGCTCAACAGCCTTAGATCCAGACCCAAGCCAGCGGTGGACACCAGGAGCCAAACCAGATGCTGGTCGTAAAATACCCCCCTTGTCGGTGTGTTTACATGGAAGGGCATCTTAAGGACAGCGCAGAAGAATCATAAAACCTCAGAGCTGGGGATGGGGGGAGGAGGGTTAGGAAAACTGGATCCTAAAATCCACCATGCCTGCTTCATTCATGGAAGGCCAGAAGCAACTCCAATCAAATTTTAATACTTCCTTATTTAACAAATGCTAACAAACCTGAGTTCACATATTCTGTTCAGCAAACAGTACCTCACCATGAGCCAGGCACTGGGAGCACGGATGGCAATTAGAACAGCTAACATTTGGCAAACGTTTACTCTATAACTTAACTCAGCAGTTCCCAATCTTTTTGGCACCAGGGGCTGGTTTCGCAGAAGATAATTTTTCCACCCACTAGGATGGGGTTGGGCAAGGGGCGGGCGGGGGGGGGGCGGCGGATGATTAAAGCACATTACGTTTATGGTGCACTCTATTTCTATTATTATATCGGCTCCACCTCAGATCATCAGGCATTAGAGTCCAGAGACTGGGGAGCCCTGACTTAATACATACTTGGCCTCCTAAGCACACAAGACTTCATTTAGTCCTCAGAGCAGTTCTGTGGGATAATCTGTTGTTATCCCATTTCGCGGAGGAGGAAGTCAAGGCTTTGGCAGGAGAAGTAACTTGTCCAAGGTCAGAGAGCTAGCAAATGGCAAACTGAGGTCTGCCAGGCTCCAAAGCCCATTCCCCACTCATTGAGTGAGACACTACCCAGTGCACAAGGGCTCTAGAGAAGAGAGGGGTGGAGATGGGGGTGGGGGGCAGGGAGTGAATCTGGGCTTCCTCTGAATCTGCTCCACCTATAAAGGGCCAATCAGGCCCGTTACTTCCCATTCCCTCAACTCTGGGGTTGGGGAGATTCTCCCCAGGAGTTCCAAACAAATCAAGAGCCAAGAATCCATCCATGAACCTTACCTCTCTGCTTCAGCTCCAGACCAAGGGCTCGAATGACCTACATACCGGCAGCCTGAACCAGGAGGATTAGTGTGAGAAGGGACTCCACACCCTCATCCCCACTGATGGAGACCCAACTCCGCAGGGGCCCACAGAAGCGGGACCCTCTCCGCACTTCCCTTGCTCTGAAGGCCAGGACAGTCCTTCCAGCAGGCAGGGGGTGGTGCTGCGGGGGTAGGGAACTGGGCTAGCCACAGAAAGTGGGTTCTAATCTAGGCTCTGCCACTAGTTCTCTTTGGGAAATTTCCCTAATCTCTCTCTCTGGATGTCTCCACACCTGTAAAAGTGGGGTAAACCCCTAAATCCCATGGGGAAGGGAGTGTTGGGGATTTTTAATATTTCTTTATTTATTTGGCTGCTCTGGGTCTTTAGTTGCAGCATACAAACTCTAAATTGTGGCATGTAGGATCTAGCTCCCCGATCAGGGTTCTAATCCAGGCCCCCTGCACTGGGAGCATGGAGTCTTAGCCACTGGACCAGCAGGGAAATCCCAGGGAGGGGAGTATTGTTAAAGACTCAGTCACGTAAACTTCTTGAAAGAGCTAAAAAACACAAGACATAGCTTACACATGTGAGGTGTCACTCCCAGTGCGTGCATGTGTGCGTGCGCGTGCTCAGTCACTCAGTCATGTCTGACTCCTTGCAACCCCATGGACTCCTTGTAGCCCACAAGGCTCCTCTGTCCATGGGACTTCCCAGGCAAGAATACTGGAGACAGTTCCCATGTCCTACTCCAGAGCACCTTCCCAACCCAGGGATCAAACCCATGTCTCTTCTGTTCCCTGCATTAGCAAGAAGGTTCTTTACCACTGCACCACCTGGGAAAGCCCACCACTCCCAGGATAGCAGGAGAAACATCTATGGTGTCTGGCATGTATTAGGTGCTCAGTAAATGTCTACTAAATAAATGAGAATTATCAGTGTTGTCATCATCGCTCCCTGGAATCTGTGAACAGGACAGAACCCTCAGGGCAGGGGAGGGAGGGTGGTTGCCCACAAAGGCCTCCAACACTGGGACTGACCGGGACCATCAGAACAGAATACCCAAATCTCCCTGCATTGTCTGCTTTCCAGCAAGTTCTTCTCACACCCACAAACTTCCCTCCGTGAAGCAAAGTCCGCCTCGTCTGTACCCGGCACTGAGGATGCAGGCAAGACTCAATCTCTGACCTGCCCCCTCCCCCAACCCCGGAGCCCCCAGTCCAGGAATTCCATCCTTTCGAGCATCTATTTTTGCAGATGTATTACTGCCATAGACGTTCTATAAGAGCACAGAGTACAGGCATGTAAGTATTTGCTTATTTGTTTATTTAGGGCTCGCAGGCTTTCTCTACTCGCAGGAAGTGGGCTCTGTGTGCTGTGTGGGCTTCTCCCTGCAATGGCTTCGGTGGCAGCACTGTCAATACAGAGCACAGCTCTAGAGCCCGCAGATTTCGGCAGCTGCAGCTCATGGGCTCTGGAGCGCTCAGGCTCAGCAGCTGCGGCGCACAGGCTGAGCTGCCTTGCAGCATGTGGAATCTTCCCGGACCAAACCCGTGTCCCCTGCAGTGCATGGAGGATTCTTAACCACTGGACCACCAGGGAAGCCTGATATAATTTGTACCTGAAAATGCCTATGTTGGGAACCCATGATCAATATTTCTTTCCTGGTAGGTATACCAGAGCAAGCCTAGGGACCAAAGGTCCAGCCAGGGAATGGGCCACACCAACACAGCAAGGTAAGGACAGGAGAGAAGTCTCCGGCGTTTCCAGGCCGAGGGGGCCACGAAGGAACAAAGACGGGGAAGTCTCGAAAATGAGCTGCTCAGGGCCTCACACATTCCCTGCTGGGGAAAGATAGGGCGGGAAAGAGGAAACAGATGAGAGGGGCCATCAGTGAGACAAGAGGGATTCCGGACATTCCACAGAGAAGAGGCTAGAAGGCATGAAACAGCAAGGCACTCAGGGAGATCCCAGTGTGCTCTGAGATTCCGGGCGTTGGGACAGGGAGCAGACAGGAGGCCTGAGAGGCAGGCAGTGTCATGCTGAGGAGGTGGAACTCGGTCCCGCAGGCATGAGGAGTGGCCCCCAACCCAACACGAAGGAAGCAACCGTCCTCCATTTGTCCGTCTGCTTATCAACAGGCGGCCACTTGATCGGCTAATGATCTGAGATCTTTGTAGCAGGAAAACTTAGCGCTTGGACGCCCCAGGCAAAGGGTTGCCACAGATGCTGGCCTCAGCAGAAGCACAGATCTGTTCCAGGCACGGGTGGACGCCCTTCTGGTCCAAGCTCTTAGAGGTAGGGATTGTGCTGGGCAGCCTGTCCCTAGCAGGCAGCTTGGCCCAGCCTCCGGGAGCAGCACTGTCAACAGGCCCAGAAGGTGGGGGTGGAGGAGGTGCACCAGAGAGGTAAGAAGATTCACTGGCCCCACCCAGGCCTGCAGCCTTCAGTTCTCACTAGGGACCCCACGACTCTAAGCCACTTGCTCTGAACGTGGTTAGCGGGCAAGGAGACGCCAGACGACAATCCTGAGGGTAATGCCAACCAAGAGCGCCAGAGTTTGAGAGAGGAGAGTCCCACTTCCTTCCCCACAACCTACTCACGGTAAAATCGGGGCTCTGAGATAGGGTTTCCCGAGAAACAGACTGGAATGGACGTCTGCGTGCGGGGAAGCAGGCCCTAGGCAGTTGGGCTCTGTATGACTCAGATTCAAAAAAGAGACTGCAATCAGGCCCGTGCGGAACTCTGGAACTCTGGAGCTGGACCGTCAGAGCTGTCCCGAGTGGAGGCAAGGGGCCAGCCCTCTGTACCGCATGGTGGAAGAGGGGTTACTTTGAGAGAGGAAGCTCCCTGGGCCTGAAGGCAATTTCTGCAGCGGGACTGGACTCTGATCAGCCATAACCCATGGCTGCCGGGACGTGGGAGTGAGCTCTGCCATAAGTCTGGGCAACACAATCTTTTTGATGCATCTCAACCTTTGCAAATGGTTCCCTCAAGAATTTCGCTTGAACCAGATCATCCCAATGATCTCAGAATGAGATGACACGTAAGCTCACGGGGAAAAGCACTTGTCTGTTATTTTTATGTCACTCATAACTGAGCTGATAGAATCTAATGCTCTCTTTCCTGGTTTTAGATTCTTTTTAAGAACACATCATTTCACTTCAAAGAGCCCATCAACGAGCTGCTCTGTGAATTCTTCCATTTATCCCTCATCATTCTCAAGTTCCTAGTTCACCCGTTTGGGAAAAAAAAGTCTATTTTTTGATCTGTAGACTCAAGCCACCTCATCTGAGCAGATATTTGCATTACGTTGGGGTGAGGTCTGGGTAATCCAGTGGCTAAAATTTTATAGCGGGGGTAAAAATAAAACATGAAAAATGCTTGTCGTATTTTAAAGAACATAAAAATCCATCCAAAATATTTTTATATTTATAAGATGATTTCCCCTCCCCTATACATGAAAAACGCATCTTTACTGGGAAAAAAAAAAAAACTGGGAAGAAAAGCATCCAGAAAAAATTAGGTTAATTATTATCCCATTATTCACAGGGAAGGGACCCACCATCAACAAGCATAAGCATAGCCTTTTCTTTCCTCCACATATTTCATTCCTAATAATTAACTGGAGTCATATTGTTAAAATTCCATTGACAGAGGAGCCTGGCGGGCTATAGTACATAGGGTCACTCAGAATCAGACACAACTGAGTACAACAACAACAAATATTGTTTAGTAACCTGGTTTTTTTTCCCCCATTGCAAATGTTCTTTCAATCAGTAATTCCTCACAGCAAGTGCTTGCTGTTTTTAAAGGCCAAAAGAGCTAAATGAACTCCACTTACACAATATCCCAAGGTTGTGTGTTTAGGATGATGGATGTTTAAATTATTTGCAATTCTTCATCAGTATAAACGTGAGTGTTAGTTGCTAAGTCATGTCTGACTCTTTGGGATCCCATTGACTGTGGGATTCTTCAGGCAAGAACACTGGCATCAGTATAAATAATGCTACAATTAACATCATTGGGGCCAAATACTAATTGGTCCTTAAGGCCAAATCCCAGTGCCGACATTCACATACCATTTTTGGCTGCACTAGGTCTTCACTGCTACTTGAGGGCTTCCTCCAGTTGCAGCGAGCAGGGGCTATTCTTAGTTGTGGTGCTCGGGCCTCTCATTGCCGTGGCTTCTCTGGTTACGGAGCACAGGCTCCAGGCACGTGGGCTCTGTAGTTGTCGTGCATGGGCTTAGTTGCCCTGCAGCACGTGGGATCTTAGTTTCCCGACCAGGGATTAAACCTGTGTCCTCTGCATTGGTAGGTGGATTCTTAACCACTGGACCATCAAGGAGGTCCTACACTCATATAACTTCATTGAACTTGCATCTGAGGAATCTAAATAATGGGTTCCTGGTACCTGCAGCCTAGTGCCCAGCTCCATCTCAGCCTCAGCAACCCAGAGAGACAGACCAACCTTCTCTTTGTTGCTGTTTGAGGGCAAGATCTGTGTCTGCAAACTCAGGAAGAGCTGAGGAGCCAAACCACCCCAGGCCAGGGTCTCCCCACATGCTATTCGCTGTACCCTGAGGCACCTGCATACACAAATAAACCCCAGCTTTCCCCAGCTTTCCCAAGGCATCCCACCTGACTTTTGACCTACTTTAAGCCAAGCAGTACTAATGTAGTTCCGATTCAAAAAATTAGTATTGTAGATTACAGATCTCCTAAGCTTGCATTATCTATTTTCAGCTTTTGGAGATAGTCTTTACCCTTACGTCAGAGCAGTACTCCTTTATCATCAGCACCATCAGTAATATGTACACTTTTTTCCTAAGCAGTGGGAAAGTATTGTCACATTGAACCCTCCTAACTATTCTGAGAGAAATTACTTACTACCCCAGGACATGCTTTTGAACTGTGGTGTTGCAGAATACTCTTGAGAGTCCCTTGGACTGCAAGGAGATCCAACCAGTCTATCCTAAAGGAGATCAGTCCTGGGTGTTCATTGGAAGGACTGATGTTGAAGCTGAAACTCCAATACTTTGGCCACCTGATGCAAAGAGCTGACTCATTTGAAAAGACCCTGATGCTGGGAAAGATTGAGGGCAGGAGGAGAAGGGGACAACAGAGGATGAGATGGTTCGATGGCATCACCGCCTCAATGGACATGGCTTTGGGCGAACTCTGGGAGTTGGTGATGGACAGGGAGGCCCGGCGTGCTGCGGTTCATGGGGTCGCAAAGAGTCGGACATGACTGAGCAACTGAACTGAACCAGGACATTAGCCAGGAAGATCCCCTGGAGAAGAGAATGGCTACCCACTCCAGTATTCTTGCCTGGAGAATCCCACGGGCAGAGGAGCCTAGCAGGTTACAGTCCAAGGGGTCACAAAGAGCTGGACATAACTGAGAGACTAACACGTTTAGGACATAAGTACTGCATTAGCTAAAAAGTTTGTTCAGGTTTTGACCAATCCAATGGTATCATACATACCAAGTGCAGCATGCTTTCATTGGCTACAGTGAGGTACATACGTGCTATGAACTTACATTATGATTTCTATTAGTTTCATCCATGAAAGACAGAATTAGAGGTGAAAGTGATCTCAGAGAAAATTAGTCAGTGCAAATCAAGGATTCAGTCCATTATCTCTGGTATATTTGACCAGAATAAAACAAAACAAAAAAGACAAGGGATGTAATGTCCACAGCACTAACTAAAGGAGTGATGAGAACTGGTTCAGTCAAAGCTTGTCTCATTTTGTAAACTGACATCAGAGGATTATTACAACTGGAATCACAGAAGTCTGTGTGGATCACAACAAACTGTGGGAAATTCTTCAAGAGATGGGAATACCAGACCACCTTACCTGTCTCCTGAGAAATCTGTATGCAGGACAAAAAGCAACAGGTAGAATCAGACATGAAACAACAGACTGGTTCAAATTTAGGAAAGGAGTACATTACACACTGTCTGTATATTATCACCCAGCTTATTTAACTTATATGCAGAATACATCATGTGAAATGCCATGATGACTCATAAGCTGGGATCAATACTGCCAGGAGAAATATCAACAACCTCAGATATGCAGATAATACCACTCTAATGGCAGAAAGGGAAGAGGAACTAAAGAGCCTCTTGATGAAGGTGAAAGAGGACAGTGAAAAAGCTGACTTAAAACTAAACATTCAGAAAACTAAGATCATGGCATCCGGTCCCACCACCTCAAGGCAAAATAAAAAGTGGAAACGGTAGCAGATTTTATTTTCTTGGCTCCAAAACCACTGCAGTGGTGACTCCAGCCCTGAAATTAAAAGACGTTTACTCCTTGGGAAAAAAGCTATGACAAATCTAGACAGAGTATTACAATGCAAAGACATCACTTTGCCAGCAAAGATCTACATAGTCAAAGCTATGGTTTTTCCAGTAGTTATATATGAATATGAGAGTTGGACTATTAAGAAGGCTCAGCACCAAAGAACTGATGCTTTCAAATTAAGGTGCCAGAGAAGACTCTTGAGAGTCCCTTGACTGTTAGATCAAACCAGTCAATCCTAAAGGAAATCAACCCTGAATATTCACTGGAAGGACTGATGCTGACGCTGAAGCTCCAATACTATCTATAGCCACCTGATGCGAAGAGCCAACTCACTGGAAAAGTCCCTGATTCTGGGAAAGATTGAAGGCAGGAGGGAGAAAGGGTGACAGACGATGAGATGGTTGGATGGCATCACTGACTCAATGGACATGAATTCAACAAACTCTGGGAGATAGTGAAGGACAGGAAAGCCTAGCGTGCTGCAGTTCATGGGGTCACAAAGAGTTGGACATGACTTAGCAACTGAACAACAATAACAACAATTACAGAAGCCTGGGGCACACCCAGCATTATCCTGGTAGACACAAAAGAACACACACACACACACAGAGATGGTTCTTGCTCTTGGCAGGTGGTATTACAATCACTCCAATTTTCCCAAACTAGAAAATTACTCAAAGGATCCTACTGTGCTCTGACAGGCAAGCTGCACGAGGCTTTGGCAGTTTCCTTTATAACTTACTTTGTTTATTGTTTCATTCGTTTGAATACTATGATTCCAGTCTACTCTACTTAGGTATTGAGGATATATCAGTGAACAAAGCAGATAAAAATCCCTACCCTTCTGGAAATTTCATTCTGGAGAGGGGAGATGGCAATCAAGAGGTGAAACCATACTGTGTTTGCGAAAGGGGAAAATGAAGTGAGCAGGGGACAGACAGATGGGAGTGTGGTCAGAGAAGACCTCCCTCACTGGGGGTTGGGGGGCTGGGGTTGGGTCCTGTGGGCATGTGGGGAAGGACATGCCAAGAGAGACAAAGGCTGCAGGGTAATGCTGAGGGTGCCTGGCTGTTCAATAACAGGAAGGAGGCCAGTAGGCTTGGGGCAGAGGGAGCCATGAGGCAGAAGGAAAGAAACCAGGACCCTGACTTTGGCTTTTACACCAAGTGGAATCTGACAGTCATTGAGGGTTCAAAGCAGACGGTTGACAAGAGCTGACTAATGTCCTTTAAGAGAAGCTCGTATCATTTAATCTTTCCCTGAACTTCTTATCAAGATCTTATTTAGGTTGAGATCTAACGCCACAGAGGTATGCGCATGCGCACGCGTACACAACTCGCGCCAAAAAAGATGGCCACACACCAGTGTGCGCATGCGCACACGCATCAAGAAAAAGCAAAGAAGCTCCCTTACTCTGGTTCTGGTCCAGGACACCGCCCCCCCCCCCCCCCCCGGCCGCCTGCATGGCCAGTGGCCGGTAGAGAATGTTGCCTGACCCTGATGTCCCCAGCCACACAGCTCACCCCGAACGCAAGCATTCGGGCCGCAGCACCCCAAATCCCCCCACGCATCAGGCTGCCGACGGTGCTGTACAGCCGCCCCTCCATCAGCCAGTGTCCAGGACACTCCGATGGCGTGGGAGTCTCACCACATCCGTGCTTGCACAAGGCTCAGGGATCAGGGTCGCATTTCTCTCCTGCGCTCGCAGTTCACGCCCCACAGAAGCCCTTCCTCCTTCCAAGCAGAAACCACCCCATGTGAACCCAGGAGAAACCCCCAGCAGAGCCCTGGGGTGACCACCTTTGCAGGAAGCCTGAAAGGCAATCATCTTGAGGGGAAGGAGAGGGCTGAGCAGGAAAAAAAAAAAAAGCCAGGGGAGAGCCAACACACAGTGCTTGCATTATCATCCTAAAGATCAGCCCTGGGATTTCTTTGGAAGGGCTGATACTAAAGCTGAAACTCCAGTACTTTGGCCACCTCATGCAAAGAGTTGACTCATTGGAAAAGACTCTGATGCTGGGAGGGATTGGGGGCAGGAGGAGAAGGGGATGACAGAGGATGAGATGGCTGCATGGCATCACCGACTCGATGGATGTGAGTTTGGGTGAACTCCGAGAGTTGGTGATGGACAGGGAGGCCTGGCATGCTGCGATTCATGGGGTCGCAAAGAGTCGGACACGACTGAGCGACTGAACTGAACTGAACTGTGAGCAAAGCTTGTTCCATGCACTTTATGCACTTATTCATTTAATCCTCACAACAGCCCCCACAAGATCTTCTGATTGTCCCCATTATACAGATGAAAAAACTGACACCCAGAAAAGTAAACTTGCCCAAGTTTAGAAACAGTCCATGGCACAGCCACGAACAATTCAAACCCAGGCTGTCTGACTCCAGAGGCCACATTTCATCCCCTGCACTGGATGGTCCTTCCCACTGATTCACAGTATTTCTCTAGAAAGGTCAGGAGGTTCATTTAGTGCTGATCACAATATACACTCATTGATTCCTTAGTACTTAGTATGTGCCAAGCACTGTACTAGGCCCTGAAGCTTCTGGATAAAGGCGTCAAACACAGTCTTTGTCCTGAAAGAAACAGGAAATCCTTCCTTTAAAGCAAAAGTGCACTAGTCATCCTTCTTGAAGGACCGGAGGCTGTTCCAGAGCATTTGGTGTGGCAAGCAGAGAGGCTGCCAAGTGGAGAGGCTAGGGCACTCCACTCCAGGAGGGAAAAGCAGGGATGGAGAGGGGAAGGTAGAGGGGCGTCCCAGTTGCAGTTTTCACTGCATAGCCTGGTTCAGCACCTCTCCCCCAATGAATGCATGATGCCACAGAAAACACCAAGGTGTGGGCACTATAAACAGCTAGACTCTGATTTGAACCTCACCTCTGTCCCCATGGGGCTTCTTCCCTGGTGGTTCAGATGGTAAACAATCTGCCTGCAATTCAGGAAGACCCAGGTTCGATCCCTGGGTCAGGAAGATCCTCTGGGGAAGGCAATGGCAATCTGCTCCAATATTCTTGTCTGGAGAATTCCATGGACAGAGGAGCTTGGCAAGCTACAGTCCACGGGGTCAAAAAGAGTCAGACACAACTGAACAACTAACCCTTCTGTCCCCATGGGTGTGACCTCAGGAAGCTAAACCACCTCCACCCACCTCTCTGGGCCTCAGCTCCCCCCTTTGCAATGCAGGTGAGACCTACACCCACTCCTGGGGTGCTGGAAGGACTCCGGTTATAGCATTCTCTGTGCTAAGAGCCTAGAACAGCGAGCACTCAGTAAATGTTTGCTCTGGTCACAGATGTCCTCCTCACCACCACATCACCGTCCAGACAGCCAGAGAACTTTGCCCGGAATGTGGCCAGCGAGGCTATAAGTGGTTGTCAATATCTGCGCTCAGGTCTCCCTGAGCCCACCGCCGACTTCCTGGGCAGCATCACCAGCAGTGTTTGTTCCAGGAGTGTCAACACCCACAGCAGTGGTTCTCCTTTCTGGAAGGCCCCTCACCCAGCAGGCCCCGCAGCCAAGACTGGGTGCTCCCTCGAAGACTGGATCTCAACTCGGGGCCATCAGGTCGGGCAGCTAAGGCGTGGGGAGACCTCTGGGTGCCAGGCAGGCTGCACCCACAGGGACTGCTTGCTAGAAACAGCACATCCCTCAGGCGGGGCGGCGGCTCTGGAAACCTCTCTGCTTCTCAGCAGACTCCACGAAGGCCCTGAAGGAAAAGCTGTGCGACCAAGAGTCTGATGTTTATTCCAGAAGGTGTGAGTTTTGCATCACAGCGCGTGGCAAGCCTTTGATCCAGGAGCACTGAGAAGAGAGGGGCTGAGCACTCTGGAGTGCGGCTGGGGACTGGGGGAGTGGGGTGGGGTTGCAGGGTTCTCCGGTCAAGTCCACCAGTATCTGTGCCTCTGGTATGGCAGGCAGTCGAATATTCATTACTTTAATAAACAAATGAATGAAAATAATAATGATACAATAGAATTTTTCCAAAAATACTTCCCCCCACACACACACAACTCATTTCTCTTCTAGCTTTTTCCATCTGCAGATAGAGTTTGACAATTTACATAACTACAAAGGCTACATGCATGCAGTTCTGTACTCTGTTTTCCCTTAATGTAACATAAATACAGTCATGTTTCTACCCAGCCTTCATAATTAACAGCTTCGTGTGTTAACTACCCATGGTGTGCTGTGCACCACTACCTCCTCACCGCTGGACAGCTACCTTGTTTTTTCTTTTTCTGTATTATGGATAATGCAAATACCCTTATAAATGTTGCTTTTCTCTTCTACTGAATGACTGCCTTAGGAAAGCTCTCTTGGAAGGATGGACCGACTTCAAGAGGAGCTGCTGGCCTGGGGTTACAGATGAGCAGAGTAATACCAGGAGGTGCAGGCATGATCTACCCCCACAGGGATCCAGCAAATGCTGCGGAACGAATGAAATCAACTCGCCCGAGTGACGCGTCCTTAGCGGGTGGCAGGGCCACAGGGGGCCTCAGCCAGGATCCCACCACCCACCTACACGGTCAGAAAGTCAACGACAAGACTTTTTATAGGAGGTGAGTGAGGACCAACCCCCAAACTCCCATTTTTTAATAAGAAATAAGGGTTGACAACACAGACCTACTGTAAAGCACAAGAAACTCTGCTCAGTGTTACGTGACAGCCTGAATGGGAGGGAACTTTGGAGCAGAATGGATACATGGATATACATGGCTGAGGCCCTTCACTGTTCACCTGAAACTATCATAGTGTTGTTAATCGGCTATACTCCAAAACAAAATAAAAAATTGAAAAAGAAAGAAAGGAGGGTTGAGTTTCAAAATTCCTTTGATTCCACTGGATGGAGGGTGGGCTTGCTGAGAAACCCACATGCCACCTTGGTACCCTTCACAAACGTCTGTTCTCATCCCCCTTTTCCCCCTTGCTCCTAGATGCCAGCCTCAAGGTCACCTGAGGGCAGGCGGCACCTGAGGGCTGCATCACTTAGGCATTTCTCAGGGCACCTCGAAGCCTCACCCAGCCCCAGCACGCTAGGCCCACTCCCTACCTCTGCACTTGTTAGACTCAGCTTCCAAAGCTCCTCCCCAGATACATCCCCAAGGAGGCCCTCTCACCCTGCTGAGATCTTAAATACTACCTTTTCTGCCAAACCATCCTGACCCTTCATTTAAGGTATACCACTCCTCACCTTGGCCATCTTCCTGTTTTCATGTTTTTGCATAGCACATCCACCATTTAACAAACAATATATTTCCCTTATTCACTTATTGTGAATGTCTCCTTCCGACAGCCAAAACCCAAGTTCCACAGAGCTGACAATTTTGTCCATCTTGTTCACTTACTTCCCCGTTTAGAAGAACAACCAACCTAGAGTGGGTGCCCAGCTCAGAGTGGGTGCTAATTAAATACCTGTTGAAAAAACCAAGAATAATAAAATATATAGACAGATTCTTTCTCTGTGTCAGGCATTGTGCTTTACGTGACTCATCTCACTTACTATGAGCAATTCTATTATAATCTCCATTTTACAGATGAGGAAACTATTGCTCAGACAGGTTAAGTAATCTGCCCAAAGACACGCAGCTTATCCAGGAAGGGAGAAGAGTGCAAATCCATGCCAAACAACAGAACCTGTGCTCTCACCTACTTCAGGGTGCTACTCACTCACTCGGCCTTTCCTCCAAATGGCAGCCCATGAACCAGCAGATCTTTCTAGAATAAAGACAAGCACCATCCTGTGATCGAAATGGGGAAGAGAAGGCAGGAGCCCAGACAGAGGACCACAGGAGGCCACTCACTTGCTCTCCACTTCCCCAGGGGAACAGCATGTCTCAGTTTTGGAAGACAGACGCTGTCTGGCAGCTACAGGGTGACCAGGGGGGCCTGTTTGCTGTGACAAGTGGAACTGGGGCTTTGACAAGACGGATGCTAAGAAAACAAATCCTGCCAGACCAGGAAACTGCTTAAACCAAACAGGGCTAGAGAGGAAGTTTAGTTTAAGATGTTAGATGCCTGAGACAAGCTCTGGTCATTTGAGGCCACCTGAGTCCTTTTCTGAGAATAGTCAGAACCCCCCTCCGGCTTAGGGACCACAAAAGGTGGGGGAGGGTACACATGAAGTGGGGCCAATGAGCCAGTTTCCGTCAGTTACATGGCAACTCACAGCCCACCTGGCTGCACACAGGTATGGCGACTAACGACCTCTTTGGCTTTTGGTTTCTTTTCATTTTTCATTTTTCTTTTTTTTTTTAAGAACTACTTCCTAAAACTCAAAATTGTCAAAGATGCAGCTATAAGACTGGCCCAGGCTTTGTCTCAAATGCTCACCTCTCCTCCTAAACCACCAGGCCAACCACAACAGAGGTTTCCTGTCCCCTAAAAGGCAAGTTTCCATTCACTGATGGATTCTTCCTTGCTCTGCTCAGTCCCCTTGGCCGCAGTGAGTCAGGGCCACCGGGGGGAAATCTCCCCAGGGAGTTGTCACCTTCTTCCTCCTAAAATTTGCCAACATTTAAAATATAACCCTGCTTGCATGTCGTCCCCACCAGGCACCAGTGTCGCCCAGTGCTAACAACTAACGTTACCCTTTCTAAGCAGAGCGCTTCAAAACAGAGGGCAAAGGACACCCCTGGTGATCCAGTGGTTAAGACTCCAGACTGACTGCCAATGCAGGGGCATGAGTTTGATCCCAGGTCAGGGAGCTAAGATCCCACATGCCATGTAGTGTGGCCAAAAGATCTTTTAAAAAGAGAGAGAAGCCAAGTTCATCCAAAATGGAATCAGGGAAGAGCCTTTGCTCTGAACACCCCCCCCTCCCTCCCCCAGGATGCTTTTCTTTCCATCTTTGTTCTCAACAAGGAGCACCCACCTCTGCAAATCTGCTAATCTGGACCCTGATGCTGCGGTCATCTCATCCTGCTTACAACTTTGAGGTAATCCCACCCAAATGGTGTGGAAAAGGAGAGATTTTCAGATCCTTTTCCACACAGCATTATTGCTTTCAAAATTCTGAGCATTACCAGAGCTGACCTCTCTCTGTTCCAGACAAGGTCCAAGGTCAAGCAGGTTTCTGAGTGCAGTGAAATGCACAAAGGTGTGAAATCAGGCAATTCCAGATCTGAACCCCAGCTCCACTGATTACTGTGACCTTGGGCCTTACTTCCCCAGCCACAAAGTTGGCTCACGAGTTGCCTCCAAACAAAATGGCACGCAACATCTTCTACTAGGTCCATTTCCTGGAACTGCCACAGGGTCACAGCTCACTAGGTGTATACAGTCTATGCTGTCCCAAAGTTTGGGCTCCCCTTCTCTTTGCCCTACCCTACGAGAAGAAAGGGCTTCCCTGGTAGCTCAGCTGGTAAAGAATCCGCCTGCAATGCAGAAAACCCGGGTTCGATTCCTGGGTCAGGAAGATGCCCTGGAGAAGGGATAGGCTACCCATTCCAGTGTTCTTGGGCTTCCCTGGTAGTTCAGACAGTAAAGAATCCATCTACAATGCAGGAGACTTGGGTTCGATCTCTGGGTTGGGAAGATCCCCTGGAGAAGGGAACAGCTACCCACTCCAGTATTCTTGCCTGAAGAATCCCCATGGACAGAGGAGCCTGGCGGGCTACAGTCCATGGGGTCGCAAAGAGTCAGACAGGACTGAGCGACTGAGCACAGCATACAGTACAAGAGAAGAAAACAAGGACAAGCACAGAGCCCGAAAGCCTTCATTTCCAATGAGAGTCACAAATCAGGGAAGACTGGGGCAGGGCAAAGCAGCATGGTAAACAGGGGCTTTCCCACAACTATTTCTCAAGCTCGTTTCCCATAAGTGCTGCCTAGCTACTCATACCTGATGCAGGCAGCCCCGCTTCTGAGCTGGCAACCTCAGTCCTCGGGGCCTCTTCCCTGGCAGGCTGAGACTGCCAGGCCTGACAGCAGACAATTGAGTTTCAGTTGCCACGGTGAAGGCTCGCAGCCCAGAGCCCGACTTGGTTCAAATCAAGAAACACTTCCCGAGTCCCCGCACATCTCAGGATGCAGAGATGAGTCAGCCAGGCGGTACAATGGGCCTCCATTCACACATCACTGGCACCTTCTATTGGTTTACTCATCTACAAACTCCCCTGCCAAGCTAACTTTCTCATCCACTCTTACATCCTGCAACAGTGCCTAGCACATAACTGGAGCAGGCACAGCAACTGGATGAATTAGTGCCTTAACTCTTGGCCACGGCCCAACTTGAGGAAAATGGCCCAAGGGACCTCCCTAAGGTCATGGCAGACCACAGCCCTCGTGGACCCCACTTCCCACTGTGTCCAGGCAGGCTGGCCTCCTTTCTGGTCCTTGAACACAAGTTCACTTCTGCCTCAGGGCTCTTGCACCTGCTAGTCCCTCTGCCTGGAACACTCTTCACCCAAGCTTTCACAAGCCCACTGCCCTCTCATCTTTTAACACTCAGCTCAAACCTTCTCTGGGAAGGAAGCTTTCCTGATGACCCCATCTAAAGCAGCAGCCTTTTAGGAACTTCCCTGGCAGTCCAGTGGTTAAGACTCTGCTTCCAATGCAGGGGGCCTGGGTCCAATCCCTGGCTGGTGAAATAAGATCCCACATGCTTCAAGGTGCCACCAAAAGATAAGAAATAAACCAATAATACTAAAGCAGCCTTCTCCGCATCCCATCCCTCTAACCCATTCTCAGCGTTCTTTTCCTCAGTCTACCTGTCTCTATCTATTGACTTTTTATTTTTCTCTTTCCATTAAAGGAACCACTCTGTCTTCTTCACTGTTCTTTTCCCAGTACCTAAAACCAAACAAAGTACATGCTCAATAAACAGTCAGTGAATGAATGGGCAGAAGACAGTAGATAGAAATAAATAGCAAATTCAAGACCAGGAATGACTGGCACACTTTGAATGTCTTACAATTTTATTTGGCAATTACAACTCAATAAAGGTGCTTTTTAAAAGAGGAAAATGGGAAATGATTTAACAAGGCCCCCAAAAAAGGTCAGGTAGGTAGGGGAAGAAAGGCACAGAGATCAGTGAGAATTGCAAAGGGAAAAAATGAGCTTTTCAACCAAGAATACAAATTTTAAGAGCGCTATTGTACAAAACCCAGAAACTGGAGGACAGTTTTGCAACTCCCATCACAAAAAATATCCATGCTCTTTGACCCAGTAATTCCATTCCTGGGAATTATCCCAAGGAAATGAATTCAGAATAGGAACAAAAATAAAGAGGTGCTTGTACAAAGATGATTCCAGTCATGGTGTTTATAAGAGCAGGAATCTGGAAACAACCGAAATGTCCCATAACAGGGGAAATGTTTTGGTAAATTACAGCATACCCACTGGGTGAAATAGCAGGCACTGATTAAAATGACGGAAAGGAAGATAACAGAGACATGTGGACAAGTGTTTTAGAATAATGCTAAGTGAGAGGAGGTGAAATGAAAATACCGAATCCCTTCTAAATATCGTCTAGCACACCTTCTGTATCTCAATGACTTCTCTCGAGAGTCTAAAATAAAGCTATTCTTATCTCCTTTTAATTTCTTATTTATGTTTAAAATATTTGTATTTATTTATTTGGCTGCACTGGGTCTTAGTTGCCACACACAGCATCTGCAAGGATGCTTAGTTGCAGCTTGCAGGATCTTTTCATTGCAGCATGCAAATTCTTAGTTGTGGCATGTGGGATCTAGTTCCCTGACCAGGGATCGAAGCTGGGCCCCCTGTATTGAAAATGTGAAGTCTTAGCCACTGGAACACCAGGGAAGTCCCTTTTACACCTTTTAAGGAACAAGAAAACTGAGGTCCACAGAGCTAAGGAACTGGCCGCGCAGGTCACAGAGCTAGCAAGGAATTACCATTCAGGAGGCTACTGGGGCCCTCTCCCCCGGAGCCCAGGCACATCCTGAAGTCCTGAGGCAGCCCTCAATGTCCCACTGCGTGCCCAAGACCATCCTTTCCCACGATAACATCATGACTGCGTTTGGGAGGCCAAACTCACAGATCTGAAGCAGCCGGCCAAAAGCGACAGGCTGAGAAACACTTGTGAGAATACAGCCCCAACAAAACACAGTGAAACAAACAGAAAGCAACAGAGAAAACCACCTCTGCCAGGGGCAAGAGACGGCAGAGAACAGAAATGTAAGACTGGCCAGAAAGACCAGGCTTCAGGAGGACCGTGCAGAACCACAGGAACAGCCACAAAGGTTAAGGAAGCCCCTCAGTGGGTCCTGGATCTCATCTTTAGTCCAGAACCGTAGAGTTGAGAATTTGCCAGGATCTCCTTGGAGACGCGGGCTGCTTGTGCTCGCTGACGCTCCTCCCAGGGTGCACACAGTGGCGCTCAGTAAATGTTGGCTGAAATACACTCATCTCACGATGTGCGGATAAAGCAATGAGGAAACGGAGGAGAGGAGATACTAGGCTATCTGGCTGGAAGTTGGGTCTGTCGCAGTGTGACTGCAGGGTCAGTCTTGGGCGGGGCTGTGGAAGTATTCCCACAAGGCCGTGGCCATTCCTTGACTCTGCCACGTGAGAACAGCTTTCAGTGCCTTGGGAGCTTCAGTTTACAGAACGAGATGACCTGCCTGTCATGTGAGGGCCGCCAGGAGCCACACTAAGCTTCAGGGGAAATTTTTAAAGGGTTCTTTTCTGAGGAAAGGTACAGAGATTCCGCCCAGCCTGCTGGGGTCCACACAGCACTGCCTGGAGGCAGAAAGCTGGACCAGAAGACCTCTGCTTCCTTGACACTAACTGCCCCACGCCACCATTTTCAACAGGCTTATTCGAGTGTAAACACCATAGATGATCCAAGACTCGATGAAGCCGGTCATTGCTGTAGTGGGGGGATTCCTGCACAGGGGTCCATTGTACCATTCTCCAGACTTTTGTACATGTGTGAACATTCCCATAATCAAACTTAAAATATATATATAAACTTGGGACTTCCCTGGCAGTCCAGTGGATAAGACTGTGCCTCTACTGAAGCAGGCACCAGTTTCATCCGCTATCGGGGAACTAAGACCCCACATGCCACATGGCCAAAAGAGTACAGAATTATATATATAATTTTATATCTATCAAATGCAGGCATTTCACCTAAAGAATCACCAAGGGCCTGACCAAAGTTTGGGGGCAGCCCTCTGGAGCCAAACAAAAGACACAGGTCTTTTAAAAAATGATTCTCTGCTAACAGATTTTCTAGGTGGATGTGGAGTTTGCAAACACAAGTCAGGTAGCACCAGCAGGTAATTAAGACGATCTGGGTTCAAGTCACAGCTTAGTCTCTCCTTGGATCTATGACTCTGGGCAAGTCATTTAACCATTCCGCACCTCAGTTTCTTCATCCATAAAATGGGAATGACAGTAGACTCTTCCTCACAAGGTCATTGGGAGGAGTACAGGCCACATAAAACTCCTAAGAAGGAGGCCAGGCCTGGAGTAAGCTCTCAGTAAATGTCAGCTATTGCGACACATCCCTTTTGTAACACGTATAGATACTCATTTTGAAAACCACATATCCATTTGATCAGTTACCTGGAGAAAATGAAAAGGGGCGGACCCGGCGCTCTGGGCCCTCGAGCAGCTGTATGGGAGCCGTATGTGTATCTCTCACACCCAGAGTGGCCCCAGCCGGCCCGGGGCCTCCGCTGGCCGAGGGGTTAGAGAGCTCCTCCTTTCACAGAGCCAGCACCAGAAACAGGAAGCTGCTTCCTTTCCTTTCCATTCTGAGCTAGCATTTCCTTTTTTGTTTTAAAAAGCATTCCTCAGTCTGCAGCCCAGCCCTTCCCCTGCCCTCTGCAGCCCCAGGCTCAAGCACACTCACAGACAACTGCATATCTCCTGGACTGTTTTCTGCCCTCCATGGGGGGTCAAGAGGTTCCCTGGTAGACCTCAAATAAGCGTGTCCTGGGCACCAGGCTAACTGGCCAGTGGGGCCAGAAGGAGGCAGGACTCAACGACTCCAGACCTACAGACCTTTCTGGGTACATCTTCCTCATCTTGTTGGGAGGATTAAGTGAAATCTGTCTCTAATGCAGGTGGTGTGGTGCGCCCAGAACACAACCTGTCTCCCTTCAGAAAGTATGTCCCCGCGATAAAAGGTAACTTTGCACAGGTAGGTAAATGGATGGGGTCACCAGCCTCTCCTCAACCGCCCCAATTTTAGCTGGGACCTCAAATGGGAGCCCAGTATCATAAAACCAACAGTAGGTGAAGCTACACCTACCATTTCTTGTCTCCTTTCCTGCTCCTGCTTCCCCAGCTACGTTCAAGGAGGTGGCTGATGGTGCCCATTCTCAGCTACCTGAAGCTTGCTTTCACGTGAGCATCACACAGTATAGGAAAGGCTGCGTGAAGCCCTTTCAAGGGTCCCAGACTGGGAGGAGGGGATAGTGCCCCATATGTGCCCAATGTGTGAGAACACAGGTCACTTTTTATACGTTTTGGTTTGCCTTTTTTTTTTTTTTTTTTTTTGCAGTGCCATGAGACTCGTGGGATCTTAGTTCCCAGGTCTATGGTAGTGAAAGCTCTGAGTCCTAATCACTGGACCGCCAGCAAACTCTCGGGTCACTTATTTCTGACCAGCAAAACTCTCTGTGCACCATGAGTGAAGCTGCTTCTACTAATCTATATCCAAACCCAATCCAAATGAACGGGCTAAACAGGGACTCAATACCTCCAGGTGCCTTGTCAAAGAAAAGCTCCACCACTCTATAAGCAGCTTATCTCATCAGCTTTGCAGAAAGCAAAACCCTCATGATCAATATATTACAGATTGAAGTCTTTCTTTTTCCTAACCATGGCTGGTCTCTTCTACGTAATGTATTATGCTTTCTCCCCTGGCTCTGATTTAAATTTTAAACACAATTCTTAATTCATTCTTGCAATTATTCTGAAGGTGGAAAAATGAAAAGAGGGGAGAAAAATGGCAAGCAAACAGAATGACTTCAGCTCCATTATTGTCAAAGGCAATCCTCCCTGTTAAAACACACCATTGCCTGCCAAGGCTAGAACAACACAGAAATACAGATGTATATAAATAGGCAGGTTTTGTAATGTGGCGGCAATTTGAATCAAGACTTTTTCAATGCAGATGGGAAACGATTGTGCCTGGAAATGAATGACAAAGCATTTGTGATCCCAACATCCATCCCCAAGGTATGCTTCTGGAATAGGGCAGAAAGTCAGACAGACACAAAGACATTGGATTCAAAGGCTGTATCTTCTGGAAGTGAAACAGTAAACCCTGTACAATGTATCATGGTACAGAATGCAAAATCATCACAAATTTAGGACATAAACACAACCCTTAGAGGAGAAAAGGTTCACCCACTCAAGTCCTAGAGGATCTTTCAGTCGAAGGATGAGAAGCCCTTGAAAGTACAGTCAGGTCAGGTTGAAAGACTCAAGACAGGCCATTGGGGCTGAGCCAGCCCATCGGGCAAGCTGGCTTTCAGAAAAGGTCCCACCTACTGGACACCCCAGACAGGTCCCCAAGAACCCCTCCAGTCCCCAGGGTGCCTAAGATACTGAGATGGGGCTGGGAAAGCAAACCCGATGGCTTCCTCTCGCAGGAAACTCCTTGAGGTCGAGGATCCCTTCCCATCCCCCCACCCCCAACATAGGAGGGTGGGGTGGCAGACTGCTGTTTGCAGTCAGTCAAGGTGGCATAACATCTCACTTCAGGGCATGACTCCCCACTCAGTGCTCCTTCATAACCACCTGTCTCTCCTCTTTGTTCAGGTTCATAACCTAATATGTGTTCCTAGCAAGTCACTTTCCCTTTGGGCACTCGGTTTCCTCGCCTGCAGATGAGAGGGCTGGACCAGTTGGGAATTTCAAGATCCTTAGGAGTCCACAACTCTATTAAATCAACCCCACAACCAAGGCACCCAAATAGCACTGATCAACATTTGTGGCTGGTGATGAAACCGAGCTTACAGTTCCGTAAGGTGCCTTTCATGAGCCTCAAGTGATGAAAACCTCTCCATGGGGCCCCAACTTCCAGCTCCCACTCTGCTGCCTGGGAGCAACGAAAGATCCCTTTTCTAAATGGTCAGCCCAGGGCAGCCCTTGCTACGGGAAACCACAAAATGAGAACGCACAATTCTTGGCCCAGCACCCAGAACCTCAGCCATGGGGGCCATGTCCTGTCTCCCATTCACACTCCTTGCCCTCAGGGTAGACACAGATCCAGTGGCAAAGAGGTGAATGCATAAAGGCTGCCATTTTGTGAATCTTAGCACTCCGGCTGGGAAGCAGGGTGGGAGAAACAGATGAGGCCCTAAAGATTTCAAAGAACGGGGCTGCTGTTAAACGTGTTCATATACTTTGACCCAGCGAATTCTACTTCTAGGAATGCACTCACGCACTCACTGCAGCAAGGTTTATAACAGCAAGACATGGAAACAGCCCGAATGGCGACAAGTGGGGACGAGTGAACTGATATGATCACAGGAGACAGCCACGATTAATGATGGTGCGTATCTGTATGGACTGGAACAGACAGAAGACATTTACGAGACAATGAGCATGGTGAGCTCCATGAATACATCTCTGTATATTTGTATACAGATGCACAGGATTAAAACGCTGGAAGAATAAACTGCCAAATGTTAATAAGAATTAACTCTGAGGGACTTCCCTGGTGGTCTAGTGGTTAAGAATCTGCCTACCAATGCAGAGGACAGAAATGTGATCCCTGCTCAGGGGCCATGGGGAAACTAAGCCCATGCACCACAACTCCTAAAGCCCACATGCTCCAGAGCTCGGGCTCCGCAACAGGAGACGCCCCAGCAATGAGAAGCCCGCTCGCCGCAACCAGAGAAAGCCCGCGCACAGCAATGAGGATGCAGAGCAGCCAAAGACAGATGAATGCATAAAAAAGGATTTAACTCTGAGAGGTGGCATTATGGGTGGTTTTTATTCTTTTTTTTAATCTGTATTTTCTTTTCAATCGTGAGCATATCACTACGTGTATTTTAAAATACTTTAATACAGTTGGAAAGTTAAAGAACGTCGTGCTTACCAGAGGAATTATGCAGTGAGGAGAAAGCAGGTATCCATTAAAACAATGACAAGTAAGATGATCTCGAGGCAGCTTCTCATTTCTCAGAATGAGACTAGCACAGAGTAATTGCATCACAGCGCGCTGGTGGGGACCTGTCTTTGAGGATGTGCCAGGCCGCACTTTAGGGAAGCTCGAGCTCAGAGGGTGCGCAGCCTGGTGCGGCCACCAGAAGGCCCGGTCATCTGGAACTGGGCCACCAAGTGCCCCTGGGCCGGCCCTTTGTGTTACCGGCCACTTCCTCGGGCTCGGCAGTCACAACTCTGACCAGAAACACCGCCCCCACCCACTATGGTTTCTAGAAGCAGTGGCGAAGCTCAGAACATGAGTTCTGAAGACTAGTCAGGCTAAGTTCCACCGCCTACTAACTCCATCTCGCAGTCCCTCTGAGCGGCAACGTCCTTATCTGCAGAATGGAGAGAAAACGTTGCAGGGTCCCCATGAGCCTTAAATGGGGAACACATGCCAAGAGCCGAGCACAGGGCAGGTGACCGACAGGGTGTCTCATTCCACTGTAAGGAATGGGATCCCTCCACTGCAAGGAAACCCTGCCCCTCACTAGGCTCTAGGGCCCTTCTCATAACCCAGAAGGCACCTCAGCGCAGCTTTCCCTTTGAACTCAGTGTAGAAGTTTCCCGTCAGCCTACTCTGAAAGCATGTCCTTTTTCAAACGCGCAGCTGGGGAAGGCATGGCCACAGGCACCTGGTGGGGAGGGAGGCACTCCCATCACTGTCCCCAGGCAGCAAACCAGAGGCCTCCTGGCACCCAGGCCAACCTGGGCTGCAAATCTGATAGGGCCTCCCTCCAGCACCCCGCAGGCCTCCCCAGTCGTGGAAACCGCAGGTCCTTCTCCAGACTACCTTGGAGGATCGCTGGTAGCAAGTTTCACCAGGGAAACAAATTGCCAAGGTGAAAGCAAAGGGTGCCTCAGTTCTGGCTCCCCCCAGGGACGGCTGGAGTTAGAGCCTCCAGCAGGAGGTTAACACTACCAGGTAGGGGCCCCCCAGTTGGCTTAGTGGTAAAGAATCCATCTGCCAATACAGAAGACGTGGGTTCTATTCCTGGGTCGGGAAGATCCCCTGGAGGAGGAAATGGCAACCCACTCCAGTATTCTTGCCTGGGAAATCCCATGGATAGAGGAGCCTAGCGGGCTACAGTCCGTGGGGTCGAAGAGTTGGCACGACTGGGCACAGAACACAACAACAAGGGCACAAGCAGAGAAATGCCGCCCGCCGAGGCAGGGGCTGGGTGGGGAAGCGGAGGCTGTGCCAGGGATGTGTGACGTGGACAAGTCACCACCAAGACTCTGGGAATATTTCCCAGAAAAGCAGGAGTTGGACTGGTCAACCGTCCGGTCCTATTTCCAATTCCGAAGCGATTTCAGCAGGCTACAGTGATGGAGTCAGTCCTGCTCACCTGCCTGGCTTCCCCAATAGTCTGAGAGTGTCCCCAAACACCAGGAACACAGCCTACCTACTTCAGAATCCTTGCCGGGGTGGCAGCAGTGAGCAGCTCAGCAGGCAAACCAGTAATAACCGCAGGTCTGTTGAGTGACTGCACATCCACGCACACCCCAAGGACCAGTTCTGTGAGGACCGACGGCGCCCTCTCCTTTCCTGGCAGCTCCACCATCCAGATGCCCCAGGGGGCTGGGGAGGGGGCCACAGGGGAGAGCTCAGGCCCTCCACACAGGGTTTTGACCTCTGACCTCTGCCACGGCAGAGCTGAGTGAAGGTCAGTGCCCAGTGGGGATCTCTTTCTCCAGGTCAGCTTGCTGACGAGGGACTTTTTTCCATAAGACCACCAGGTGGGACTTGCCTGGTGGTCCCGCGGCTAAGAATCCACTTGCCGGGGCAGGGGACATGGGTTCCTTCCCTAGTCTGGAAAAATCCCACATCCTGGAGCAACTAACCCCGGGCAGCACAACTACTGAGCCCACACGCCCTGGAGCCCGTGCTCAGCAACAACAGAAGCCACCGCGACAAGAAGCCCACGCACCACAACCAGGAGTAGCCTCTGCTACTAAGAAACTAGGAAAGCCCGTACGCAGCAACGAGGACCCAGCACCGCCAAAACTAAAATAAATTTTTTTTAAAAAAGAGCAGCACATGGGAAGACTCCTCGGTGTGATAAGGTCTGCCTCTGAAAAGAACCAGGAGGCTGGCAGGAAAAGGCAAAGTTACAAGGTCCATAAAACGAGAATCTTCACGAGACGCCCCGCTCTCCCCATGGCCCGGCCCAGACCCAGCCCAAAGAAGACGCACAAACGAGGGAATGAACCGGTGCGGGGTGCAAGGCCAGCCGGGTGTCCCTTCGTGAGCACGTCTGGGGAACGAGAACATTCTATCTTGCTCAGTTCTCAGCCCCTGAGGAGGGCCTGGTGTTCTGCTGGGATCTTCAAAGTTGCCTCCCTACTTCTGATTCAGATTCTAGGGTCAGATTTTATCTCCCTCCTCATTTCACGTCGAGAGGAAAAAAAAAAAATACATGTGTGATGAAGTCTGATGGATTTCCAGGAAATCTTCGGAGACTGAGAAGGCTCCAGCACACTGACTGACAGGTAGGAGGCAGACATTAAACCTTGGCTTCTTCCACTCGTTTGGATCCAAAGTGGACCACTGCGTGGAGGAAGGAAACGAAGTCAGGCAGACCGAACCTTACACATCATCCGACCTACAATAAAGGCGTCAGCAGTTGGGCCCTGGGTCAGGACTTGCCGGGGCTTCTCATTGAGTGCTTATTTAACAACGGCCAGGGTGGGCTGGGGTTCCTTGGATTCTGGGAGAAGTCTGGCGTGCTTACGTAAGCCAAGCCCTCTTTTTCAAAAGCCAGGAATCCAATGTTGCAAGTCCAGTCTCTGGGGGCCCTGGCCTGGTATGTGCGAGGAGCCTGCAGAACAGGAAAGAAAGCCAGAATGGACATCACCACTGCCCTGCGTGACCTCACCACGGTCTTCGGAGCAGTCTCTTGGCCTGTGTCACCCACCTCTAGGGAACAAGAGCCAGCTGTCAAAGGGCCTTCCTCCCAAATACGGCCCGTACTGGATCCTCACTAGGAAAATTCATGGGCAGAATCTCTTGGTAGAAAGCATAAGGACTTACAGACACACGTGAGGCTGCAGGTTTAAGTAGTCTTGGCCCATTTTACAGATGGGGAAGCCTGAGATTCAGAAGTCATGGGACTTACTACCCAAGGTCAGATAGACAGACCCTGGACCTGATTTCTAAGCCTCAGGCTTTCCACCTACCACACTGCCCTCAAAGGTCAGGATTCTTTGAGTAACAAACTTTCCCCCTATTTTATCAGTTTGGTAAATCTAGATTTCAGAACTATTCTTACTCAGGGGTACTCTTACACAGGGGTGTGTATAACAAATGTTTGATTCCATCCAACTGAGGCCCCTTCATAGACCACAGCATTGTGAACTGCAAGAGCCCACAGAGACCTCTCCACAAGGCCTAGGGAGCTAGATCCTGGGGTCAAAAGTCCCGTCCCCCAAACAGCCCGTGTCTCCCCTTTTCACGGAGGAGCGTGGACCTGAATCCACAGCACAGCAGAGAAGATGGGGAGCTGGGTATTTGTTCTAATTCCTGCTACCAATCCCCTTTGGGCTTTGGGACGGGTTTTTGGCTGCCACGGCTGATCATCCAATAAACGCTCAGGAGGCAGGTCACCGAATAAACCAGCGCAGAGACCTAAATATAGGATGTTCTAGGGTGTCCTGATGCCATTCCTTGGTCAAAATGAGTGACTTTGGGAGGCAGGGTACCAAGAAGGCAAGGTGCCATTTCCAGAGAAATCACCCATCATTCTCCCAGGTCCCCTCTTCGAACAAGGAGCATTTCAGAGCAACCTGAGGGGGCAAGGGGGGACAATCCAAGAGAAGCCAACAGAGGACAACCTCTTATCCCAACAACACAGCAGTCCAACCAGGCACATGCTGCTGGACAAGGACCCCTCCTCCCAGAACGGAGCCAAACAGGCCCCCTATTGTGTCAGTTTAAAAACTGAACTTTGCTGGGCAAACACACCCGGCTGTGTTCAAGAAACCAGTTTCTCTTCACCACTTGGAAAACAGCAGCATGCATGCAAGAGGGACAGTTGGGGGCGGGGGTGGGGGGTGTTGCTGGTCAGTTTGTTTTTTAAGCCAAGCCCTGGTCAGCACTGCTATAGCAACTGAAACAAAAATAATAGTAGCCAGCACTGATTGTATCCTTTCAATGTCCCTGGTTTTGTCGCTTTTAAGAAAATAAAACTGAAGGAAAGAAGCCTACCCCGAGCGTTTTAGATCAAATAGGGCTTCAGGCTTCTGGTGCACACAGAGGATGGGGTCTGGTTATCATGGCCACAAATCACCCACTGGCCCTAAGGTGGCTGGCAGAGGCAATCAGCAGTAAGAGGGTGTGGAGGGTTTGGGATGAAGAGTTAAGGTTCTAATAAAACAAAACATCTCCAGATCTGCAGAAGGCCAGATGAGATCAAGCAAGGTGGAAAGAGGCCCGTTCTTCAAAACAGGGTAGCTATTAATACCAAGTGGTGCCTGGAATTTCACAGCTTTCCCAGCCTCTGGACAAAAGCAAGTTGGAAACGCACTAGTTTCCCTCTATTGTGTATGATAGGAGAGGGAGAGACGGCCCTCCAGCCCCTTCTAAGAACGCAATAACCCTTTTGGTTGATTCTTCCAAATCCTTTTAATACTGGACTTCCCAGCTATCACTTGAGAGAGTAGGGACCGCATGTCTTATTTCTTCTTTACACTGGAGGCTATCTCCACTAGAACCCCTTAAATAGTGTCATCTTCCCATTGAAGGCTTTGGTCCTCAGCATAATCATTCCTAAACCAAAGTTCAGTAGGGGGAAGGGGGAGGCAGCGTCGGTAGGTTATTACATTTTGAACAGTGAAACGCTGTGGCAGTGCGAAAGAGACGCACTCAAGGCAAAAATGCAGTTTCAGCAAACAGTTTGATAAGCGGCAGACAAGAACCTGGAGGAGAGGAAAGGAAGAAGCAAGCCAGAGTCTGGGGCGTGCGGGGAGGGCAGAGAACGAAGGGCCTGCGCTCACTCTTCAGGGGGACCTCCTCCCGCCCCGTCACCCCAGCCCACAGCGGCTGGGCTCCGTCACCCAGGGAAAAGTCCACCATGTGACTCAGTGGGAGAATGAGTCCTGCGGCCCGGCGAGCTGGAAATGCGGTGGCGGCGGAGGGCGGCGGAGGGGATGTCCGCGCGCAGCCCACCCCGCCCGCGGGCTCCTCCACCCTCCCTCGCAGGTCGCACCACGCCCCTCCCCCCAAATCCCGCCCAAGGTGAACCGGGCCGGTCCCGGGTCCTCGGGCCGCCGCGCCAGCGAGTGGAAGAGGGTTAAAGAAGCCGCAAAGGAGGTGACCGGGCTCAAGGATGCAACTGGGGAAGGAGTGAGCTGGAGTCGCGAAGGAGGTGTTGGGGCGCTTCCCGAGGCGCAGACCCCTGACTCCTCACACCCAGCGCGGGCGCCCCGATTCTCCGGCGTCGTGGCCCCTTACCTCCAGGGTCCGGATCTCCTGCTGGGTGAGGTCGTTGGACACGGCGCACTTGGTGCGCAGCCCTCGCAGGCTGCCGATGGAGATGTCGATGAGCTTCTGGAGCTGCCCGCACTGCTGCAGCGCCCGGCTGGCCGCGGCCCCGGCGCCCCCATCCGCGCCCGCCGCGTCCCCCCCGCCGCCGCCCTCCTTCTTCTCCCCCATCGCCGCCGCGCGCAGCGCCGCTCTATCCATGCCTCGGCATCGGGGCCGCGGGGTGGCCGAGGCGGCGGAGCCCGGGGGCGCGGGCGCCTCGAAAGGGAATCCTCGAGCCGCGAGGGCTGGACGAAGAGCGCCCCTCGGTGCTGCGGGACCTGGGACGCGAGGACCGCCCGGCCGCCGAGTCCGCCCGGCCAGCCGCGGCGGCAAAGCGAAAGCCGAGGCGACCCGACGGCTGAGGCTCCCGGAGCCTTTAAGCGGCAGCGGGGGCCGGGTCAGAGCAGCTGGGCATGCTGGGACTTGTAGTCCCCGCCGCGCACCTGCCGCTGCCCGCGCCCTCGGGGTCCCCGCGGGCGCCGGCGCCCGGCGGTCCCGGCCTTCCCTTGCGCGGTGGGCACAGGCCGCGCGGGAGCGCCCCGCCTCTGCGCCCCCGGAGGGTCTGCTGCGCACCGGCTCCTCCCTCGGCGCCGGGATCCCGGGGAGCCTTGTCTCCCCGCCCACCCCCGCCTGCTCCCCATCCCTCCTCCTCGCTGGGGGCTTCCCACGACCCCCCAGTTGAGGCGAGGTGGAGCCGACGGCCCTTGGACCGGAGGAGGGTTCGCATCCTGCAATTCCTCGGCTTCAGCCAAACCCTGGAAGACAGGGACAATGGAAGTTTCAGAATTTCTGTGTGGGTTTAGGGGTCGCCATCTAGTGGGAAGGGGAGAGAGTTCGCAGAGCCCAGGTCTCCCGATTGTCTAGCCAGAGAAGGGCTCAGGCTTGGAAAGACTCAGGACATTCTTCTAGATGCTATTTACCCACCAACATAAAGGTCCCATCCCTCCACCACCTCAACCCAGCAGGCCGGTCCAGACACTGGGGGTGACAGTTGATTCGCTGTGCCTTTGGAAGGGCTCGAGAGCAATGAGACAGTCTGAGTTCCAGTAGTGTCTACCACTGCCTAGCCACTGGCTTGGTTGGCCCAGTGGACCTGAGTCTGGGCAAATTTCTGGAGGTAGTGAAGGATAGGGAAGCCTGGCATGCTACAGTCCATGGGATCCTGAAGAGTCGAAAGCAACTGAGCCCCTGAATAACAAACAACAGCTGCCAAACTGTGACTTTAGGCAGTTAGCTCACCTTTGAGTGTCTGAGTTCCCCATCAGTTAAAATGGGGTGATGATAGAGCTTATCTGATGGGGTTCATGGGGCTTCTCGGGTGGCTCAGTGGTAAAGAATTCACCTGCCAGTACCAGAAATACCTGTTTAATCCCTGGGTTGGGAAGATCCCCTGGAAGAGGGAATGGCAACCCACTCTGGTATTCTTGCCTGGAAAATTGCACGGACAGAGGAGTCTGGTGGGCTTCAGTCCAGGGAGTCACAAAGAGTCGGACACAACTGAGCACACACACACAGTGTGGTTCGTATGGTGGTGTAGTCACTCAGTCATGTCCGACTCTTTGCAACCCCGTGGACTGTAGCACGCCAGGATTCCCTGTCCCACACCATCTCCCAGAGCCTGCTCAAACTCATGTCCATGGAGTCGGTGATGCCATCCCATCATCTCCTCCTCATATGCAGAATTAGTTAATGTGCATACAGAACCTGAATTGATAATTGCCATGTGTGGGCACTAGAGAAATGTTATCAATGGTTACTCTTCCACTTCAGGTCTTCTAACCGTGGCCTCACACCTGAGCAGTGGGCACGAGCGAAATACTGCTCCTGGGCTGGTAGTTGTCTGTTTATGCCTTTCTGTACCTTCTAACTCCGTGTTCAACCCCCCACCATATTCCCCCACCCTCCCCTCCCACCTCCTATGAGTTCCTGTGGGCTCTATTATCTGCCTAAACTGAATAGACAAGACTCAGATCAAAGGTCCCACACATCCATACTTTCAACATCTGCCAGCCAGAAGAAATCTCTCTCCTAAACTCCTTGGCTGCAGAAGCTCCTAGTTAAATATCTTGGTATCCTTTTCACAGAACCAAATCCAGAGCATGGCACACAGCAGGGGCTCCATAAAGCTGTGCAATCCACTTCAAGAGTTTTTCACACAGGTCCTAGCCCCTGAAAGAGAAACTGCGTAATGGTGGTTCTCAAACTTGAGAGTGGATCAGAATCTCCTAGAGGGCTTCTTAATCCACAGAATGATGAAACCCACTCACTGAGATTCTCGTTCAGTAGGTCGAGGATGAAGCTGGAGAATTTGCATTCTAACATGTCCTTGTGTAATGCTGATGCCGCTGGCCTGGGAGCTGAAATTTGAGCATCTTTTTCACGGAGGAAGGTCATGGACCAGGAGAACTATCTCCAGGCAGGATCCATACCCAGGCTACAGCGGTTGGTTCAGAACCTCTGTTTGTTCAGCAGCCAGAGCTGCCAGGGTTGAGTGACTGGCTCTCTCTAGCTCAATTCACAAAAGATTTCCTGATAAATGCCTACTATGCAATTACATCAAGCTTGTAATTGGGCCTGGGTCAACACATTTTTCCACGGGGCCACTTTATGTGGAAGCCATGTCCTGTGAAGGGCCATTGTCAGCCTGTGGCATCCACGCCTATGGGGGCAAAGGTGTTAGGGCTGGAGACTGGACAAGCCCCAGATCCCTGGCTACTCTCCCGCCAGGCCATGCAGCGGTCCCTCCTCTGTGGACACAGTCTTCCTTCTGGTTTGTGGGGAGCACTCAGTAAGCCATGTGTTCCTTCCCAGTTCATCTCAGGCACACCCCAGCCTTCTCAACTGGGTTTACAGAACTGCCTCTTAGTGATACAGAAAGCAAAGATTTTAAAATAATCCCTTTGTTCATCCTTTTCACATTCCATAAGTATTCAGTAAACCAGTCAATCCTAAAGGAAATCAACCCTGAATATTCACTGGAAGGACTGATGCTGAAGCTGAAGCTCCAATACTTTGGCCACCTGATGCAAAGATCCAACTCACTGAAAAAGACTCTGATGCTAGAAAAGTTTGAAGGCAAAAGGAGAAGAGGGCGGCAGAGGATGAGATGGTTAGATAGCATCACTGATTCAACAGACATGAATCTGAGGAAACGGTGGGAGATAGTGAAAGACAAGCGAGTCTGGTGTGCTGAAGTCCATGGGGTTGCAAAGAGTAGGATATGACTTAATGGCTAAACAACAAGTGTCTACTTATGTGGCAGGCCCTGTTTTGGGCTCTGGGAAACAGTGAACAAAGCAAAGATCTTTACCCTCTGGGAATTTATATTATGGTGAGAGAAGACAGAAAATAAATAAGAGGAATGCACAGTGCGTTAGGTGGTAACAGGTGCCTGGAAGGCATAAAGCCTGGAAGGGGACAAGGAGTGTCTTGTTTCAGAGCTGTCTTTGGAACTGAAGTTCTCAGTGTAGTCTCTGAATTGCTGCATGACCTTGGGCAAGTCTCTTTACTCAGAGCCCTGCTCCTCACTTGCAAGTTGGAGAGTCTGTGTTGTGAGCATGAACAGAGATCGTTGTGTAAATGATGGTCACAAAGGAAGGGTTCCACGTATTTTTGTTTATCCAATAAGTAAATTCACAATAAATCCCTTCTTCCCTTTCCAGAGTGTGAGTGAGATGGATTTTAGTGAGATGAATTCATCTATCAGATGTTTGTTTTAATCTTTTAACATTTTTTCAAATTTTTATTTATTTATTTGGCCTCATGGGGTTTTAGTTGCAGCTACAGGATCTTCACCGGGGCATTCAAACTCTTAATCGTGGCATGTGGGAGTTAGTTCCCTGACCTGGGATCAAACGCAGGACTCCTGCATTGGGAGCATAGAGTCGTAGCCTCTGGACCACAAGGGAAGCCCCCATCTATCAGGTGTTGATTCTTAGGTTTGGCTTTGGCTCTTGAAACTTTTTATGGGACTCCCTCAATGCAAAAAGTTCGCCTCATCTCTCCTCCTACCCACCTCTGCCACAGGATGCTCTGTTGGCAGCACTCTAAGTTTCCCCAGCTTGGACTCCTCTACCTACATCTCAACACCCCAGCAGCCATGCAAGCACATTCATGAACAGACCAACAAACAAGAAAAACCAAGTCTTTATTCACGTGGAACAAATGTGAGAATGAAGACCACTAATTAACAAGTCAACAAATACATTGCCAAAATAAATTCGCAGAAAGATAAGTGCTATGAAGGGGGGAGAAAGCAAACAGTGATAGCAAGTTCCCAGGGGATGAAGTGCTTCATTAGATGAAGTAGTCAAAGTAGTACTATCTGAAGGATCATTGAACTGAGATCTAAGTAAAGAAAAGGAACCAGCCAGCTGGAGCTCTCAGAAAGGGGCATTCTGGGCAATGGGAACACCACGTGCAAAGGCCCTGAGGAAGGCACACTCCAGGAACAGAATGAAGGCCAGTGTGGCTATCACCGCGTGGCGTGGGAGCAAAACAGGGGTTAGAGATGACGTGGGAATGCTGGAGAGAGGTCAGATACAGGAAGACATGGGCAGGAAGTTTGGGTTTTTCTCTAAGTCTTTGTTAGTCCTAGTGTGGTCCAAGAGTACTACATCGCCTGGAAGCTTGTTAGCGATGCAGTCTCCCCACCCCAGATCAACTGAATTACAACCTGGATTTTAGCAAGAGCCCCACGTGACTTGAATGAATTTTTAAGTTTTGGAAGCACAGCTCTCTAAGTACGTGGAAGGAAAACCACAATCCTTGAGAGGTGTTTAAGAGCTTCCTCTGGGGGTGGAACTCCCCCAGTGGTCCAGTAGCCAAGACTCCGTGCTCCCAATTCACAGGGTCTGGGTTTGATCCTTGGTCAGGGAACTACATCCCACATGCAGCAACTAAAGATCCCACACACCAAAACTAAGACCCGTGTAGCCTAATAAATATTTTTCTAAAGAAAAGACTCCTCTGGGGAGTTCCCTGGTGGCCTAGTGGTTCTGGGCTTTCACTGCTGTTGCCTGGATCCAATCCCTGGTCCGGGAACTGAGATCCCAGTTCCCAAGGCTGGGCCAAATAAAATTAAAATTCCTGTGGCCACCACACGGACAGTGGATGGTCAAGAGGCAGGGGCAGAAGCAGAGATGCTGAGTTTGAGACTGCTGCAACAGTCCAGACGAAGTGTGGGGGCAGGAGTAGGGAGGGAGAGGAGGAGACAGAGCAAATAGAGGGGATGGAGGACACGTTTTGGGGACAGAGTCAACAGGGTAAGCTGATGGGTTCAGTATTGAAGGAGGAAAGAAATGATTCCTTCCATCCTTTGCTCTTCCAAAGACACTTTGGGGCAATATGGGAGGAGTCAGGTGTGGCCACAGCCTCTTTGCCACACCCACCAACCTCCCCTTCCCACCTTCACCCCCAACTCAGGACTCCGTAGTATTGTCTTAGAACCTAGGACTGTGCAGGGAGAACTTTGGCTTCCTGGATTTCACCTGCAGTTACGTTGTCCAGGAAATTCATGGAGCTGCCCTGGAGAGGTGAGCTCTGTTATTACACACTCGAGTGCCCGTTCAACCACGTAGTCATTCATTCATTCAGCAAATGTTTACTGAGCCCCCAGTATGTGTTTGGTGCTCTGCCAGACTCTGGGAATAGAGCAATAAACAGTATATCCTTTTATCACTTATAAAAGGACTTTGATTTGAGCTCAAAGTCACCTGTGTTGTCTTCCTGAGGCCCATCCCTTGAGCCTCTGATGACCTCAGAGGGAAGTATGAATTCCTGAAAGAAGGCCTATGAGGTCCTTCATTTCCAGGCCCTATATTTCTCTTCAAGGCATCTACTACCCAAGACGTTTTTGAGTCAGTGTCTCGATTTAAGGATATAATGAAAATAAAATGATCTTTCCAGATAAGTCATACATGTCTACTCACAAGAAGCCCCATCCCAATATGCATTGTGATACAACTTCAGGAGGTTTGTAGGTTCCTTTAAGCATAGCCTTGAACTCTGGGGCTCTAGGCAAGGCTAGGAGCCCCGCTCAACTGCTGATCCTCACTGCCTTTATGCAAGTCTTGGGTCACGCTGTATAGCGTCTTGTCACCACGCCTTTGCTCCAGCTGTCATTTCTGCCCACGGTCCTTTCTCTCCAACACCCCACGTGCGTTTCTCTTTCCATTGTGTTCATGTAGGATCTTCCCTTGTAGCATGCAGGCTTAGTTGCTCTGTGGCATGTCGAATGCTAGTTCCCTGATGAGGGATTGAACCTGTGTCCCCTGCATTGCAAGGTGGACTTTTACCCATTGGGCCACCAGAGAAGCCCCATCCCAAAATGCATTTCTATCCATCCTGTAGCTCTGGTTCACATGCCCCTCCACCCACCCGCTTTCCCACAATAGAAGCAATCGCTAACTTCCATATTCCATAGAACTTTGCATAGATCACTTATCTTTGGTTCTCTCCCTGCCTGTTTCCCTGACTAGACAGTGAGTCTTCTTGGATTCAGATAGACTCTGTATGACCTTGGGCAAGTTTTTCACCTCCCTGAGCTTTTATTTCCTCCTTTGAAAAAATGAGAATAAATAGTCTCTCCCTTCAGGATGGCTGAGAAGGGTAGAGGAAATAAAGCAGATAGACCTGATATACAGCAGTGCTTAACATGTGTTTGAATGAACAAAGGATGGATTGCATTTTACAGGTGAAGAAACCAGGGCCTCTGTTCACAGACACTGAGCCCTGTGGCCTTACGTGTTCATTCTAAGAGACGTCACCACCACCTGCACCATATGGTGGGAACCAGCTCTGGGGCAGGTCACAAGAAGGAGCCTCGTTGACAAGTTGCCTTCTCAGCCTGAAACAGAAGACACACAAATTGTCACAGCCTTTTCAGGCCAAATGGCAGGAGAGGACTATTCTGGGAGATGCAGGGAGAAACTAGTCCAAGGAAGGCCGGGAGGTGATGAGGGTACCCTCCTTGCTCCCAGTGACCTTGTCCAAACCAACCATTTATCCTCTTCTGCTTCCAAGTTCTTGCTTGTCCTTCTGAAGCCGCTGGAGTCCACCATGTGCTCCCCAACTTTGTGGCTTCTTGTACCAAAATCTCCCGATCACGCCAAGTCTTCTGTTGTGACTTTCCTCTCCACGTCTGTTGTTGTTTAGTCACAAAGTAGTATCTGACTCTTGGCGACTTCATGGACTATATAGCTGGCCAGATTCCTCTGTCTGTGGGATTTTCCAGGCAACAACATTGGAGTAGGTTGTCATTCCCTTCTTCAGGGGATTTTCTAACCCAGAGATTGAGCCCATGTCTCCCGCCTTGGCTGGCGGATTCTTTTCTGCTGAGCCACTTAGGAAGCCCCTCCACCTCTGTGCTACATCAAAACCCCATCCATTTCCACTAACACCTGCTCATGGCCTTCCTTCCCTTCTTACCCCATGCAGATTCCATGCTCCACCATGACTATCACTGCCCAGTGAATCCCCTCCATAAACCACCCTTCTCTCCCCACCATCTGCACCTGGCCGGATCCAAGCCCTTGTAAAACCCTACCCTCTACCTTCTCCAAGCCTGTGCTCAAGCAGCTGGGTGCTGGGGAAAAGCGCACAGCCTTGCTGATGGCTGCTGTTTAAATTCATGACCACAAACCTCAAATTGGCACTCTTCGTGCCTGGCAAGCCTACCAACCTTTCCTAGAAAGTTTATTTTCCTGTTCTCAGGGATGGCTGTCCTATACTTTTCTCTGTCTCCCCAAGCGCCCCTGCACCCCTCAGCAGATGTCCTTGGTGCAACCTTCCTTGAGAAACTAGAAGCCGTCAGAACAAATCTGCCCATCCTCCTGCCCGTGCCTCTGCTCCCTGCCTCTCCTCCTGCAGCCAGCCCAAGGCACCACCTGCTGCTTGGACTCTGGAGCCATCCCTTCCAGCAGGCCTAGGGCCTCCACCAGGAAGTATCCTGCTTCTCTCAGCATCAGCACCTTCTCCCTTTCTGCCTTATCATTCTCTTTTGCGCACATACACACATGTTCTAATAACTTCCTTCAGGAAAGAGAGAGAGGGAAGGAAGCAGGGGGGAAATGAAGAGAGGGAGGGAGGGGAAGCACACCACTGCATCAGTTAAGGTTCTAGCAGGGAAACAGAATTCGTGTAGAGGATTCAACTGACATCAAAGAAAGGACTACTTACAAAGTTGAAGGAAGAATCAAGGATATTGGGCACCCAGAGACAAACCAAGCTCAGTGGGTGAGATAACTCCTAGCTCAGAGGGAGCCAGGGGAAGAAATAGTGTTCTGAGAGCCAAGGAGGCGGGGCAGCCCAGAAGGACCTGCAGGCATAGAGCACACAGCTCCTGCCCCAAGACCAGATGCAGAAGCAGCAAGGGAGGAGTACGGGGCAGAACATGGACCTCCCTTATCTCCAGCCTTCATTCGACTCTCCTGCCTTTGCCTTCCCTGGGCTGAAGCCGTCTGGTGCATGCTAACAGAAGAGTTCAGGTGATGCAGTGCAGAAGCGTCACCCTCCCAGCCTCCAGCGCAGAACATGAGCAGAGAACGGGTCTTGAAGGGAGACTGGCCAGCACCCCTTCCCTCGACCCCACACTCCCTTCCAGCTTCTGCCCCATTTCTCTGACAACACTCACAGCAAAGCTTCTTGGAGGAGTTATCTTCACCTCTCGTGATTTTTCCAAACCACTAGTCCAGCTCTTGTCTCCATTGGACAGCCTGACAAACTTTCCATGGGAATTCCTCTTCTCAAGTCATAGTGGCCTCCACTTTCCCAAGCCTGAGAGACAGCCTCTAAAGCACACTTACCACGCACTCCTTTGTTGAAACAATAATCTTGGCTTCCTGGTCCCCGATGCCTCGGGTTTTCCTCCTCCCCTTGGGCTACTCTTTCTTGGTCTTGCTTGGAGGCCACCCTCACCTTCTGCTTTAGCTCCACACAGAGCCCAGTCCCAGGCCTCTCCCTCTTCTCCATGTGGGCCATCACCTTTGTTTCTGCTCTGTGGTTGACCAGACGCACAGGACCTTCCCAGAGAGGCTGTCTCTGACCAAACTCAGCAGAGCAACCACTCCCTGCCCCGTCACTATGTCATGCCGCCTTATTTGCTTCCTTCATCAACTTTATCACTGTTTGTCCACCTGGTTGGTTCAGGGATCTGTTTCCTTGTTTATACAGGCACTAGTTATCCAGAAGCCTTGCCCATTGCTATATCCCTAGGACTTCATGCATGGTTGACAGTAGCAAAGTAGGAGGGGAGGAGGCACTTTTAAAAGAATGACATAGGACATGACAAACATTGGTTCAGTTCAGTTCAGTTCAGTCGCTCAGTCGGGTCCGACTCTTTGCGACCCCATGAATCGCAGTGCGCCAGGCCTCCCTGTCCATTCCCAACTCCCGGAGTTCACTCAAACTCACGTCCATCGAGTCGGTGATGCCATCCAGCCATCTCATCCTCTGTCGTCCCCTTTTCCTCCTTCCCTCAATCCCTCCCAGCATCAGAGTCTTTTCCAATGAGTCAACTCTTCCCATGAGGTGGCCAAAGTACTGGAGTTTCAGCTTTAGCATCATTTCTTCCAAAGAACACCCAGGACTGATCTCCTTTAGAATGGACTGGTTGGATCTCCTTGCAGTCCAAGGGACGCTCAAGAGTCTTCTCCAACACCACATTTCAAAAGCATCAATTCTTCGGCGCTCAGCTTTCTTCACAGTCCAACTCTCACACCCATACATGACCACTGGAGAAACCATAGCCTTGACTAGACGGACCTTAGTCGGCAAAGTAATGTCTCTGCTTTTGAATATACTATCTAGGTTGGTCATAATTTTCCTTCCAAGGAGTAAGCGTCTTTTAATTTCATGGCTGAAGTCACCATCTGCAGTGATTTTGGAGCCCCCCAAAAAATAAAGTCTGACACTGTTTCCACTGTTTCCCCATCTATTTCCCATGAAGTGATGGGACCAGATGCCATGATCTTTGTTTTCTGAATGTTGAGCTTTAAGCCAACTTTTTCACTCTCCTCTTTGACTTTCATCAAGAGGCTCTTTAGTTCCTCTTCACTTTCTGCCAGAAGGGTGCTGTCATCTGCAAATCTGAGGTTATTGATATTTCTCCCAGCAATCTTGATTCCAGCTTGTGCTTCTTCCAGCCCAGCGTTTCTCATGATGTACTCTGCATAGAAGTTAAATAAGCAGGGTGATAATATACAGCCTTGATGTACTCCTTTTCCTATTTGGAACCAGTCTGTTGTTCCATGTCCAGTTCTAACTATTGCTTCCTGACCTGCATATAGGTTTCTCAAGAGGCAGGTCAGGTGGTCTGATATTCCCATCTCTTTCAGAATTTTCCACAGTTTATTGTGATCCACACAGAAACATTGGTTAGAGCTTAAGAAATCAACCCTGAATATCCATTGGAAGGACTGATGCTAAAGCTCCAGTACTTTGGCCACCTGATGCGAAGAGCCAACTCATTAGAAAAGATCATGATGCTGGGGAAGTTGGAGGGAAGGAGGAGAAGGGGGTGACAGAGAATGAAGTGGTTGGACAGCTTCATCGACTCAATGGACCTGAGATGGTGAAGGACAGGGAAGCCTGGCCAGATGCAGTCCGTGGGATTGCAAAGAGTCGGACACGACTGAGCAATCGAACAACAACAAATCCAAGATGGTGGGGGACTGGACCTTGAGCCTCATTATACGCTCATGGTAATATGTTAGCATCTAAATGCCACACCCACCAGTGTCATGACAGTTCTGAGGCCAACCGTAAAAGGCCAGAAAGTGGTCCAATTCCTGGAAATCTCTGCCACTTCTCAGAAATAGTTGGAATAATCCTCCTGCTCATTTCACAGGCTTGTGAAATTCCAAACCCATAAAAACTAAGCACCCTGTATTTTGGGGCCACCTAAGATGGCCCACACTCTGTGGACTGTGTTTCTCTCTCAATAAATCCACTTCTTACCTATCACTTTGTCTCCCACTGCATTCTTTCTGCAATATGACCTCAATAACCTGAGTTTCATTAAATGCCAAAACCAGATGTGTCATCTCAGTTAAAAGACTACGGGGTTCGAGTTCCAATCCGAGTTGCATGGTTTCCACAGGCACTAAATAAATAGCTGTTGAATGAATGGTCAGGAACCTGTTTTGCTATTGTAAAACTAAATTTCTTGATAGGCACTTAAATATTCTCTTGGGTCTTTTAAAAGAAACCTCCTTTCCTCTTAACTTTCTACTCACATGCATTCCCAGGTGGCCCTAGCAGTAAAGAACCCACCTGCCAGTGCAAGAGGCACAAGAGGCTCAGGTTCAATTCCTGGTCAGGAAGATCCCGTGGAGAAGGGAATGGCTACCCACTCCAGCATTCTTCCCTGGCGAATTCCATGGACAGACGAGCCTGGCAGACTACAGTCCATGGGGTCACAAAGTGTGGGACACGACTGAAGTGACTTGACAGCAAGCATGCCTCCTCTACCTCCTCTAACATCACATGTGAAAGTAATCTGGCCATATGGATTTGGAAGTAAATGAGGTCCCGTGTTAATATCAGATAATCCTGTAAAGTGAAGGCTCGGGATGAGAACATCTCTCTGCCCTCTTTGGTTCTACCCTAGGAGGCAGCACAGGAAGTAGTCAAGGGCCATTGCTGTGGAATAAGGCAGACCAGGTTTAAATTCCATTTCTAATCCTCATTCCCAATGTGACCTCGACCAAGCCGCTTCATCTCTCTGAGTCTCAATGTTCTCCTGCATAAATTTCCCCGGGTAAGGCTGTCAAGAGGGCTTAAGGGGACAAGACGCAGAACACCCTCAATCTGTGAGCCTGGCACAGGACACTAATTAGCATCAATCATTTCCAGAGTTATGATGGAATTCTTTTAATTCCAGAAGCTTCTCCGTGATCACAGTTGCAAAAGGGAGTGATGAACACGGTTAGGGAGTTGAGTTAAGGTTGAGCTGTTTCTGGAAGGTTGTTTGGAAGGGAGTGGGAAATGACTAGAAATATAAATTACTGTACTATCCTGTCCAGGGTCAAAGCACGGAAAAGATGGCAGTGTCCATTCCCACAACCATGAGTCAAAGTCAAAACAAAAATCAGGAACTTACCTGGTGGTCCAATGGTTAAGAATCCACTGGCCAATGCAGGGAACACTGGTTCGATCCCTGGTCCGGGAGGATTCCACGTGCCAAGGAGCAACTAACTCGTGTGCCACAGCTACTGGAGCCCATGCACTCTACAGCCTGTGAGCTGCAGCTACTGGAGCCTGCGAGCCTAGAGACCTTGTGCCACAAAACGAGAAGCCAGAGCAACGGGAAGCCTGCACATGCTCACCCCTTGAGCAAGGGGTGAGCTCACCCTTGCTCACCACTGCCAGAGAAAGCCCATGCACAGCGACAAAGACCCAGCACACCCAAAAATAAAATTAACTAAATTTTAAAAATTAAAAATATAAAAACCATGAATCACTAAATCTGAATATATGCTAAAATGAAAACAGCTTCTTTTGAGATTCTCTGATTGCGTAACTCTAGATACATTCATTGAAGACTGTATAACTAGATACATTCATTGAAGACAAGCTTTTTATTTATCCAGCGCCCCTTCTGTGTTCACTACCTCCAGGTCACCCAGCACGCATTGGATTCCAGGTTCAAAAACTCCTAGGATCTGAGTGCCAAGAGCTATTTCCCCCACCTGTAATATAATTAATGATAATACATTGCATTTCTACTGTCCCATCATTCTGAACTCTTCAGAATTCTTTGATGTATACTAATTTGCTTAAATGCCACATCTCCAGGATGTGGTTAGTAGCTCCATGGGCTTAAATCCAGAGACATTATGTGGTTGCCAGGGGTCACCCTCTCATTCCCAGAATAATCAGAAAAGTATCTTCAGTCCCTGAATCTATCAAATCACAAGGCAAATGACCTTCAAATTACCCTTTGTCCAGAAACCAACCACTCACCTTTATTCATTCCATCCAACTTACCGCTCTAGACTTAGTTGCTACCTCCTCCTGGAAGCCCTCCCTCTCCTCCTGACTGGCCCAGCTCACTTCTTTCAAGCTGTTAAAATCCTGAGATCCTCATAACTTGCACCCAGCATCATAAGACATCCCTGAAACACTTCATTTCTTCATCTCCCTCCTACAATGGACAGGGCACCATCTTTACTCACAGCCCAGTGCTCCCAAAGGTGTGGGGGTCATTTTTTAATTAAATGAGCCAATCTAATTAATAAATGGATCTTTCTCAAGATGAATTTAATATCCAGGGAGGACTTGTTTTATTGGAAATAGAGGCAACTCTGACCTAGTCCCAGGCAGATGGCAAAGACTTGAAAATGTTTTCTTGTGCCACCTCCATCCCATAAACACAACCCTCACCCTGATAACTGTGGGCCTCCAAATGCCACCATTTGAGAAGAATTTATTGTCTATTTTTTTAACTGGTCTTATTCCCCTGTTAAGTCGCTCAGTTGTGTCTGACTCTTTGCAACTCCATGGACCGTACACCAACCACCAGGCTCCTCTGTCCCTGGGATTTTCCAGGCAAGAATACTGGAATGAGTTGCCATTTCCTTCACCAGGAATTGAACCCAGGTCTTCTGCATTACAGGTAGATTCTTTACCGTCTGAGCCACCAGGGAAGGTTCTGCTGCTGCTAAGTCGCTTCAGTCATGTCCAACTCTGTGCAGCCCCAGAGATGGCAGCCTACCAGGCTCTTCTGTCCCTGGGATTCTCCAGGCAAGAACACTGGAGTGGGTTGCCATTTTCTTCTCCAATGCATGAGAGTGAAAAGTGAAAGTGAAGTTGCTCAGTCGTGTCCGACTTCAGGGAAGGCGCTAGTCGGGACTAAAGTGAGGCCCATGCATGGTTAAGTGCCTAAGAGGGGACGGGCTACTGAAAGATACTAGTTGCTACATTTATGACAGACCTACAACAATTAAGCATTTTATGAAGGCTGAAATGCAGCAAACCTGCCTCTTTTCCCTTTGTCCCCAGGCCTCTGAGACAGCTTCAGGGCTCAGAAGCACAGAATGAGGTCACATTTCTCTTGAATAGCACAATTACAAGGACTTGAGACACTCACCCTCCTTAATCACAGGCTTCGGCCAGGCCCTGCCCCTGAGGGTGGCCAGGCCTCTGCTCTGGGCGCCAAGCCTGGTGCACAAGCCTGCAGGCTCAGAGGTGGGCCTCAGGCAGTCCCCAGTGCTAGGTGCCTGGTGGAGAAGGGCTCCAACCATCCCTAAGATGCTCTCATTGCATAGCTAAAACCAAAAGGCAGGTTTAGCCATTCTTTAGATGGGTCAGAGAAAACCTGCTTATCTTTAGCTAACATGTCCTTACATTGTCTTGAGCACTTTCACTGCATCCCCCGGAGCCTCACCCACTCTAGGAGGGAAGGGCAATTAACCACTAATGCCTAGTTACACAAGGAAACCAAAACTGAGGACAATGACTACATCTCCCTGGCTGCTCCTTCTGGGTCTCCTTACGAGGCCTCCCTCAGGGTCCAGTCTCCGTCTGCAGAGGCCTGGGGCAGGCCTTGATCCTCTGTTCCTCTCTGGGCTCACCCAGCCATCTCATCCTGGAGCTGACCTTGCCCCAACCTCCAGGTTCCTCTCTGAGTATCCCTGTGGATTCTTTTTCTTCCTTTCTTTCTCTCTTCCTTTCTTCGTTTTTCTGCCACACTGCAGCAGTATTTGGGCTTCTAGTTCCCCGACCAGGGATTGAACCAGCAGCCCCTATAATTGGAAGCAGAGTCCTGACCATGGACCACCAAAGAAGTCCCTCCCTGTGGATTTCTAACAGACAAATTCAAACTCACTGTGTATAAAAAGATCTCCTGATCTCCCCCACCTTCAGCTTGCTGTTCCCACAGTCTTCCCCATCTCAGACAATGGTAACATCATTCTGCTACTTGCTGGGCCAAAAACATTGGAATCATTTTTTTTTTTTTTTTTTTCGCTCTCTTCACTTCACAACATATGGTATCTTAGTTCCCCAGCCAGGGATTGAACCTGGGCCCCCACAGTGAAAGTGCCGAGTCCTAACCACTGGGCTTTAGGGATATCCCCAAAACATTGGAATAATTCTTGATTCTTCTGTTTCTTTCCCCCACATCCAATACAATCCTGTCTGCTACACTTAAAAGACATGTATGTATATATGTGTGTGTGTGTGTATGTGTGTGTGTGTGTGTGCCCTGCTAGACGGTCAGTTCTATGAAGCTGAGTCTGTGGTCATTTTGTTCACCACCAGGCCCCCAGCATGTAACCCACAGCCTGGCACAGGGCACATACTAATGGAAAACTAGTTGAAAGAGAAAGAAAGGAAGGATGGAAGGAGGGATGGAGGAAGAGAAAGTTCCACCCCTGAGCGCTGTTACTAACAGGGAGATGATTGAACATGTGCCTTAACTGATTGAATCAGGCACGGAAATAGAGGCCCATACATCAAGGTTCTGTTTGTTCTGTGACAGCGTACAACCAGCGCATTTTTCAAGGTGGAAACAACAAACAAACACAAAGCCACAGAGCCCTGGTCATGGCAAGACCTTCTGCTCCTTGATCAGAGTGAGACCCTCTGTGAATGCGATCCAGCTGGGAGGAGCGGGCGGGCCCCCGAGTGCAAATGGACCCGGTCTGAGTTCAGGAGTTGGGATCCAGCGGTCAAGCTGGGGGTCAGGAACCAAAGGCAAGGAGATCAGAGGTAGATTAATTACCTCGGCTACAAGTTAGTAGTTAACTTGTTTAAACTCCACAGTAATTCTGTGAAGTTAGGAAATGTTATCCCCATTTTAGAGATGAGAAAACTGAGGAATTTGCTTAGTGTCACAAAGTTTCAAACCCACAGTTCTGGGTATGGTTTTTTTGTTTGTTTATTTGTTCATCTTTGTTCCCTTTTATTTTGGGTGATGCTACACAGCTATAGGATCTTAGTTCTCTGACCAGAGATTGAACCCAGGCCCTGACAGTGAAAGCGTTGAGTCTTAACCACCAAAACACCAGAGAATTCTCACAACTACAGTTTGTGCCCAGATCCTCCTGACCCCAACAACCGCACTCCTGTAGCTTCTCTGAACAAGAGGCGTAGGTACCACCTGCAGCTGCGGGAACAGACCTGAGGCTTTGGAAGTCAGGGCATCCTTGGGCATCATTTGCTGAGTTTGTCTGTCCAACAGCCCTCCTCTGGCAACACACCACTCTTTCCTCTTTCCAGGGGAAATTCATTCTGTGAGGTTCTGGGGAGCTGACCCTGCCCCTCTCTCACCCCAGTTCCCAAAGGAAGACACACATTCCATTAGAATACCCATCCCTACCTGCACAGCTAATGCTGCCGAAGCAGGCCTGTGATCCAGCAGGATCAATCAGAGGCCTTCCCTGGAGTTTTGTGCTGAATCTACTGGGGAAGGTGGTCTTTCCCACAGAGGTTCTAAGTGTGTGGGAAACAGCAGTGGAGCTGCCATGGGTCATCATTCTTGCTATGTGAACTGGGGACTCAAAGGGGGCAGCAGATAAGACAGTGGGTGCCCTAAAGCCTTGTTTGAGCCTCACCTGCCCTGACCTTGGGCTACCCAGATACACAAATTAATCAGTTCTCCTTTTGACTTAAGCAGGAGAAATGTAGGCACACGGGAATGGAGAAGATGAGAGGGCAGAACAGGAGCCCAGCAAAGCCTGGACCGACACAAGCAGGATGAAAGGGGGTGGGGGGCGGGGGAGGGAGGGCAAACAGAGTCTCAACTCAATTTACTGCCATCCCGACACCCACCCAGCAGCCTGCCGTGTGACTTTGTACCCGGGGTGTACTTCTCTGATCTCAGGCCTGCCATCTGCGGAGGGATGTACTCATTTGCTAAACCACAGCAGAGACTGCTTGTTCCCGGGAAACTGCAGAGAAATGGGACATTTTCCAGTGAAATAAATGAAAAGAGATTATTCCCGGTCTGGAGAGGGAGGAGGGACCACACATTTTCCGAGTCCCTTGTGAGCGTCAGATACAGCCACTAGGTTCCTTATCTGCTTAACAGTAAGCTACTAAACTAAAGGTGGATGCTCAATGGGTATCACTTGCTCAGAAGGGAAATATTTTTGGAATGAATGTAACACTTATCTCAATTGATCCTCATAAGAGTCCAAGGAGAAGAGCATTAGAGACAAAGAAACTGGGACATTCCCTGGTGGTTAAGACTCCAGGCTTCCACTGCAGGGGCCTGGGTTCCATCTCTGGTTGGGGAACTAAGGCAGAGGAAACCGACTGTCCATCAGGGTCGGAAACTCCCCCGAAGTCACAGAGTCGGTGTGACCGAAGCAGAATTCAATGCTTGCTTTTCAGGCCTGAGAACTTGCCTTCTTGCCATTATCCTAGACCAAGAGGAAATATCACCTCTACAGAACATACCATGTGGGGCCTCCAGGAACTAGAACAGAGCAGTTGGAAAGAGCAGCTGAATTATATGACTTCTATAAATTGGATTGAAAGCATTAGATGATGAAGGCTGTGTAGCTGCTGAGATGGAGGAGAAAGCCACACCAGCAGGGGTGGGGGGCGGGGCACGGTGGCACCCAGTCAGGGCCAAGGAGGACTCTGGGAGGAGGTGGAGAGGAGCCAGTTTTGAAACACAAAGTGATAACTGAAAGAGGCTTGGAATGAAGGCTTTATCTGAAACTGCTGGCCTTGAGGATGGGATTCTTCTTGCTTGGGAAGGAGAGAACAACCAAAAGGTGGCTATGGTCAGGAGTGCCCGAGACTGCCAGAGGCGTAGGGTCTCTGCCTGGGGAATGGGAAACAAAGCAAGAGAGACTCAGGGTAGACTAGAGGGAGCCTCCTGCAGGACAAGTGAGGGAGCCCTGGGCTGGGTGCATGAGAAAGCTTAGAGACGGGAGGGGCTCCTGATTCAACGTTAGAGCTAGGGTCAGCCAGCCTGGGTTGGAATCACACAGTTCAGCTTGTCACTAACTGTGTGACCTCATGTTACATCCTTCTGAGCCTCCATTGGCATCTAAGAATCAGTTGTTGTTGTTTAGTTGCTAAGACGTGTCTGACTTTTTGTGACCCCATGGACTGCAGCCCACCGGGCTCCTCTGTCCTCCACTGTCTGATGGAGTTTGCTCAGATTCATGTCCATTGAGTCAGTGATGCTGTCTAACCATCTCATCACCTGCCAGCCCTTTTTCCTTTTGCCTTCAGTTTTTTTCCCAGCATCAGGGTCTTTTCCACTGAGTCGGCTCTTCACATTGGGTGGCCAAAGTACTGGAGCTTCAGCTTCAGGAACAGTCCTTTCAATGAATATTCAGGATTGATTTCCTTTAAGATTGGCTGGTTTGATCGCCTTGTAATCAAGAGCCTTCTCCAGCACCACAATTCGAAAGCATCAATTCTTCAGCGCTCAACTTTCTTTATGGTCCAACTCTCATTATCTATACATATGACTACCAGAAAAACCATAGCTTTGATTATACAGATCTTTGTCTGCAAAGTGATGTCTCTGTTTTTTTTTAACACACTATCTAAACTTGTCATAGCTTCAAGCATCTTTAATTTCTTGATTGCAGTCACCATCCACAGTGATTTTGGAGCCCAAGAAAATAAAATCTATCACTGCTTCCACTTTTTCCCCTTCTATTTGCCGTGAATCAGTACAATCCTTTATTTTTTTAAAAGAATTCTTTTGATGTGGACCATTTTATTAATTTGTTACAATATTACTTCTGTTTTATATTTTGGCTTTTTGGTGAGTGGCTTGTGGGATCTTTGTTCCCTGGCCAGGGATAGAACCCACGCCCCACTGCAATGAAAAGTCTTGTCCACTTGACCGCCAGAGAAGTCCCTCAGTACAATCTTTTACCAAGCCTGGCACAGAACTAGGTGTATCAGGAAAACAACAAATAGAACTTAAACCTTCTCCTTGGAGTCTGGGGTGGGGTGGGGGAGGAGCTGTCTCTCCTCCTCCTCCTCCTCCTCGTCCTTCCCCCCGAAGGGGGCTGGGTTCAGGGATGATTTCTCAAGCACGAAGATCCCTAGAGGGAAAAGGAGGGGAGGGGGCCCGAGTCCAGTGCCTTACCCTTGAGCCTTGTCTAAAACCCTTATCTGGGACTTCTGAAACTTTTTCTTGGGAGAAAGAAATATAAACTTCAGAACTTCCTTATTCTCTGTGCTGGGGGAAACAAATGTCTTAAATTAACCTTTGAGGCTCAAGCCCTTCTTTGGAAAGAAACACTGCTATGGATCTCGGCTGACCAGGGTTAGACCACATGTTGTTCTGGAGTGAGTGTGTGCAGATGGGGACTTCCCTAAATGTCTGTTGTTTCAGCTGCCCAACCCATGGGCTTTTTATTAGAACAACCCAAATGGGCTAAGACATGGCACTGTGGGAAGAGCTTCGTGATTCTTCAGTACCATCTCAAGAGGGTTGGTTGAGTCAGTAAAAACCAAAGGAATGTCCAAACTTTTTAAAAATATTTTATTTACGTATGTGTCCTGCGTCGGGTCTTAGTTGCAGCACGCACACGGGATCTTCATTGCTACAGGCAGGATCTTTGTTGCAGCCTGTGGAATCTTTAGTTGAGGTATGCAGGATCTAGTTCCCTGACTGGGGATCAAATCCAGACCCATGCATTGGGAGTGCAGAGTCTTAGCTACTGGACCACCAGGAAAGTCCTCAAAATGGTTTTATATTAGATTTTATTTGGTACAAACAAATCTTTACCTTGGACTTGAAAGTCTCTCTGTGCCATAAGAAACTGGGGTTATTTGGGAGGAAATGTCAATGGGGAATACCCCATATGCTTCTTTTTTTTTTTTTTGGCTTGCTTGCAAGTTCCTCAGGAGGGAAGACTGTAGTCATGAAGCGGTCTGATTTCTTATGCAGCAGATGGTTGGAAAGGGCTGGAGCACAGTGGAGATGAGCTGCAGTGGAAGCGACAGTGGAGAAAGAATCTTTACTCCCTCATTTATGAGCTGAGAAATCTTGAGAAGCTTACTTAACCTTGGGCTTCCCTGGTGGCTCAGATAGCAAAGAATCTGCCTGCAACGCAGGAGATCAGGGTTTAATCCCTGAGTCAGGAAGGTCCCCTAGAGAAGGGAATGACAACCCTCTCCAATATTCTTGCCTGGAGAATCCCAGGAACAGAGAAGCCTGGAGAGCTATAGTCCAAGAGGTCGCAAAGAGTCGGAGACAACTGCGTGGACTAAGCGCACACACATCCTTAACCTCTTGGATAGCCAGCTTCCTCATCCGTGAGGAATAAGTATCTTTCTCCTAAGGTGGTGAGGCAGGCGGGATGAATGAAAGGAGATACCATACACAAGCCCCTAGGATGGACATAACTGTTGCGCAGTCAATGCTCAACTAGCATCGGTTCCTCCCACCCACCTTGCCTCTAGATCCCAGGTTGCAATGCTGCAGAGGAGACTCCAGGCTTGTAGGGGGAGGGCTTGGCCCACGAGCCCACTCACCTGCATTGCACCTCTGAGGTTTCATATTCCCAGGCCCCACAAATCACAGGAGAGAGACGTAGACAGGCTGGGCAGTCCACGTTCCTGCTAAGGGCCCCGCAGAACCAGCCATCCTGGCTCAGCACTATGGTACTTTCCCAACCTTCGCTCCTGTGTTTCTCTCATCCTGCTCCTGGTTTGGCTTCCCCTTCACCTCTGGCCTCTTTGGCTCAGGCCATGGGAAGGCAAACACAACTTGGACAATGAGGGAGGCTAAAGGCTGGACAAAATTACAGATGGGCAGTTGGAATTTTTTCTGATGTTTCTGTTCTCTGTCTAGGGATTTGTCTCTTTTATCATCATCATTTTATCTTCTAAGCAGGGCTTTACAGGAAGCTGGATAATCAACTCTGGGAGACAGAGTATATGACAAGCAAAACTTACCCAGGACAATTAATGTCTGAGATTCCAACAAATAGAGTCCCATGTTCCACAAATTAATTAATATCCATAGGGGAAAAAAACTTTCCCTCTACCTCATATCACATACAAAAATTAATTCAAGATAGATCACAGATGTGCAAGTAAAATATAAAACTATAAAGCTTCTAGAAGAAAACATAGGAGAATATCTTCTTGACCTTGGGATAGGCAAAGATTTTTTTAGACAAGACGCTAAAGCATTAACTATTTTCAAAAATCGATAAATTTGTCATGATCAAAATTTAAAAGACCCAAAGACACACTTGGGGAAGTAAAAAGGTACACCACAGATGGGGAGAAAATATTCACAGGAGATAAAGGGCTGACAAAGGGTTCATATTTAGAACATATAAAGAACTCTTACTAAATCAACTTTTTAAAAAATAAACACAAGGGTCAAATAGATATTTCTCAAAAGAAAGCAAACAGATGTCCAGTAAGCAAATGAAGTGTACTGCCATTTTTTATTACCAGGTAAATGCAAGCTGAAACCACAATGAGGACTTCCCTGGTGGTCCAGCGGTTAAGATTCCACACTTTCGGGCACGAGTTCAATCCCTAGTCGGGGAACTAAGACCTCACAGCCTCATGGCATGGCCAAGGTGGGGGGGTGGGGAACCACAATGAGTTACCACTTCATATTCTTGACTCAAAGTAAAAAGTCTAACAATTCCAGGTGTCTAACAATTCAGGAAACGGACCACTACTCAGCCATACGAAGGAATGATGTCCAGATACATGTGGCAACATGGGTGAGTCTCCCAAACGTTTTATACTGAGTAAAAGAAGCCTCATGCAAGGGTACAAGGGCTTCCCAGGTGACTCAGCGGTAAAGAATCTGCCTGCCAACGCAGGAGATGCGGGTTAGATCCCTAGATCGGGAATAATCCTGGAGGACGAAATGGCAATCCTCTCCAGTATTCTCGCCTGGGAAATCCCATGAACAGGAGAGCCTGGCAAGCTACAATCCATGGGGTCACAAAGAGTCGGACACAACTTAGTGACTGAACACACACACACGTGCAAGAGTACACTGTATAAATCCACTCCATTTACATGAAGTTCAAGAACAGGAAAAATTAATCTCTTAGTAATAGAAATCAGAACAATGATTGCCTCTGGGGAGTTGAGTACTGACTGCAGAAGGGCACCAGGCAACTTTCTGGGGTGCAGGCAATGTTCTTACTTTTTTTTTTAATGTTCTTACTTTGATTTGCATGATGGTTGTATTGGAAGGTATTTTAAAAATCTGCCATTTTTTCAACATATGAAAAATATACCTCTATAAAAATATACAAAAGCTTAAAAAGTTGTAAAGCCTCCCTACAAAGATAAATGGAGAAATACATTTGTTATGCACAGTCTTTTCTTATTTGATGTACAGGTGACCCTTGAACAATGTAGGGTCAAACTGTGTGGGTCCCACTTGTATACTGATTCTTTTCTCAACAAATAGAGTACTCATATTTTCATTTTGGGCTTTCCCAGTTACTCAGTCATAAAAAAATCCACCTGCAATGCAGGAGACATGAGTTCAATCCCTGGGTCCATGGGTTCAATCCCTGGAGGAGGGCATGGCAATCCACTCCAGTATTCTTGCCTGGAGAATTCCATGGCCAGAGGAGCCTGGTGGGCTACAGTCCATGGGGCTGCAAAGAGTCAGACACGACTAAAGCAACTTAGCATGCACCCATTTTCATTTGACGGATCTTTAAGTTAACTAAGTATACGGAAAAGTTTGCATTTGAATACAGATCACAATATGTGAGATCAAAAGAACTAGCGTCTGAGACCTGAAAATATCCAAACTGTTTAAGCTTCTCACCTTTGGGTACGCTATTTATCAATTCTTCCCCATTCCACCTCCCACCCCATCGTTCTTTTCGAGGCAAAGATAGCAGAACGTGGATTTTCAAATGCATGGGCCAGGCGGTGGGGGGTGTTGACACTTCTCACTCCCCAGCAGTTCAAGGGTCAACTGTACGTTTTCACATGCACATTCCTCATATTCAAAGTCCTGACGGGGATCTCTGTTTTCTCCCCAGCTTTCCCCTCCATCATTCTCCCCCAGAGCCCTCTGCTCCAGCCCCACCAGCACTAGTTCCTTAAAGAAGCCAGACACGCCCCACCCCAGGCCCTTCCCACTCACTGTCATCTCTGTCGGGAACCGTCTCCTCCCAGAGTCTGCCTTGCTCCTTCACTGCTCAGTTCTCTGATCAAATATCCCCCATCACTAACAACGCACACATCCTCCCTTCTCTCTTTCCCCTTTGCATCGTTTTCCTTCACTCCCCTTACCACTCCCTGACATTTTGCACATTTATTTGCTTATTGTCTATCTATCTCGTCTGCTAGAATGTCAGCTCTCAGAGGCGGGGCTTTGTTCTACTCACTGCTATTTCCCCGGGACTTGGAAAAAAGTGCTCGCTACACATCTGTTAGGTATTTGGTCTCAGCGGGTACTTCCAGCCATCCTGAGAGATTTCTTTAAAGATTGTAACATTTAAAAAGGATAATAATTGTAAGCAGAAGGCCTGACGCACAGTCTAGTCAATACATGTGAGCTCTTTTAGCTCCCAAATTCTTCTCTAGGGTGTATAGGCAAGGTTTCATCACCCTCTCCCTTTTTGAAGTTAGGAAAATAAAGTTCTGAATGGTGTAGTGACTTCCCAACGTCACCCTACATATGGCATTTCTCAGTTTGGAGTCTGGCTCTTCTAATGCAGATAACAACCATCAGTTAAATGGCCAGACTACACAAGGGAAGGCAGAGATGTTAGCATAGGAACTAATTTGCTGACTAGTGATGGGTACTAGGGGCTTCCCTCGTGGCTCAGTGGTAAAGAACCTGCCTGCTAATGCAGGAGATGTGGGAGACGTGGGTTCAATCCCTGAGTCAGGAAGATCCCTGACAATGGCAACCCACTCCAGTATTCTTGCCTGGAAAATCCCATGGACAGAGGAGCCTGGCAGGCTGCAGTCCATAGCGTCAGAAAGAGTCGGACACGACTGAGCGCACACACACACAATGGATCCTAGCCAAATAACTCCCCTCCTCCAGTTTCACACCCTGGAGACACTCGCAGGCTACATAGAACTCTCTATTAACTGCATGGGGAAGAAGGGAGGTGTGGTGGTGCTGTTGATAACCAAACGTTCACCACCATTTGACACCTGAACGTATCGCTTAATCACTTATATTCTTTTGACAGCAGACTTACCTTCCCAGTTACGAAGAATATCAGTCACTTCCACATGAATGACCATGTCAGCGCCATGTGCTTCATGTTTGCAGAACATATGAGTTTAGGGCAGAGAGATTAGGGGACAGGAGGCACTCAGGCGATTTAAGGCAGCCACCAAGAGAATAAGCATGTGCCATCAAATCTAAACTATGAGCTCTCCAGGATGGAAAACAGCAAATCGCTGTGAGTAGGATAAATGAAAGTAAACAGACCAACATTCCTTGGCCCTTTAAGTGCTCATGTTGGACCCATCTCAGTGTCTGATTTAGCTGCTAGCACAACCCAGCTGGCCTCTCACATCTTTTTATGACCCTTTTAATTTGGAATCACCAGCGCTGGCCCGTCTGACCTATTCCTCAAATTCTGCTGGTGACTTCATTGCCCTCCAGATCAAATGCTCCAGGCCTCTCTCCTCCCATCAGTGCAGTTTCAGCAAATCCAGCCTGATCCAGCTTCTGGGGATTTCACTTCCAGTGCCGATCCCAAGGGGGCATCTAATATTTAATAATGGAAACCCCAAAGCTGGGGAAGACTCTGCCACACAAAAACAGGGCAGTCATCTTTTCCTAAATCTGAGATTTGTCATTTTTAGCAGGAGTCACGAAGCCCTTTGGGAATCGAATAAAACCTGTGGACCACTTTCCCAGGGAAAAGCGCATTCATCCAAGTATTTAGGGGGCCTGTGCCTGATGAGGTCTTCCCAGGTAGCCCAAGTGGTGAAGAATCTACCTGCAATGTGGGAGACCTGGGTTCAATCCCTGGGTCGGGAAGAATGCCCTGGAGGAGGAAACGGCAACCCACTCCAGTGTTCTTGCCTGGAGAATCACATGGACAGAGAAGCCTCGTGGGCTACAGTCCATGGGGTCACAAAGAGTTGGATACCACTGAAGCAGCTTAGCAGGGACACACATAGCCCATGAAGCCCTTCCCCAGGAACTGGATTAAGTACCTCTGCTTGAAGTGTAATAGCATCCTATTTTTCAGAGCCTGTGTTTTATTCCTTAAACAGTCCAATGATCTGATGTTTTTCAACGTTAGGATGACCGGGTGGGGGGCGGGGAGAGGTTGTTCCCTCCCCCACTTAATTACAGAGGAGTTTGTATTGGGAGAAGGCAGATTGAGTGGTAAATGAAGCTTGAGACTCATCTGGGAGAATGAAGATGAAAAGAATAGCTCAAGTCTCGTGTTTTGCCAGAAGGAGAAGGAACACGGCGTCCTCATGCTCAAGGCTTGTTCTAAACTTAGCCAGCTCCCATGGTTCCAAAGTTGGCAAAATGAGCTCGCGCCGTCCTAATAAACACACCATGATGCAGTGACTCACGAGACAGCAGCCAGGTGTGGGATGTGGCTGCTTCTAGTCAACCAGACAAGGGACACAGTAGATTGAGACATCCCCCTCTCAACACAGCAGAGATTTCCAGTGTAGGACGGCCTGGGCACTGGGCTGCCCTCAAGAGCTGAAGAGGCTTGCTGGTGGCAGAACCCAACTTATCAATGCACAGAGGAGGAAATGAAAGCCTGGGGGGTCTAGGGAGTGAAGGACCAGGCAAGGTCAGACAGCAAGGGAGGGAGCCATCCTGGGGGTGTCATCCAATGAGACTTCACATGTCATCGGAGATGTGAAGAGATGTTCACGCCCATCAAAGCGTAGAACCAGGGAGACAACGGTGCCACGTGGATACATCTAAGGAGGATGGCATTCCTAGGGACCAAGGGTATTCCTCTCCCTGTGATCTTCCATATCTAGGCATTCATAGAAGGTGGGGGACTTCCCTGGTGGTCCATTGGTTAAGAATCCATCTGCCAGTGCAGGAGACATGGGTTCAATCCCTGGCTGGGGAAGAACCCTCATGCCGCAGAGCAGCTAAGCCTCTGCGCCACAACTGCTGAGCCGGAAAGCTGCAACTACTGAACCCACACGCTGCAACACTGAAGCCCATGCACCTAGAACCCCTGCTCTGCACAAGAGGAGCCACCATAATGAGAAGCCCAGGCACCACAACTTGAATAGTGCCCCCCCTTCCTCGCTTCCAACCAGAGGAAGCCTTGGCACAGCAACGAAGATCTAGTGCAGCCAAAAATAAATAAATAACTTTAAAAGAAATAGAAGGTGGGTTCTAGAAGGTGGAAAAGTAGTGGCACTCCTGGAGAGGGTGGGCAGTTTGGAGGGGCCAGGTGGACTTGGGGTTTGCCACTGGACGGGAACACAGACACAAACAGGCATGGTCACTATAAAGAGTCCATGGGAGTGGGAGGTCAGACCCCCTCTGCAGAGGCTGGGACACCCCCCAGGAACGCCAGCCACAGGTTCAGTGGGATGGAGAGGGGCCCCCCTGGGGCCAAGTGGGTGCTGAGGGTTCCTTGCTGAGGTCGGGAGGAGTGTTCACCTGAGCAGTATATAGAAGTCACAGCTGGGAAGGGGGATCATACAGCGTCACCAGAGAGGTGGTGGGAGGCTGGGACAGGCGGGGGGCTGGAATGGCGCAGGACACTGGCCCTGAATGGGCAGGAATGGGTAGCGCTTGCCTTGAAACGGGAGTGGCCTCCCAACACCAAGGGAAGTCGGAGGACCAGTTATTGAGCAATGAAATTAGAGGTAGTGAGATCCCTAGCACCGGAAGGCTTCAAGCAGGTCCACTTTGTGGGAAAAATAGAGAGCAGATTCAAGCATCCTTCCAACCTTAACAGTCTTCGGCTTGGATTCCCCCAAAAGATTTGTTGGGGGAAAAGAGAAGAAATTCACTTCTTTCCCAAAGAAGGAAAGTTCAGACCCAAACTGAGCACTGCACCCAAGGTCACACAGAAAGGGAGCAGAACTGGGAACAAAACCCACGTCTGCTCCTTCCCAAGCCCCAGACGTTTCCATCTGGTTTCCCAAATGGTGTCCCAGCCTGCGCTATTTTGGGCTGGCTTCCCCACCGGGACAGAGGGCGAATTCCGACCAGCTCGGCCCCGCCTGCTGGCTCCCAGGTAAGTCTGGTAAACAACCAGTGGAGGGCCAGTCCCGTCTACAGGTCCCAGAGGGGGCCGCCCAGGCCTGGCTCTGTCCCTGCGCCCCCAGGAGGGAATCCAAGGATGCAAGTCACTCCCTCTCATTCTGGCTCTCTTCGAAAAGAAAACCAAGTCGATTTCCGATGGGGAAGTTCAAGGGTGAAACTTGTCCTCCAAGCCACCAGGGGGACCCAGATGGCCTGACTTAGGTCTTTCTCTTCCAAGTTCCTTAAAACATCAGTCCTTCAAAAAGCTCCTTGAGGAAAGGTTTCCTTGCTTTTCATGTTGTGTAACAGCTTTACTGGGGGAGCATACCACGTGGCTCCGTGGGATAGAATCCTCCTGCCTAGCAGGAGACATGGGTTCAATCCCTGGGTCGGGAAGATCCCATGGAGAAGGAAATGGAGACCAACTCCAGCATTCTTGCCTGGGAAATCCCACAGACAGAGGAGCCTGGTGGGCTACAGCTCACGAGGTTGCAAAGAGTTGGACACGACTTAGCAACTAAACACCACCAACAACCACAGCAGCTTCATACAATTCACACATTTAAAGCGTATAATTCAATGGTTTTTGTGCAACCATCACACGCAATCAATTTTAGAACATTTCATCATGCCTAAAATAAACTCTGCCCTTCAGCTACCCTTCAACTGCCCTTAGAGGGAATCTAAGGGATTCTAAGGAATCTAAGGATGCTTACTCCTTGGAAGGAAAGTTATGACCAACCTAGATAGCATATTCAAAAGCAGAGACATTACTTTGTCAACAAAGGTCCATCTAGTCAAGGCTCTGGTTTTTCCAGTGGTCATGTATGGATGTGAGAGTTGGACTGTGAAGAAAGCTGAGCACCGAAGAATTGATGCTTTTGAACTGTGGTGTTGGAGAAGACTCTTGAGAGTCCCTTGGACTGCAAGGAGATCCAACCAGTCCATTTTGAAGGAGATCAGCCCTGGGATTTCTTTGGAAGGAATGATGCTAAAGCTGAAACTCCAGTACTTTGACCACCTCATGCAAAGAGTTGACTCATTGGAAAAGACTCTGATGCTGGGAGGGATTGGGGGCAGAAGGAAAAGGGGACGACAGAGGATGAGATGGCTGGATGGCATCACCAACTCAATGGACACGTGAGCCTGAGTGAACTCCGGGAGCTGGTGATGGACAGGGAGGCCTGGTGTGCTGCAATTCATGGGGTCGCAAAGAGTCGGACATGACTGAGCAACTGAACTGAACTGAGCTGAGGGATGCCGAGCACTTACTCTTATTCTGGCTCTCTTCACAAAGAAAACCATGTTTATTTCCCATGTTGAGTGTTGAATCCCATTACATTTCCCTCTAATTCCCCATCTTCCCGATAATCACTCTTCTACTTTCTGCCCCCATAGGTCTGCCTATTCTGGGTACTTTATCTAAATGGAATCATATAACATACGCTATTTTGTGTCTGGCTTCTTTCAGGTGGAGCTTCCCTGATAGCTCAGCTGGTAAAGAATCCACCTGCAATGCAGGGGACCCTGGTTCAACTCCTGGGTCAGGAAGATCCACTGGAGAAGGGATAAGCTACCCACTCCAGTATTCATGGGCTTCCCTTGTGGCTCAGCTGGTAAAGAATCCGCCTGCAAGGCAGGAGACCTGGGTTTGATCCCTTGGTTGGGAAGATTCCCTGGAGAAGGGAAAGGCTGCCCACTCCTGTATTCTGGCCTGGAGAATTCCATGGACTATATAGACCATGGGGGTCACAAAGAGTCGGACATGACTGAGTGACTTTCACTTTCACTAAATAATGTTTGCAAAGTTCCACCATATTGTAGCATGAGTCAGCACTTCTTTCCTTTTTACATCTGAATAATATTTCATTGTATGGGTATCAAGGATGTTTGAGTTATTGCCACTTGTTGGCTAATATGATTGATGAAAATTTTGATGTTCACGTCAATTTGAAGAGTGATGTCAGCAGCTCTATGTCCCTCATTAGATTCACAACGTCCCTTAGCATATGAAAGGCTCTGAGAAGTCCTGCAGTAAATACCACTCTTCATCTTTATTTGACCTGGTGCAACCAGACTTCCTTCATAGTCCTTCACACAGAGAAATCCCAAGGATTGGTGTGTCAAGACATATACTTGGGAAGACAGAGACCTGACTGAAGAGAACCTGCCAACCTGGAATCTCAGCTGAAAGGCAGTGGGCGATAGGAGGTGGGCTCTCCTGCTGCTGCCATGAGAGGGACTGTTTTCTGAGCTGAAATGCCATGAATCCCGAGAAATCCAGCAAACTGGGAGACCATGCCAGGCCACAGCCACGCCACTCATTTGCTCTTCTGATCATTAAACATACACGTTTGGACACCCATGGGGCTAGAGCAGAGGCTTTCAAGCGTTTCTGACTGTGGGAGAGGGGCTGAGAAGCAGTGAGGAGCACAGAGCATCTCATGACCCTGCCTTAGCAGGCAGGTGGATGACGGAGCCCTCAGAAAGCAACCGGGGTTGGGGAGGAAGAAGCTGAGTTCAGGCTGTGACAGCTTGACCCTGAGAAGCTGTGAGCCATCCTTCAGAAAAAGTGGGGAGATCAGAGTTTTCCTAGGTCCAGAGTTCAGAAGAGCAACCATGGGCTGAAGGCAGAATCGCGGGGGTCATGTTAAGTCTTTGGCGTGAATGAGAGTCTTGAGGGGTGGGAAGTCAGGTGAAAGCACAGACCTGGGGAAGACTGGTTCTTAAGAGTGAATACTTGGAGGGAACTCCCTGGTGGTCTGATGGTTGGAACCTGGTGTTTTCACTGCTGTGGCCCGAGTACAATCTCTGGTCAGGGAACTAAGATCCCACAAGCCATGCAACACAGTCAAAAACAACAACAAAAAAAAAGAGTGAATATTTGGGAAGAAATGGAGAGAATGCAGCCAGTGGACATCCAAGGAAGACCGAAGGGCAGGGCTACAATAGCGGTGGCGTCATCAGAAAGGCCAGCTGCCACAGAACAGTCCAGGGGATGAGACCTGAGACGGGGGACAGGAGAGAGGGGACAGGCACTGTATTGCACGAGGCGAAAGGGCAACAGTGAGGATGTGAAGGGAGGGTGTGCAGACACCCTTGGGAAAAGCAGGACTGACATGGCAGCCTGGTGGGAGAGGAGTTTAGGGGAGAATGCGCACGTGTACATACATGGCTGGGTTGCTCTGCTGTCCACCTGAAATCCACAACAGTCAGTTGGCTATACTCCAATATAAGACAAAACAACTTAAATTTAAAAATTCATTAAAACTAATTTTTTCTTTAAAGTGTGACTGAGCAAGGGGAGGAGGAGGGATCTCCTCTTTGAGGAGCAGGACAGGAATCCAGCATCAGGGCAGTGCGGCGGCCTGGCGCTAGTCTCTCGGCACAGGCTTTCCCCACAAACCTTCCTGCTGCTTGGAGCAGAAACAGCCTCTTTTTGGCAACCGTTTTGCCCTTACTCATGCTTGGATTAACAGCAAAATTCTAATTTCCTGGCCGACTCATTTCCCACCCTTCAGGGAGCCTGGCAGGAGGCCCCGACTCCTTCCCTGCCCGCCCCACCCCCATCCCGACTTCCAAGGAAGAGTGAGGCTGGGGGAGCTGCAGACACTCCATCATGGAAAAGCCCAGGAAACAGAGTGAGATCGGCAGGGCCAGCTGGCCCAATCCCCGCATCTGGGGGGATGAGCCAAAACTGAGACCCCCAGCAGAGTCTCCGGTTTACCCAAAGCCACCAAGTGGTCCCCACACCACTGCACAGACCCTCCGTGGCAGATGTCACAGAGGACTTGGATGGCAGGAGGTACCCAGCCAGGCTCGAGGCCCCAAGGGACCCCTTCCCACTCAGAAGGAACGCTGATCCCTCCAGCTGGAAGCTCCCTGAAAGAAGGAAAAGATAATAAAATTACTCTCCCATGACTGGCCGGCCAGTTGCTCTGGACTGCTTGTATGGGAAGGGGTGGCCTGGGCCTGGGCCTCCTCCCAGGCTCCTTGAAGGATGGGAATGGAGTCTAGAAATCAGAACCCACCTTTATCCTAGGCCTAAGCAAGGACACAAGGGTTGCCAAAAAGAAGCTTCATTTGCTTGGAGTACCAAGAAGGTTTGTTTGTAAGAGACTTCCCTGGTGGTCCAGTGGTTAAGACTCTGGGCTTCTACTGCAAGGGGCACGGGTTCAGTTTCTGGTTGGGGAACTAAGATCCTGCATCCTGAATGTCTCATGTCCCATGGCCTGGCCAAAAAACAAAAAGAGGTTTCTGAAGGAAACCGACCCAAAAGACCAGAGCCAGGCCCCCTTAGCCACTCTGTTGCTGTCTGGCTCTGAGACCTTGAATCTGCTTAACCACCCCTCAGGGCTTAAAAATTCCACCCATCGCCTCTGACAGACACGTTCTATTTCTCATTCATTCACCCAAAAAGCACTTCTCAGCACCTGTTTCCTTGGAAAGGGGTTTGTCATGGGGAGGTTTTGGAGTTAAGCAAAGGTTTTGGAGTCAGAGATCCAAATTCAAATCTCCACCTGCCACTGACTAGCCATGTGACTTTGGGCAAGTCATTTAATCTCTGTGTGCCTCAGTTTCCTCATCTGCAAAATGGGAGTAAGAATATTTATCTCATAAGGTAGATGTAAGAATTAAGTTAAACTAGACAAACAAGAATCTTTCATAAATGCTGAACACGGCAGCCGTAAATAGGGACCAGTGGCAGCCTGGTGATGGTGATGATGATGGTGGATGATGGCGGTGGTGATAATAATCTGTAAAACCCAAACGAGAGTCAGAAGCATAAAAGATGTTCAGGAAATTGTAGGTTCTGTTGATTGTGTTATAATCATAATACAACAATATCATTGTGCATACAGGGCTTAACATGCTTCCTGATTTGGCAGCTATGCCAGAAGTGGTTGTTATTAATGCATTTGCTTCAGCAGTGGCATCATACTCCCAGGGCCCAATACCCAGCAGGTACTCAATGCATGTGAGTTTCCTCCTCATCAGCAGAGACCTCAGAGCATCCTCATCCTGGTGAAGGGTCCATGCTTGTCTAGGATGGAGTTAGGCACCTACGGGTACCCAGAGCAGGGTGCGTGTGAATCCCAGAGTGCTGTGGAGGCCTCCACCCTAGGGCCACTAGGGACCTAGCTCTCTCCTACAGCTGCTACTAGAGGAGACAGATCCTTCCAGCAAACCTCAAGTCGATCCAGATCAGCCACTGACCCTTACCCCGACTCTATGTTTCTCAGCTCAGGAGCAAGCTGGACACTTCTCTCCCTGCCCACCATTTCTATTCCCAGCTATTTATAACCCAGGCTTAGAGCAGCCGTGGCTGGGGCTGGATGGGCTCTGAATCTGGTCTCCCATCACGTGGGCAGCCCCAGAGGCCCCTGGCACCCATCACAGCATTTCATTTTCCAAACCATCCCTTTAGCTTTTTTTCTCCTCCCTTGGCTCTGGTCCAGCATCTCTGTAGCTTGGGTGATTTGGTTCAAAAAAAGGTTATTTCAGCTCTCCCTACAGCTCTCTTTCAAAGTCACCTGTGCCATGGGGTCCTGGCCTGTCCTGGCCTGAAGGGGTTGTACTTCTCTTTCAAATCCTCCCCAGCACTACAGAGGAAGGCAACCCTGACTGCCTGCTGGGCAGCAGAGGGAAAAGATGAGAAGCAATGTCTAATAGCTTGGGGGACTGGGAGAGGAGGAGGACACCGAGCTGTCTGCATTGCCAGGGAGTGGGCTAGGGGGACCAGAAGCCACTCTATGAGGGGAGGGGCAGGAACACCGGTGCTGGAATCTCAGGTTTGCTTCTTCCTAGCTGTGTGTCCTTAGACAAGTTAATCAACCTCTCTGAGTCTCCACTTCTCACCTTGTAAAAATACAAAGTTGGTCCTGCCACAGCCACTATCAGGACTGAGACTGTTTGAAGAGCTCCCACAACACAGCACCTGGCATGAAGTTGGCACTTCTGCCTCCCTTTACCTCCGCAGGTGCCTGGACCACTGAAGGCCAGAAGAGCTGCAACCATCGCCCCTCATGGTCTCTGAGGCTTGCCACTTGAAAGCTTGAGGAAGAGAGTCTGGGTTCAGGTTCAGCTGACGGGGGACTCCTAACCCGAACTGCCTGATTTGGAGCTGGCTGGTCGATGAGAGGGCCGCAGTCTCTTCCACTCGAGCCTGAGCGACCACAGACATGCGGACCTGTGAGGAGGAGGGCTGGACGGGGGAGAGGTTGTCTGCATGAGGAACTCTGGAAGCTCAGGGGGGAAAATGCAACCTCGCTGATGGCTGGGGCCCAGGCTTGATCCAAGAGCTTCCTCGGTTGGCTTTGTGACAACATCAAGACCTGGCATCATGAAGGCGGATAGGTCCTCCCCATGGGGCTGGAGAAGGAGGGGAGAGAAATGGGGGCCCGAGAGGCCAGCAGGTGGGGAGAAACCCCAGAAACCCCTGCGCGGCAGGATGCATAGAGCTTGAGGGGCTGACATCCCCGGGTGGGAGTTGGGTGGGGGGCGCGGCTTCAGCCCAGGAATCCTGCTCACCGCCCTTACAGCGCCTCCTGGTGGCTGGGGAGAGATTCGTGACCCAGACTGAGGGCTAAAGTAAGTATTTGCTGCTGCTGCTGCTGCTGCTGCTGCTGCTGCTGCTGCTGCTGCTGCTGCTGCTGCTGCTGCTGCTGCAAGTCGCTTCAGTCGTGTCCGACTCTGTGCAGCCCCATAGATGGCAGCCCACTAGGCCCCTCCATCCATGGGATTTTTCAGGCAAGAGTACTGCAGTGGGTTGCCATTGCCTGCTCCGAAGTTAGTATCTAATGACCCTCAAAGGATAGATGGACTCTGTATGTGTGTGTGTAAGTTCCTAAAATTGATACTATTGAACTGTGGTGTTGGAGAAGACTCTTGAGAGTCCCTTGGACTTCAAGGAGACCCAACCAGTCCATCCTAAAGGAAATCAGTCCTGAATATTCATTTGAAGGACTGATGCTGAAGCTGAAACTCCAATACTTTGGCCACTTGATGCGAAGAACTGACTCATTTGAAGACCCTGATGCTGGGAAGGATTGAAGGTGAGAGGAGAAGGGGATGACAGGATGAGATGGTTGGATGGCATCACCAACTCAATGGACATGAGTTTGAGTAAACTCCAGGAGTTGGTGATGGACAGGGAAGCCTGGTGTGCTGCAGTCCATGGGGTCGCAAAGAGTCGGACACGACTGAGCGACTGAACTGAACTGAACTGGGGAGGCTGGGTTTAAAGTTTACTCCGGGGACTCCCCAGTCTAATGGTTAAGACTCCACGCTTCCACTGCAGGGGACACAGGCTCGATCCCTGGTTGGAGAACTAAGATTCCACATGTCACACAGCCTGGCCAAAAAAAAATTTTTTTTAATAAAAAGTATGTATACTTATGGCTGATGCATGTTGATGTATGGCAGACACCAACACAATATTCAATTAAAAGTAAATAAGTTTTTAAATAAATAAAATTTAAAAATAAAATTTACTGCAGATCACTCTGAATTTGCTAGAGATCCCACAAGCCTGTGAGCTCTGATAGGAAGGGCCACCTCCAGCTTGCTCCCCAGGGTCTAGAACTCAGGAGTGATGAACGGATGAGCAAATGATGTGAGAGGGTGATTTTCAGGGACAGCCTACCAGGTATAAGCAGAGGAACAAGACCAAGAAAGCCTTGCTCTGTGGTTCCTGTCACCCTCAGCCAAACCACAGCTCAGGATGGTAGAGGCCGCTGGTGGAGGCCAAGGAGCATCTCGGCTCTATACGGACATGCTGGGTAACTTCAGGCTCCCCCATTTAACCTCTCTAAGCCTCATGATCCCCATCTATTTAATACAAGAAAGAGACCCCAAGTAGCTCTCTGGGTTGGGTTTGAGGGAAAACAAAATTAATTTGATGGATAAGATGGTATAACGCGGTCAGTGTTCAATGCATGGGCGTTACACTGGCAAGGCAGAGAGGGGCGAGCAGACCCACCCCCACCCCCCGGGTGCCCTTCCCTGCCCTCTCTTCCTGTCCCAATGCAGTGCCAGCTCCCCAGGAGGGGCTGGCAGCCCTGCACTGTCTGCTGCCAGCTGGCCCACGTCCAGGCCCCAACCAGCCCTGGATACAGCCGCTCCCTTTCTTCCTGCCCGCCTCCCTTCCCACTCACCAGCCCCTGACTCTTCCATCCACGCCTCTCCTTTTTCCTTCAGAGGCTTCCCTGCGTCTCTCCGTGTCCCTTCTAGACGCTGCTCCAGCGCCCCCTCCGCTCCCGTCCCCTGTCAACCCCCACCACCACTTCTGGAGCAGAATAAAGTGGAAACCTCCTCCTCAGACTCTCCAGTGTGGCAGCGCTCGCAGCCCCCTCCTCTTGGGCCCGGGAACCCTGAGAAGCCCTCCCACCCCCCAGGCCCAGCCCTTGCTCTCGAGGCTCAGCCTGGGAGGCAAGGGGCCTCTCACTAGAATCAACACATCACTGATGCAGGGAGCGGACCTCAGGGGGCTTGCCTCAGCTCCAGCTCTGCTAGGGGCCTCAGGGGGCGGTGAATCTTCCCAGGTTTAGGTATCTTTTCGCACAAACGTAGCCTGGATCATCCCCTCCAGGCTCCTGTGCCACTCGGGCTGGGCTGATGGAAGCCCTGCCCCATCAGGGAGGTCAGCAGTGTCCTGTCAGGGGCCCAGCTCCCGCTGCACCCTCCTTCGGTGAAGCCCCTCGCGTGGTGTCCCACCGTGACCACCACTCCCTCAGGGAAGAAGGAAACCCTGGCAGGTACTCACTCTCTCAGGCACAGTATGTTGTTCAGTCGCCCAGTTGTGTCCGACTTTTTGCGACCCCACGGCCGGCAGCCCGCCAGGCTTCCCTGGCCTTCACCATCTCCCAGAGCTTGCTCAAGCTCACATCCATTGTGGCGGTGATGCCATCCAACCATCTCGTCTTCTACCGCTCCTTTCTCCTTTTACCTTCAATCTCTCTCGGATTCAGGGTCTTTTCCAATGAGTCAGCTCTTTGCATCAGGTGATACTTTGACCATACTGCTTCATCTTCAGCAGGTACTGAGCTTTGACCTTTTGTGAACTAGCTCATTTAACCTTCACCACAATCTTTTTAATTTCCTCCAGTTTACTATTGAGGAAACTGACTTGATTGCCCAAGGTCACATGCAAGTCAGGAGCAGGACTAGAAGATGACTTTCTCTTCAAAGTTGACTCACTTTGATGACCAATTCTTTCTCTGGTGATCACATACAGGCCCAAAACAACAACAACCAAAAAACCCAAAATACAAATGAAAAAAACCCAAATGCACATGAATAAAATCCCCTTCTTGACTGGAATGGATTTTACACAAAGGAAAATACAGAGACTCTGGAAAGCCCCACCATTGTCACCTGAATATTAACAAGTTCTAGGGCGGGAGAAAAAAGTGAAGTCTTGGGCTTTGGTTGGCAAATAAGGGGTGGAAAACAGATCTGCATAATAAGAGGTGCACACAGGAAGTGGAGTGGATTAGCCCAGGGTTGAATGCTGATTCTTCAACTTGCTGGCTTGGTGGCCTTGAGCTGGGGATCATTCCTCTCTATGACTTGGTTTTGGTGTTTTCTAGTGTGACCACATGTGACCTTACTGAACTGACCCTCCCACAGATAATGACTGTTGACAAAACATACACACACACACACACACACACACACACAAGGCATGGAGAGTGAAAATAAGAGCAAATAGACTCTGGAAAAAGGGAACAGCAAGGGGGAAGTTAGCCATTTTTTATGGCTTTGAACTTGAGAGCAGACATAGCCAGCACACCACAGATAGGCAATCTGCAGTCTTTCCGGCTTGGGGAACCAAAGGACAAATTTCAGATCAACCACAGGCACCGGAAAGTGAGGAAGGCAGCCTCAGCCGAAGAGGGAGCGCCTCAGGTCCTATGTATAAACTTGGTTCAAATCTCTGGTTGATTCTTGAACTACAAATGCATGGAAGTGACTTCAGCTGGAGGTGGAGGGTAGAGGTGGCAGGAATGAACTGAGATCTGGGCTGCCATCCAAAGAGCAGAGTTTGAAGTCAACTGCCTAAAAAAATATCAACGCATATTGAGACCATAACAGTATCCAGAGCCCCTACAATGAAACACACACAATGTCTAAGATGTCCTGTTGTCCCTTTATAGTTATGTTCTCAGACCACAGTGGAATTAAACTAGAAGTCAATAACAGGAAGACAGCTGGAAAATCCCAAAGTATCTGAAGGTTAAACAAGCAACACATAGGTCAAAAGAGAAAGCTTTAGGAGAAATTATTAAATATTTACACTATATGAAAATGAAAACACAAAATAGCAAAGTTTATTGGATGCAGTAAAAACTGTGCTTTGAGGGAAATTTGTAGCATTGAATGCACGTATTACCCAGGGGGAAAAAAAGAAATCTAAAATCAATAATCAGATTTCTGCCTTAAGAAACCCTCCCATTACCTGAAGAAACTAGAAAATGCTAAAACTTTCTAGTTAAAAGAATTTCTAGTTGCTAAAGAGTTTAAAGCAAGAAAATAATTCCATTTAAAATTGCATCAAAAGGAATAAAATATCTAGGAATAAAGGTAACCAAGAGGGTGAGACCTATACTTGAAAACTATAAAACGTTAATGAAGGAAATTGAAGATGATCCAAAGAAACAGAAAGATATCCTGTGTTCTTAAATTGGAAGAGTTAGTATTGTTAAAATGTCCATACCACTCAAAGCCATCTACAGATTTAATGCAGTCCCTATCAAATTATGGTTAGACAGCATCACCAACTCAGTTCAGTTCAGTTCAGTTGCTCAGTTGTGTCCGACTCTTTGCGACCCCATGAATCGCAGCACGCCAGGCCTCCCTGTCCCAACTCCCAGAGTTCACTCAAACTCACGTCCATCGAGTCAGTGATGCCATCCAGCCATTTCATCCTCTGTCGTCCCCTTCTCCTCCTGCCCCCAATGCCTCCCCGCATCAGAGTCTTTTCCAATGAGTCAACTCTTCGCATGAGGTGGCCAAAGTACTGGAGTTTCAGCTTTAGCATCATTCCTTCCAAAGAAATCCCAGGGCTGATCTCCTTCAGAATGAACTGGTTGGATCTCCTTGTAGTCCAAGGAACTCTCAAGAGTCTTCTCCAACACTACAGTTGAAACGCATCAATTTTTTGGCTCTCAGCCTTCTTCACAGTCCAACTCTCACATCCACACATGACTACAGGAAAAACCATAGCCTTGACTAGACGGACTTTGTTGGCAAAGTAATGTCTCTGCTTTTGAATATGCTATCTAGGTGGGTCATAAATTTCCTTCCAAGGAGTAAGCAGACCTGAATTTGAGCAAACGCTGGGAGATAGTGAAGGACGGGGAAGCCTGGCATGCTGCAGTTCATGGGGTCACAAAGAGACACACCTGAGTGACTGAACAACAAAAATCAAATTATATGTATACATAATGGGATATTACTCAGCCACAAAAAAGAATGAAATTCTGCCGTTTATAACAATGTGGATGGCCCTAGAGATGTAATGCTTAGTGAAACATCAGACAGAGAAAGGCAAATAGTCCATGTTTAAGGAGGAGTCTAAAACACAAAACAAGTGACTGTAACAAAACAGAAAGAGACTCGCAGATACAGAGAACAAGCTAGAGGTTACCAGTAGGAAGAGAGATGGGGAAGGGGCAAGAGCAAAAAGGGGATTAAAAGGTACAAACTGCTCTGTATAAAATGAATAAGCAACAAGGACGTATTGTACAACACAGGGAAATATAACTGTTAGGTAGGAAGAATAGGGAAAAGGAGTCCAAAATGGCGGTGGCTAAAAAAACAAGGACGGTCCGAGGACCAGAGTGAAGACTTCGGGTAGAATAAACGGCACTCCTGGCTGAGCCCCGTTTGCACAGGGCAGGCCCAGGTGGAGAAAAAACATATAAAAGGAGAAGCCAACATTCTCTCTCTCTCGCTCTCGCTCTCTCTCTCTCTCTCTCCCCCACGTGCATGCGCTCTTCCTCTCTCTCCCTCTCTCCCCGTCCCCCAGGAGCTCCTCCACTCTCTTCCCATCAAGTCTTTGGGTTGGCATGCCCTCACGCTTTGAGGATGGATTCTCCTCCTATCTTCTAAATAAAATAGAGCTGCAACACTGATTTGCCTAAGAGGTATAACACGGTTTGTCCAGGACCTGAGAGCTGCGACACGCCGAGGGCTTTAATGTCCATCGCTCCAATTCTTTGTTGTGACGAGACAAAGAACTGAGGAACATACACTCGCGTGACAGAACCATTATTTTTTAATACCTTTAAATGGAGCGTAATCTATAAAAATACTGAATCATTATGTTGTACACCTGAAACTAATTTAATACTATAAATCAACTATGCTTCAATAAAAATAAAATAAAGTCCCCTGTAAAGTTAAAAAAAAAAAAACCTGAAGAGTTTTACAAGAAAAAGAAAACTTCAGAGCTAGAAAGGGCCTCAAACACTGACTTTTCACAATGTCTCCACCATTTGTGTTTCTGTGCTCAGTCATCGCCAACTCTTTTTGACCCCATGGACTGTAACCCACCAGGTTCCTCTGTCCATGGCATTTTCCAGGCAAGACCGCTGGAGTGGATTGCCATTTCCTTCTCCAGGGGATCTTCCTGACTGAGGGATCCAACCCACCTCTCTTGCATCTCAAGCATTGGCAGGCGGGTTCCTTACCAGCTGAGCCACCAAGGAAGCCTCTTTAATAGGTAAGAAAGCTGAGGTTAGTAGCTAAGAAAATGGGCTTTGAAATCAGTTGCTCAGGGTTGCATTCTAGCTGTGTCATAGCAGAGGGTCACTCGGGGTGGGGGGAGGATTTCTCACTTATGGTCATTCCTTTGGCCTCTTCGCCACCCCCTCTTTAGTCCCGGGGAGCTCGTTACCTCTCCCAGCAGCCCCTGCAGCAGCTGGGCTGGTCTTGAGACACAGTTCTTCCCTGATTCAGTCCCGCCCTCGTTGGTTTCACTTCTCTCTTGAGTCTCCTGTCACACGGAACGGACTGAGTGTCTTGTCCTCATGACAGCCTTCATCTGTTTAAAGGCTGCATCCGCCCTCCCCTCCCCACCCTGCTTTCTTCTCCCAGCCAAGAGCTCTAGCAGGCCCTAAACTTTATTGACCGTCACTAAGTAGAAGTCCAGGCTCAGAGAGGTACAGCAACCTGCCCGAGTTCACACAGCTAGGACGTGAACGCCCGTGTCTCTGAGCCCCTGCTTCTCTAGGTCTCGGATTGACTAGTCTGTGATTCCAGACTCCCAGTGCCCCCTTTGGTAACCCTCTCTCTACCCCTACATTAGTTTCCTGTGGCTGCCATAACAAATGACCACAAACTGACTGGCTTAAAAACCACAGAAATTCATTCTCTCAGAACTTTAGGTGCTAAACTTCCAAAATCAAAGAGTTGACAGGACCCTGCTCCTGCTGAGGTCCCTGGGAGAGGGCCTGCCAGCCTCTTCCTAGCTTCTGGTGGTGACCGGCAACCCTCAGCATTCCTTGGCTCCAGTCCCTGCCCGGTCTTCACGTGGCCCCCTCCCTGTGTGTCTGTGTGTTCATATTGTCTTGCCTCTGTGTATGTCTCTGCAGGCTTTCCTGGTGGCTCAGTGGTAAAGAATCCACCTGCCAATGCAGGAGACACTGGTTCGATCCCTCAGTCGGGAAGATCCCGTGGAGGAGGAAATGGCAACCCACTCCAGTATTCTTGCCTGGAGAATCCCATGGACAGAGGAGCCTGGCGGGCTACAGTCCATGGTGTCACAAAGAAATTGGAGATGATTTAGCGACTAAAAACAACAATGTGTCTCTGCACTCAAATCCCTTCTCATAAGGATACCAGTGACTGCATTTAAGATCCAATCCAGGGACTTCCCTGATGGTCCAGTGGTTAAGAATCTACCTGGCAATGCAGGGGACATGGGTTGGATCCCTGGTTGGGGGACTAAGTCCCCACATGCCTCAAAGTCTGCGCACTCTGGAGCCCACCTGCCCCAACTAGAGACCCTACGAGATAATGACGCATGACGTAAAGATCCCGGATGCAGCCAAATAAATAAATAAATATTTCTAAACGAAGATCCAATCCAACCCAGCGTAACCTCATCTTCATCTGATTATATCAGCAAAGATCCTGTGCATGTGTGCTAAGTCATTTTAGTCTCTCTGCAACCCTTCAGACTCTTTGCAACCCTATGGACACCAAAGATCCTACTTCCAAATAAACTCACAGCAACAGATACCACGGGTTAGGACTTGGACATGTCTTTTGGGAGAACACAATTCAATCCCTCATGCAAACTGTGATAGAAATTCACAGTTCAGCAGAAGTGGAGCAGAAATTGCCGTGCCTGAGCCGCCCCTGCTCAGGGGGTGATGGAGGACTAGACAGAGCCCCATGGAGAAGGCCCGGCTGCCCCAAGCTCGGAGACAGAGCCCAAGACGGGAGCCTGGTTTGTGCTCAGTCACCAGACTGTCTTGTGCTTTTCCTGGCTGCTCATTCTGTCTGTCCTCCAGCTGGCAGAAGGGCTGGCTGTGCAGGCAGAGGAGGAAGCCCAGGAGGGGAGGCCAGCAGCTCCCAGGCCTGGCCTGATCATTTGCAATGAACCCTGGGCGGGTCACCTCGTCGCTCCACAAGGCACTCTGGGTCACAGCTGCCGCCGAACTGACCTCATCGGTAAAGCAGCAGCTCGTTCTAGAACCAAAGGATCCTTGGCAAGGGCTGGGAGGACTGGGAGGGAGAGGAATTCTTCTTTTTCTTTTTGTTTTATGGTATCAGATTTTTTTAAAATTTCATTATTTTATATTCTGGTATAGTAAATTTACAATGTTGTGTTAGTTTCTGGTGTACAGCAAAGTGGCTCAGTTACATTAATACAGATACATATATCCATTCTTTTTCAGATTCTCCTCCCATGTAGGTTATTACAGGATATTGAACAGCGTTTTCTATGCTAAACAGTAGATCCTCATTGATTATCTGTGTTATATATAGCACTGTGTATATGTTAACCCCAAATTCCTAGTTTATCCTTCCTGAGGAATTTTTCTTAAAAGAAAAGAGACAGAGGAAGACTCCCAGGGCAAAGAGGGCAGTGCTTCCCTTTTACAGAGTCACCGACCAAATCCCAGTTAATAAGAAGGACAGATCCACGCATTATGATTTAAAAGAAGGGCCTCTGCATAGAGTCTGCACGGTCCTTCCTATGTATAAGTCTGTCCCTGGGGCAGTGTGGCTTTGTGCAAAGAGCCGCTTGAAGCCAGGCAGACTAGGATTCAAGTCTTAACTCTGCCAGGAACCAGCAGCGTGACCTGGGGTGTCTCTCTATATACCTGTGCCCCTACTTATGAAGCCTTTCTGGCTTCCATAGCCCCATCTTACAGCAACAGCCTGTGATTTTCACTCAAAGGTTCTACCTCTTCCCTGCTCTCATCCATGGGGTTGGGAAGGGTCCCACACCTCACTTAGGCGGTGCCTTTGGATGGGCCTGGAGCTTTTGGTAGAGGTGTAACCATTGGGACATCACTTTCCTCTGGTTAAAGTGATGGGCCCAGGGGCATACCAGTGACCTGAACTGGTTGTCAGGGTGGCTGGCTGGGCTTTTGGAAGTTGTCCCCAAAAGAGCCTTAGAGCACTAGGGATCTGAACCTGCAGCCAGACGGTGACTGTGAGGGGACCCAGGGGGACGCTGGGGCGACAGCATGGTGCCAACCTCAAGGCAAGAAGGACCGACTGTCAACGTGACACAGACAGCTCTGTGACAACCTAGAGAAGTGGGCTGCGGTGGGAGATGGGCACAGGGTTTAGGAGGAAGGGACATGGGCACAGCTGTGGCTACTGCATGTTGAGGCATGGCAAAGACCAACACAATATTGAAAAGTAATTATCCTCCAATTTTAAAAAAAAGAGTCCTTTATGGTCCAGGCGGCATTGTTGAATCTAGATCCAGCCATCCCTAAAGCCCAATCCACCCCCCTTGACCTTTCAGTCACATCCAAGACTTTCCCTTTTTTGCTCAAACCTCTTTTGTCACTTGGAACAAAAATGTCCTAACCAACTTAAAGTAATAATACTCATTTTGGCAGGTAGCTGTAGGATTCAACAGAGTTAGATCCTTAGATTATTAACTTTTTCAGGATAAGAACTGCCATATCCGTATGTGTGTTCTTAGTAGCTGATCCATAGCAGATGTTCAGATTTGTGTGGGATGAATAAATGCACTTCAAGGTCCCTAAAACTTATAATATTCTTAATACATGTTAGTTAATATTATTATCCCAGCAAAATTAGCCTGATCATCTTTTCTTAATCCTTATTGCCCTTCTTCTATGGCAGTATGAGGAAAGGCCATATTCTCCCCTAAGAATTGACTCCTCCAAATAATTAAATAATTACGCTAACATCTGTTGACACCTACTGTATAGCACATGAAACTCTACTCAATGCTGTGTGGCAGCCTGGATGGGAAAGGAGTTTGGGGGAGAGTGGATACATGTATAAATAAGGCTGAGTCCCTTGGCTGTTCACCTGAAACTATCACAACATAGTTAATCGGACATACCTTAATACAAAATAAAAAGTTTAAAATAAAAAAGATAAATAAATAAAAGCTTTTTCTCAGTTATAGACAAAAAAAAAAAAGGTATCTGTTGATGGCCTAGTACATTCCAGGGTTGGCCAGTAAAAGTCCAGTGATGAACAACATAACATATAGAAACTGGCCTCGTGAAATCCCAGTAATTATAAATTGTGTATGACAAGGTTGCCATAGAGATGAATGTAAATGACCCAGGGACACCCAGCAGGGACAGCTAACCCTGACTTAGAGGATTGGATAAGCCTCTTCCGAGGAAGTATTGCTGTGGGCTGAAGGCTGAGGACAAGTTACTATGGTAACTGGGGTAGGGTAGGAGAGTGCTCAGAGAAGAGGAACCCACTAACACTGAAGCCAGGAGATGTTAGAGGAACTCAGATCAGCCTGGTTTAAGAGGGCTGAGCCTGGGCTATGTGGGACTGAAGGAGGAACCCCACTCTTCCTTAACCATACTGGAGACTTTGGCTATAGGCTTAGAGCAGACGGAAGGCATTCAAGGGCATGGAATCTTCAGACTTGCCATGTTGGAACACTCTGTTTGGCTGAAGTGTGAAGGGTGGTGTTCAAGACCAAATGTTGGGAATTCCCTGTTGGTCCAGTGGTTAGGATACCATGCTTCCACTGCAGAAGGTGCGGGTTCCACCCCTGCTAGGGGAACTGAGATTCTGCATGCCATTTGGCATGGTCAAAAAAAAAAAAAAGACCAAATGTTTGTGTCCCCTCCCTCCAGTTCATAGATTGAAATCCTAACCTCCAACTTGCTGACAAAGGTTCGTCTCATTAGAACTATGATTTTTCCAGTAGTCATGTATGGATGTGAGAGTTGGACTGTAAAGAAACCTGAGCACTGAAGATTGATGCTTTTGAACTGTGGTGTTGGAGAAGACTCTTGAGAGTCCCTTGGACTACAAGGAGATCCAACCAGTCAATCCTAAAGGAAATCAGCCCTGACTATTCATTGGAGGGACTAATGCTGAAGCAAAGCTCCAATAATTTGGCCAGACTCATTGGAAGATACTCTGATGCCTGGAAAGATTGAAAAGAACAAACTCGTTGGAAAATACTCTGATGCTGGGAAAGATTGAAGGCAGGAGGAGAAGGGGATGACAGAGGATGAGATGGTTGGATGGCATCACCAACTCAATGGACTTGAGTCTTAGCAGGCTCCAGGAGTTGGTGATGGACAGGGAGACCTGGTGTGCTGCCGTCCATGGGGTCTCAAACAGTCAGATATGACTGAGCGACTGAACTGAACTGAACCTCCAATGTGATGGTATCAGGAGGTGGGGTCTTTTTCCAAGTGATTAGTTCATGAGGGCAGAGCCCTCATTAATGGGATTTGTTGTTGTTTAGTTGCTCATTCGTGTCCAACTCTTTGGTGACCCCATGGACTATAGCTTACCAGGCTTCTCTGTCCATGGGACTTGCCAGGCAAGAATACTTAGAGTGGGTTGCCATTTCCTTCTCCAGGGGATCTTCCCCACCTAGGGATCAAACTCATGTTTCCTGCTTTGGCAGGTGGATTCTTAACCTCTGAGCCACCAAGGAAGCCCCATCAATGGGATTGATGCCTTTATAAAAGAGATCCAGAGAGCTCCCTCATTCCTTCTGTTAATACCATGCGAGGACGCAGAATATGGTCTTCCATGAGCCAGGAAGCACACCCTCACCAGGTGCTGAATCTGCCAACTCCTGATTTCGGACTTCCCAGCCTCCAGAGCTGTGAGAAATGAATTTCTGTTGTTTACAAAGCACTCAGCCTCTGGCATTTGGTTACCGCAGCCAGAAGGGACTGACACAGATGGGCTGAGGGGGCAGTACACCAGGGTGAGGCAGTGGTCCAGAGGAGATGCTAGTGGCCTGAACCCGGCGAGAAGCAAAGGGGTGGAGAGGAGTGGGCTGATTCCACAGATGTTTGGAGAGCAAAATAGTGATGGAGAGAATGTTGGGAAAGAGGAGAGGGAAGAGTCAAAAGACAGCTGGGAGAGCCATGTGGCTGTTCCCTGAGAAAGATCTGCACAGGGGAGCGAGGATGGGCGTCCACAATCATCAGCTCCTTCCGCTGCCAAGGAGAGTTGGCTCAACCCATATCCCTCCTGGGCTTCGGGGTAAGCAGGGGAACTACTGCTGTGTTCCCAGCTGGGATTCCATGGAAAGCGCTGAGGTTGGGAGGGAAGGAAGAGGGAGACTGGCAGCCCACAGCTACACATGCAAGAACAGAAAGAGAGACCCACACAGAAGGAGAGGAGAGAGAAACCTGAGGAAAACAAGCTTTTAAAAGTTCTGCTGCTGTCAGACAGAGAAAGAGAAATATCGTATGACATCTCTTATAAGCAGAACCTAAAAAGGAATGATGCAAATGAACTTCTTTACAAGGCAGAAACAAGGACTCACAGACTTAGAGAACAAACTTATGGTTACCAGAGGGGAAGGGATAGTCAGGGAGTTTGGGATGGACGTGTACACACTGCTATATTTAACATGGATAACCAACAGGACCTATGTACAGCATAGGGAACTCTGCTCAATGTTATGCAGCAGCCAGCATGGGAGTGGAGTTTCGGGGAGAATGGATACATGTGTGTGTCTGGCTGAGTCACCCTGCTGTGCACCGAGTCACCCTGCTGTGCACCTGAAACTCTCGAAACATTATTAATTGACTACGCTGCTGCTGCTGCTGCTGCTGCTAAGTCGCTTTAGTCGTGTCCGACTCTGTGTGACCCCGTAGACGGCAGCCCACCAGGCTCCCCCATCCCTGGGATTCTCCAGGCAAGAACACTGGAGTGGGTTGCCATTTCCTTCTCCAATGCATGAAAGTGAAAAGTGAAAGGGAAGTCGCTCAATCGTGTCCGACCCTCAGCGACCCCACGGACTGCAGCCTACCAGGCTCCTCCATCCATGGGATTTTCCAGGCAAGAGTACTGGAGTGGGGTGCCATTGCCTTCTCCGATTAATTGACTATAATCTGATATAAAATTAAAAGCTTAAGTTAAAAAAAAAATCCCCACTGCATTATCACAATAATTCCCCAGATTAGCTTCCCAGGGGTGCCATCACGAACTGCCGTAAGTTGATGGCTCAAAACAACAGAAATCTATTCTCTTGTAGTGTTAGAAGCCAGAAGACTAAAATCAAGGTGTGGCTGGGGCTACGTTCCTTCGAAAGGCTCCGGGGCGAATCCTGCCCCACCTCCTCCAGCTCCTGGTGGCTCCAGACGTCCTCTGGCTGGCGGCTGCATCGCGGTAACCTCTGCTTCCATCTTCGCCTCCTCTTCTCCCTCCCTATCTCTCCTTGTGTGTCTCTCCTAAGGATACTTGTCTTGGATTTAGGTCCCGCCTAGATAATTAAGGATGTCTCAGCTTTAGACGCTTCATTACATCTGCAAAGGCCCTTTTTCCCAAATCAGATCACATTCACAGGTGCCGGGGTTAGGAAGTGGACCTATCTAATGAGAAGGCCGCCATTTAACCCATCACTTTCCCCGTTAGTCTTTTCTCAAGGGACAACAGTAAAGGTTTCAAATCACTTTTTAATTATTTTTTGTATCAGATTTATTAAGATATAATTCACATAATTCTATGGGGTCGTGAAGAATCGGACACAGAGTGACTGAACTGAATTCCCATAATATACAACACATTCAAAATGTACAATTCAATGGTTTTTAGTCTATACTAAAAACTATACTCTGTGACTATTCACAGAGTTGTTCAATGGTCACCATAATTTAAGAGGGCTTACATCATCCCCCAAATGTGGGGTTTTAAAAAAATATTTATTTATTTGGCTGCACCAGGTCTTAGTTGCAGTATGTGGGACCAAACCCAGTCTCCCTGCCTCAGGAGTGTGGAATCTTAGCCACTGGACCACCAGGAAAGTCCCCCTTCAGATGTTTTAATACCCTTTAGTACCTCCTTAATTCCTCCCATTTCCCACAGCCCTCAGTTCAGTTCAGTTCAGTTCAGTCCCTCAGTCGTGTTCAACTCTTTGTGACCCCATGAATCGCAGCACGCCAGGCCTCCCTGTCCATCACCAACTCCCGGAGTTCACTCAGACTCATGCCCATCGAGTCAGTGATGCCATCCAGCCATCTCATCCTCTGTCGTCCCCTTTACCTCCTGCCCCCAATCCCTCCCAGCATCAGACTCTTTTCCAATGAGTCAACCCTTCTCATGAGGTGGCCAAAGTACTGGAGCTTCAGCTTTAGCATCATTCCTTCCAAAGAAATCCCAGGGCTGATCTCCTTCAGAATAGGCTGGTTGGATCTCCTTGCAGTCCAAGGGACTCTCAAGAGTCTTCTCCAACACCACAGTTCAAAAGCATCAGTTCTTCAGCACTCAGCCTTCTTCACAGTCCAACTCTCACATCCATACATGACCACAGGAAAAGCCATAGCCTTGACTAGACAGACCTTAGTAGGCAAAGTAATGTCTCTACTTTTGAATATGCTATCTAGGTTGGTCATAACTTTTCTTCCAAGGAATAAGCATCTTTTAATTTCATGGCTGCAGTCACCATCTGCAGTGATTTTGGAGCCCCCAAAAATAAAGTCTGACACTGTCTCCACTGTTTCCCCATCTATTTCCCATGAAGTGGTGCCCTAGACAACCACTATTCTATTTCCTGTCTCTTAAGATTTGCCTCTTCATGACATTTTGTATAAATGGAATCATATGTGCTCTTCTGTGACCAGTTTCTTTCACTTAAAGCATAATGTCTGCAAGATTCGTCCATGCTGTGGCATATTTCAGTATTTCATATAGACAGAAGGTTTCCCACTGTGTAGATAGCCCACATTTTGCTTGTCCATTCACTATGGGCGTCCATACAGTGATGGACATTGCTCATCCATCCAGTGATAGACGTCTGAGTTGTTTCAACCTCTCAGCTATTATGAATAATGTTGCTGTGAACAGTCGTGTACAAGTGTCTGTATGTACATATGTTTACGTTTCTCTTGGGTACATACTTGGGAGTGAAACTGCTGAATTAAATGGGAATCTTGTGTTCGACTTTTTGATGGACTACCACGTCGATTCCCAAATGGCTGCACCATTTTCCATTCCCACTAGAACGTGACTGAGCTACTTCACTTCACTTCAGAAGTATATCAGGGTTCTGATTTCTCCACTTCTCACTAACACTTGTTATTATTTGTCTTTTCCATTATAGCTGTCCCAGTGGGTCTGGAATGATATCTCATTACGGTTTTGATTTGCATTTCCCTGATGATTAATGAAGTTGAGCATCTTTTTATGTGTTTCTTGGCTGTCTATATAGCTTCCTTGGAGAAACGTTTCTTTAGATCCGTTTCCCATTTATTAATTGGGTTACTTATCTTTTTATTATTGAGTCTAAATGTTGTCTATAATGATTTGCAAATATTTTCTCCCATTCTATGGGCTGTCTTTCACTCTCTTATAAGTATGCATTTAAGCACAAAAACTTTTAACCTTAATGAAGTCCAGTTTATCTATTTTTTTCCTTTGGTTACTTGTGCTGTGGGTGTCATCTCTAACCATTGCCAAATCCAAGGTCATGATTTACCCCATGTTTTCTTCTGAGAGTGTTATAGTTTTGTCTCTTACATTTAATTATTTTGATGCCTACTCAAAGTTTTGAGTATGATAACACCGGACAAGGATTCATAGGTGACCACAAAGTAAGCTATGGCTGTGGGAAAGACCCATGCAGGAGCTGAAGAAAATTTTCCCAGTACATTTCTTTTTCCTCCCTTCTTTTTTTGGCTGCACTGGGTCTCGACTAGCGGCACAAGCTTTCTATAGTTGCAGCACACGGTCTTAGTTGCCCTGCAGCATCTGGGATCTTAGCTTCCTGTCCAGGGATCAAACCCAGGTCCCCTGCATTGGAAGGCGGATTCTCAACCCCAGGGGAGACCCCAAGTGCCTCTCTTCCCCTTTCCCATCCTTATCCCTGGTGCTCACACTCTATGGGGTGCTGCCATCCCAGAGCTCTCATGGAAAGCATTCCTGGAACACAGCTGAGAGCCCTGGAATAGATCTTCAGGGGCAGACAGGAATTATAGTTCACAGGTGCAGGATAAGAGTGAATGATCAGAGAAGCTGACTCTCCAGAATCCATCCCAAACTGAGAAAGCTGGAGCAGACTACCAGTGACATGGAGCCTGTGGTCAAAAGGAAATAATCCACCCATGAAAGGCAGGTAATGCCAAGCGTCAGTGAAAATGTGGAGCAACTGGGACTCTCAAACCTTGCTGGTGGCTGTGGAAGCTGTCACCACCCCTTTGGAAACCAGCAAGTCTTTACTAGCACAGAACACACACCTTCCCTACAACTCAGCTACTCCCAGGTAGATACCTAACATGAAGGTCCATGGATGGTCCCCAAGACATCCAAGAATGTTCATAAGGGAATTCCCTGGTAGTCCAGGGTTAGGGTGGGTGCAGACAGCAGTGGGACCCTACCAAGCCAATATATGGAAGGCAAAGGGCAAATTAACTAACAGGTCTCTTCCTTTTTCCCTTCTTTCCCTCCTTCCTTCCTTCATTTATTAATTCACTCTTTTATTTCAATATCAGGACCCACTTATTTAATAACCACATCAGCTTCACCCTTGGTACAGGAAGCTAAGTCATTTATAGCCCTGGTCATCAAGAAACTCACAGTCTGGGACTTCCCTGGTGGTCCAGTGGTTAAAAAATCCATCTTGCAATGCAGAGGATGTAGGTTTGATCCCTGGTTGGGAAACTCTAAGATCTCACGTGCTGCAGAGTAACTAAGCCTGCGTGCTGCAACTGCTGAGCTTGTGCTGCACCTAGAGAAGTGCCCCGCAATGAAACATCCCGCATGCTGCAATGAAGATCCCACGTGCTGCCACTAAGACCCGAGGAAGCCAAATAAATAAACAAACTCACAGTCCAATGAAGCAGATCCATACAGAAATCAGTACAATGTAGAGGGAAAGGGGCCTTACCAGGCATCTGTCCAGGCAACAACATGGCCAGATCAGGGGATCAGGGAAGAGCAAGGGGACAGTTAGGGAAGGCTTCTCAAAAGGAGGTGATACAGGCCGCAGCGGGAGGACGCAAAGTGAAGATGCTCCTGGCAGAGGAAGAAGCCAGCTGGGCTCCCCTCTTGTTACACGGAAATGAACAGGAAGTGAGTGTGAAAACTGAGGGTCAGGTCAAGAACCACAGAGAAGGAGCCTGGGGATGACGCCATAGCTTTAGATGATACAAGCTACCGCAATCTTAGCGGGCTTCCCAGGTGGCACTAGTGATAAAGAACCTGGCTGCCAACGCAGGAGGCGTAAGAGACTCAGGTTCGATCCCTAGGTCAGGAAGATTTCTTGGAGGAGGGAATGGGAACCCACTCCAGTACTCTTGCCTGGAGATTCCCATGGACAGAGGAGCCTTTTGAACTGTCATCCATGGGGTCGCAAAGAGCTGGACAAGACTGAGTGACTCACACACACACACACACACACACACACACACACACACACATACACACATACACAGTGATCTTAACTGCTGGCTGGATAGGAATCCAAAATGATCGTGGTAGCAAGAGGCTGAGAGGATTTCCCAAGGAGTCATCTTCCTGCATTGACACCTGCGAAGCACACAGTTGGCCGGCTCAGGGTTTCAGACAACAAAGCAAAGAAGTGCATCTGGCTGGGTGTGAGGCTGTAAGCAGTGGTGGGGTCTGTGGACCTTGATTGTCCTGAACTGTCCAGGCATTCCAATTCTGTAGTTTTCAAAATGAGGTGCAGGCCAAATGAACAATCAGGTCCCTGAATCCTATCCAAAGCGTGGCTGCCAGTTTGCAGCCTCTGGACAACATCTCCAAGATGTCTCTGGATATAAAGAGTGATTTCGGTAATTTAGTCTGTGGGTGATGAGGTCACATGAGGTGAAGCATCCTCTGGGGTCCTTCATCTGATGACAGCATCTCTCAGTGGACACGGCCACCCCAGGAGCCCGTGTGCCACTTTCCCTGACTCTCAGGGGCAGAACTCGGAGAGACTGGCTTTTTATTGTGGAAAAACACTGACCGTAGCAACAGATCATGAATCAGGTTCTGGAAAATCCCAGAGGCCCAGAGCTTTGGACGCACAGTTGTCTCAAGGCCAGGGCAGGAAGCCTTTTGGAATTTGTGGGATGGGGCACCTTCCTCTCTGGAAAGACCTACTATGTGCCCGATATCAGGCTAGTCCCTAAGCCCATGTCATCTTTTTTATTATTATCATTATTTATATATGTTGCTGCACTGAGTCTTAGTTGTGGCACTCGTGATCTTTAGCTGCAACATGCAAACTCTTCGTTGAGGCATGAGGGATCTAGTTCCCTGACCAGGGATGAAACCTGGACCCCCTGCATTGGGAGCTCAGAGTCTTAGCCACTGGACCACCAGGGAAGTCCCCCATGTCATCTTTATAACAATGGCTTAGGCTGTTTATTAGGATTATCCTTATTTAACAGAGAGGCGGAGAGGATCGGCTTCTGCCCAAAGTCTCACCACAGCAAGAGGCAAAACCAAACCACTGCAGCTACAACTCCAAACAACCCCAAGCCCACTAGAAGACAACCGCATCCTTGAGGATGAGCCTGCGTCTGGTCCGAGGCTCAGAGAGGGGAGGTGACTCATTTGATGTCACACAGCTGGCAAGTAAGTACATTATTCATTATCATGCTCTCTGTAGTCTTTCAAAAATTGCTCTTGAGGATCTGCTTTACATTCAACAAGTATTTTCCAAGAGCCTGCCAGCCACTGCTCCTGGCTCTGAAGATACAACAGTGAACACAACAGACGATAATCCCTGGTTGTGCTTACATTCTGGAAGGGAGAGAGTGAACAAATGCAAGAAGTAAGTTAGGTGAGAGATGGGGAAAACAGCGGGAGGAAGTCAATCGGGGAAGCCAGGGAGGATGTGCAGGGGGTGTGAAGGATGCTGGGTTTCACAGGGGGAGGGGGTGAAGGTCCCAGCTGAGAAGGCGACCTTCGAGATAAAACCGAGGAAGTGAGGACATAAGCCGTGGCCGTTCCTGAGGGAAGCATTCCAGACAGAAAGAACAGTGGAGACACTAAGGTGGAGAGGGCCTTGCGTGTGGAGGTGGCCAGCGTGGCTGGAGCAGGGGGGTGAGGGGCAGAGGGGGAGATGAGGCAGGCGAGCGCATGGAGGTGGGGGCCCTGGGGGCCATAGGGTGCAAGGCCTTGCAGGTACTATGGAGACAGGCTTTTGGTCTGAGTCAGTGGGAGCTGTTGCAGGGGTCTGTGCAGAGGAGTGACGCGATCTCATGTGCTTTTCACCTCACCTGCTGCTACGTGGAGACAGGCTCGATGGAGCAGGAGCGGGGGTGGGAGGGACCAGTCAGGAGGCCACCGCAGTGACCTAGACAATAGGAGAGAGGGCTCCATCAGGGCTGCCCCAGCAGAGGTGCTGAGAGCTAGTAGGATCCCAGATATATGTATATATTTTTTAATATTTAGTTAGTTGTTTGGCTATGCCAGGTCTCAGCTGTAGCACTCAGGATCTTCCATCTTTGTTGCAACACACCAGATCTTTAGCTGCGGCATGCAAACTCCTAGTTCTGGCATGTGGGAGCTAGTTCCCTGACCAGGGATTGGACCTGAGCCCCCTGTATTGGGAACTCCAAGTCTTAGCCACTGGACCATCAGGGAAGTCCCTCAAGACTTATTCTGAAAGTAGAGCTAAAAGGATTTGCTGACGGATTGGACATGGCGAACGCAACATAGAGCAATGATGACACCAAAGTTTTGGGCCGAGAAACTGAAAGGATGGCACTGTCATTTCTGAGAGAGATAAAACTATGAGAAAAGATGGTTTGTGGGGAAGGTCAGAAATTTGGTGTTGGGCATGTTAGTCTGAGACACCTCTTGGATTTCCAAGTGGAGATGCTGGAGCAGCACGGTGCTGGGGACTAGGGGAGGAAGTCAGGAGGTGGGAGGCTGTCTGTGAACTGAAAGTGCTCTCCGGACAGGAGGCAGGGCACCCTGATGAACCTCCCTGGGGCCTCTTGATTCCAACAACATCCTGATGCCCCTCATAGCAGCCAGCCTCCAAGATGGCCCTTGTAATCCCAACTTCCTGGGATTCACGCTTTTACACAGACCCCTTTCAAACAGAATGGAGCTGAACTGTAATAAATAAGAGAGGGCAGAAATGATGGTTTGTGATTATTAAGATGACGTCATAAAGGAAATCATGGCTTCTACTTTGCTTTCTCCTGGGTCACTTGCTCTGGGGAAATAAGCTGACATGTAGGATGACATTCAGTATCCCTACGGATACTGTTGGAGGCTTCCCGCCAACAGCCATGAGAAGGACCCATCTCAGAAGTGGGTGCTCCAGCTCCAGTCAAGCCTTCAGTTGACTGCAGGCTTGGGCCGACAGCTTGACTATAACCTCATGAGAGATCCTGAAGCAGAACCACCCAGATAAGATGGTGCCGGATTCCTGTGTGAGATAATGAACTTAGATTGTTTTAATGTGCTCAGTTTGTGGGTCATTTGTTACATCCCAGGTGGTGCTAGTGGTAAAGAATTTGCTTGCCAGTGCAGGAGATGCGAGAGAAAAGGGTTTGACTCCTGGGTCAGGAAGATTCCCTGGAGGAGAAAACGGCAAGCGGCTCCAGTATTCTTGCTTGAAAAATTCCATGGACAGAGGACCCTGGTGGGCTGTGCGTGGGGTCGCAAAGAGTCAGATACAACTGAGAAAACACACACACACAACCACAACAGATAACTAATACAAAAAAACTTTTTTTGAATGCTCAGAAGTCTAAGGCAGGCACTTTTGTAACTTACACAAGTTCTCCCCTATTTGTTGGCTGACTCTGATGAGCAAAACAGCTGCCCAGCCTGCCACTGTCCAGCCATCCCAGGATCCTCCTGCAGCTTCTGGGACTCAGGGGCTAAAGGTGTGTTTGTGTGTTCAGTCGCTAAGTCATCACCAACTCGATGGTGTCTGCTTAGCACTTCCATAAAAAGTGTCAGCTTTTCCTGCAGGAAACCTCCACCACCAAGATCAGAGGCAAGAAAAACTAACGTGGGTCTCAGTCCATCCTCTAGGGTTCCAGCTTATCCTCACCCTCCCTCATTTTACATCTGTCTTCCCTTCCCAAATGACTGCCCTGCAGACTTAACCTCGAGCAAGGGTCAAGAGGTGGCAGCTTCATGGAGACTGTTTATGCAATTAGCTATGTAACATCAAAGGCGGTAACAAATCCCTTTATGGAGCTGAAAGTGGTTCTGCTGCTCTGACATAGAGCATCAAGCCTCATAGGGCTCAGAGGCAGAGCACAGGCAGAATTCAGATTTGGGGAAGGTGAACACAAGGGCCCAAGTGGGCCTTGCTCATATTCTTATCCTGGTATCTGATTTGAGCTCCACCCAGAAGCTCCAGGCCTTTCTCCTCCATCCCCCAGCAGAGTGTCAGGACTTCAAGTCCAGCGGCAATGGCTTTGGAGTCCTCAGACCTAGGCCTGGAATCCTCACGTGGCAGTGACTGGCTACATGATCTCAAGTCACTTTGCCCATCTGACCTCAGTTTCCTCAGCTGTAAAATGGGGATTTAATGGTGTGTGTATGTGTGAGTTCAATCATTAAGTCATGTCCAACTCCTTGCGACCTGATGGACTGCAGCACATGAGGCTTCCCTGTCCTTCTCTATCTCCCGGAGTCTGGTCAAATTCATCTCCACTGAGTGGTGATGCTATCTAAATATTTCATCCTCTGCCACCCCTTCTCCTTTTGCCTTCAGTCTTTCCCAGCATCAGGGTCTTTTCCAATGAGTCAGTTCTTCGCATCAGGTGGCCAAAATATTGGAGCTTCAGCTTCAGCATCAGTCCTTCCAATGAATATTCAGGGTTGATTTCCTTTAGGATTGACTGATTTGATCTCCTTGACGTCCAAGCAATTCTCAAGAGCCTTCTCTATCACCACAGTTTAAAAGCATCAGTTCTTCAGTGCTCAGCCTTCTTTACGGTCCAAATCTCACATCCATACATGACTACTGGAAAAAACCACAGCTGTGATTAAATGGACCTTTGTCGGCAAAGTGATGTCTTTGCTTCTTAATACGCTGTCTAGCTTTGTCATAGCTTTCCTTCCAAGGAGCAAGCATCTTTTAATTTCATACCTTAATGGGATTATCGGCACTAAATAACCTGTGTGGGCCACCCATTAAATAGTGTGATTATTATGATTGACCCGATGGCTCAAGGCCGACTGGTTGGGGCCTGGACAGGGAAATCTCTTTACTTTTCATGTCCCTCCGGTTCCTTTTGGGAATATCCAGTGACTAATCTTTATCCATACCACCTCTTCTGGGGCTGTTGGGAGAACATAAATAAGAGTTTATGTGATCAATGTCTTAAAAGAGGAGTCTCCTATGATGACAAGTGGATGAGTGGTTTGAGCCAGAAGGACCTCTCTTTCAGTATCTTCAACTGCTTTATGAATAAGAACTGTTCTTTATAGTATCCAAATCTTGAATTTCACTGGAGTAGCCAGAGGAAGCTGGGGTCAGAACTGGGAGGGGAGGAGGTTGGAAGACAAGTTTTCAGAAGACTGGGAGGTGTCGAAGGGAAAAGTTTGATCTAATGGCTATTTCTTTTTTTTTTTTCAATTGGAGAATAATTGCTTCACAATATTGTGTCAGCTTCTGCTGTCTGCTATTTCTATATCTATTTATGTACCTGCCTCTTTACATATGTCTGTTCTAATCTATCTACATTTCTAACTATTTAGTAAATATTTATACAGCACTTAACTGTGTGCCAGGCGGCACTCTAAGCACTCTATGTAAATATTAATTACCATTTATTAAGTACCCACTATAAGTGTGAGCTCCTGACATAGGCATTCCCATTTAACTCCCCAGCAACCCAACAAAGCAGCCGTTATTGTCTTCATTCTGAGGTTAGCAAACTGTGACTCAGAGACTTGCCCAATGTCACAAAGCAAGAGAATAGGGAAGCTAGGATTCTGAGTTTTGTGAGATGCCAAAACCCACATCCTCCTACCACTCCTGGCATGTTAGAAATCCAGGTGGGATGAAGGCTGCCTGGATGGAGTCTTTCCAGACTCAGCTAGTTTGGAGAATTTACAAAATCAAAGAATGTCTGTAGGACCTACGGCAGGTGTTTGAGAATCCCTTTCCCACCGTCTTCTTATTAAAAGGGAATAAACTGGGATTGGAGAAGTCAAGGGAGATGCCCAAGGACAGTTGTGTTCTAGTGACATTCACCGTTAAAGAGCTTTCCGATGCAGAAGGAAAAAGTGAAAGGCACCTATTCGACCTTTCAATATTCAACATCCTTTTCAAGAATGTGGTTGTCTCTCCCCAGGAGGGCACAGCCTGGCCCCTGAACTAAAGTAAATCAGAGAGAAGGGATGCTCTTCAAGCTCTTACGGTGCACCACCAGGCACACATCATCTTGCAACATTTCTAAATAAATACCTTCATTCTCCTTTTACAGCTGGAGAACTTGAGGTTCAGAGCAGCAACAGGATTTGCTGAGGAAGTGGTAGATATGGGATGTGAATTCAGATCTCATTGACTCCTCCACTACAAGTCACTGCCTCATGAGGGGGCAGCTCAGCCACCACATGGGATGGTGGGGTTAGGTCAGAGCTTCCTCTCAGGAGGACATGCAGACCAGCCAAGAGCATGTCCCCAGAACGCTTGGGAGCAACTCCATTCCCCTGAGCCTCTGCGCTCAAGACATCATGGTGGCGGACCCAGGAATGGGGGTCTCAGGGATGCACTTAGCTTCGCTGTTTGTGCCTCAGAGCAGCAGCCTTGAGGTACATTTAGCCGGAACTCGCATCCTTAAGTGTGCATGCGCGCAGTCCGCTGTGTGCTCAGTCGCGTCCTACTCTTGGCGACCCCATGCACTGTAGCCAGCCAGGCTCCTCTGTCCGTGGGCTTTCCTGGGTAAGAGTACTGGAGCAGGTTGCCATTTCCTCCGCCAAAGGATCTTCCCCACTCAGGGATCGAACTCATGTCTCCTGCATTGGCAGGTGGATTCTTTACCACTGAGCCACCTGGAAAGCCCCCATCCTGAGGTAAACCCGTATTTATGCCACCCCCTAGGATGGTAGTCCAGTGCCCGCTTGAACACTTCCAGGGACAGCAAGCTCACTCCCCGCTAGCTGTGTTAGCTCAAGCCCTACTAGCCTCCACCAGTCCACGGATAGAAATAGGGCCACACACAGCAGGAATGGGCTTTCAATGGCTCCGTCCCCAGCAGCAGCTGCAGACTGTCTGGCAATGCCCAGCAGGCGTCTCACAGGTGCTCCACCTTGGGAGGTACACTTCCCAAAACTCAACCAGCTTCTTTAAAAATGCTGACTTTCCCTAGTGGTGAAGAATCTACCTGCTAGTGCAGGAGACGCAAGAGACTCAAGCTTGACCCGTGGGTCAGGAAGATCCCCAGGCGAGGAACATCCCCTGGAGTAGGAAATGGCAACCCACTCCAGTATTCTTGCCTGGAAAATTCCACAGACAGAGGAGCCTGGCGGGCTACAGTCCAGGGGATCACAAAGAGTCAGACAGGACTGAGCATGCGTGCTTTAAAAACAGCAACAACAAACGTTCCATATCCATAGGAGATACGAGGCCACCACACTGTCATAAAACCACTGATCAACATGCTTCCCAGGTGAAGCCCCAGCCGCCCTCAGTTCCTGCTGCTTCCAGGGGTGGCCGTGTTTCAGGGCCCGCAAATGATCAGAATCTCGGAACTATTACTATCTGCAAACTTTGCGCGCGAAACACCATGGGGTTGGGGTGGGGAACGAAGAGGGTAAAATGAGCACCTGTGGGTCTGTGGGAAAGAAGGAGAAGGCAGAAGGGGATGACAGAGGACGAGATAGTTGGATGGCATCACCGACTCAACGTACGTGAGTTTGAGCAAGCTCCAGGGAGATGGTGAAGGACCTGTAAGCCTGGCGTGCTGCAGACCATGAGGTCGCAAAGAGTCGGACAGGACTGAGCGACTGAATAACAACTGTGGGAAAACCACCCGCCTGGGGGGCCGACAGTGCTTGCTTCCAGTCCCTGGCTTCCCAGGATGGGCTGCGACGCCTTGGTAAACGCACAGCCCCACCTGCCGCAGGTCCCAGTTTCCCAGTCCAGGCTCATCAGGGTGGGTCCTGGCTGCCGAGGGACGCTCTGCGGGCTCGGGCGCCCCCTGCTGGCCGAAAAGCGCCGTGCGGCGCCCGGCATCTAAGCGGGCGGGGAAGGGGCCGGTCGCCGGCTGGACCGGCTCAACTGGGCTCGGGATTACGTCACTGGGAAGAAAGGAAATGAGTCATCGCTCTCCTGAGCCCTGGGGCGGTCGGGGCGAGAGCGGAGTCGCAGCCACAGGAACCCAGGACAATGGCAGGAAGTGAGAGGAATGTGAGCTTGGCTGCAGCAGCTCGGGGCCCCTCCACCATCCCTGACCCTGGACCCCGCAGGGGGCAGCCGACCGGGGAAGGGGGATGGCTGGGAGCCGGAGAGGCCCGATGGAGGCAGCCAGGTGGGGTGAGCGTGAGTTGTCTGGAGGACAGCGGAGGCAGAGCCATGCCCAGGGCACCCCATCCTGAAGAACAGCCCGGGCCATCTTTCCATCAGCCTAGCTAGACCCTCGGTGGCTCCTCATTGGCCCTGGAACAGTGCTCAGACTTGACTTTCGGTCCGAGTAATCCCAGAGGCTTGTTAATAGCCAGATCCCTGGTCCCCACCCTAGAGTGGGTCAGAGCTGGGGCAATAGGGTGCATTCTAAACTCCTAGCATGTGATGCTGAGGCAGGGGTCCTGGGACTACTCCTTGAGAAGCTCCCGTCTTAGACTAGAGTCCAAGCCACTTGGCTGGGCTATTGTGCTGTGGTTCCTTCAACCTCATCTCTCCCTACTTCCTATTCCCTATACACATGTTCTAGCAAGACTCCACTCCTTATTGCCGTCTATTTCCTCTGCATGTTACACAGGCTGTTTCCTCTGACCGAAACACCTTCCGCTTCCTCCACTGCTGCCCAAACGGACAGGGCAACCCTTTAAAATCTTCTCCATGGACATCCCTAGGGGTCCAGTGGTTAAGAATCCACCTGCCAGTGCAGGGGACGTGGGTTTGATCCCCGGTCTGGGAAGATTCCACATGCCACGGGGCAACTAAGCCCATGAGCCACAGCTCCTGGAGCCCATGGGTCTTAGAGCCCCAGCTCCACAACAGTGAGAAGCCCGAGTACCGCCGCTAGAGAGCAACCCCCGTTCACTGCAACTAGAGAAAGTCTGCACGCAGCAAGTAAGACCCAGGGCAGCCAAAAATAAATAAACTAACTAAAAAAAAAACTTCCCCATGGTGTATGTACATCAAAGGGCTCAAGTAACAGTGAAAAGCTAGCCCACAGAACTGAAGAAAATATTTGCAAGCGCTATACGTCATAAGGGGTTGATATCCAGAATATAGATATCCTAAGAATCAAGGATATCAAGGATACCATTTTAAAACGGGCGAAGGACTTCAACAGAGATTTCCCCAAAGATAAAGGAATGGCCAGTGAACACAAGAAAAGGTGCTCTATATCACTAATAATTAAAGAAAGACACATCAAAACCACAATGAGATAACAGCTCATCCATTAGGATGGCCATTCTCAAAAAACAAACAAACAAAGCACTGGAAAGGATGTGGAGAAAGGATTGGAACTTGTGTACTGTTGGTGGGAATGTACGATTGATTGTATGGCTGCTGTCAACAACAATATGGTGATGTTTGCCACAAAGTGGATGGACCTAGAGATTGCCCTACTGAGTGAAGTAAGCAGACAAAGACAAATATCGTATGATATCCTTTTTTTCCCCTTTGGCTACGCTGGATGCACGTTGCTGCAAGGGCTTTCTTTTTTGTAGTTGTGGAGAGTTGGGTACGGGGGCTTCTCATTGCAGTGGCTTCTCGTTTGGAAGCATGGACCCTAGGGCACGTGGGCTCAGTAGTTGCGGTTCCCCGGGCGCTAGAGTACAGGCTCTGTAGTTGTGGCCCACAGGCTTAGTTGCTCCGAGACATGTGGGATCTTCCTGGACCAGGGATCGATACCCTTTCTCCTGTACTGGCAGGTAGAAGCTTTACTTCTGAGCTATACTAGTGAAACTCCCATACGATATCCTTTATATGCGGAATCTAAAAAGAAATCATACAAATGAATTATTTACAACACAAAAACAGACTCACAAATTTAGAGAACAAAATTAGGATTGCCAGTAGGGAAGGATGGGGGGAAGGGATAGTTGGGGAGTTTGGGATGTACATGTACACACTGCTATATTTAAAATGAATAACCAACAAGGAGCTACTGTATAGCACAAAGAACTCTGCTCGATGTTATTTGGCAGCCTGGATGGGATTATGTATGGGTGAGTCTCTTTGCTGTATACCTGAAAATATCACAGCGTTGTTAATCTGCTATATTCCAATATAAAATTAAAAGTTTGAAAAAAAAAAAAAAACCAGTATGGTAGTTCCTCAAAATGAAGAATATGATCCAGCAATTCTGCTTTCTGGGTGTACACCAGAAAGTTTTGAAAGCAAGCACTCAAAGAAATACTTGCAAGCCCGTGTTCATAATAGCATTATTCACAATAACTAAAAGGTGAAGGCATGCGAAGTGCCCGGCGACAGATGTCCCTGCCTGTGTGTTCAGCTGTGTCTGACTCTTTGCAACCCCATGGACTATAGCCCGCCAGGCTCCTCTGCCCATGGAATTCTCCAGGCAAAATACTGGTGTCAGTTGCTCTTTCCTCTTCCAGGGTATCTTACCAACCCAGGGATTCAACCCACATGTCCTACAGTCCCTGCATTGGCAGGCGGAGTCTTCACCACTGAGCCCCTGGGAAGCCCATCAGCAGGTGAATGGATAACAAACGTGGCAAATACATACACTGGGATATTATTCAGCCTTAGAAAGGAAGGAGATTCTGACAGGTGCTACAACATGGGTGGGCCTTGAAGGCATTATGCTAAGTGAAATAAGTCACCAAAGGACAGATATATGAGGTACCTGCTCCTGCTAAGTCGCTTCAGTTGTGTCTGACTCTGTGCAACTCCACAGACGGCAGCCCACCGGGCTCCTCCGTCCCTGGGATTCTCCAGGCAAGAACACTGGAGTGGGTTGCCATTTCCTTCTCCATATGGGGTACCTAGAGTAGTCTAAAATTCTTAAAGGTAGAATTGCCAGGGACAGTGTGGGGCAGGAGGGAATGGGGAGTTATTGTTTAATGGGTGTAGAGTTTCAGTTTTACAAGTTCAAGAGTTCTGTGGATGAGTACTGGTGATATTTGCATAACAGTATGAATGTACTTAGTGCCACTGAACTGCACACCTAAAAAACAGTTGACAAATTTTAGGTTCTATGCATTTTACCGTAATTAAAATATAGAAGTAAACAATCTGTGTGGCAACCTCTTTCCTTCTAGTTGGAGAGAGCCTGCCCTTGAGGCCCCATCCCACTGCACAGGACACAGTCCCTCACTGGGGAACCAGGTTACAAAGGGCCTGCAGGCCACTGTGGGACTTGGCTTGTGCTCTGAGTGCAACAGGGAGCCCCTGGAGGGTTTAAGCCCAGCAGCGACTTGATCTGATTTGTAAAAGATCCCTCCAACTGCTGTGCAGAGAAGCTTGAGGAAGGGGAGGAGGGAGAGGGCAAAAGAGGGAACTCTGTTTGGATGGCCTGCCTTCTTGGCTTCCTGCTACCATTAGCTGACCTCTACCACCCTTGTTCCCTGAGCTTGCAGGACCCTGCTCATAGTTTAAAGACTTGCGGTTTGTTTGTCTGTCTTCCTTCAGGTTGATGTATCCACAACCTCTGACCCAGAACAGCTGCTTGCCAATGGTATGGTAAGCAAGTTAGATGCAAGTGAAATAATAGCTGGCATCCGGGATGTTGGTCAGGGTTCTTCTGATTGCAAGCAACAGAAACCAAGTCTAGCAATCTGAAAAAAAAGAAGGGACTCCCGTGGTGGTCCACTGGTTAAGAATCTGCCTTCAATGCAGGGGACACAGGTTTGATCCCTGGTGGGGGAACTAAGATTCCACACGCCATGGAGCAACTGAGCCTGAGTGCTGCGGCTAGTGCTGCAGAGAAGGCAATGGCACCCACTCCAGTACTCTTGCCTGGAAAATACAGAGGCGCCTGGTGGGCTGCAGTCCATGGGGTCGCGAAGAGTTGGACACGATGAGTGACTTCACTTTCACTTTTCACTTTCATGCATTGGAGAAGGAAATGGCAACCCACTCCAGTGTTCTTGCCTGGAGAATCCCAGGGACAGAGGAGCCGGGTGGGCTGCCGTCTATGGGGTCACATGGAGTCAGACAAGACTGACGTGACTTAGCAGCAGCAGCTACAACTAGGAGTCTATGAGCCACAACAAAAGATGCTCAAATGACGCAAGGAAGATCCCTCATGCTGCAGCTAAGACTCAGATAGATGACAGACAGACAGGAAAGAAAAGCCAATGAGCTTCATCAAAGACCCTGTGCAGCCCTAAATAAAATTTTTTAAAAAAGGAAAGGAAACTTGGGGAAGCCCAGAATCCACAGAAAGGCTGGAGAACTAGGCGTCAAAAAAGTACAGGAAGCACAAGTTCCTTGGCAGAGGTTATGCTGCTCAGATGAAGAACCTGGTGCTCCCAACTTTGTTTCAAAGTCCTGGAAGGGGTCTGACTTGCAGGACTTAGGGCAGAAAGAGGAAGAATTGTGGCTGAGAAAACCTCCAGCCACCTCTTTGAATTTCAGAAGGGGAGGGCTAGCTTCCCCGATTCATTGTCTCAGCAAGGCTGTGCTCGTGGGGGGCAGGTCATGGGAAAGGAAGCCAGAGAGCTGTGAGGGGAAATGAATGCTGAGTGGCCAAAAGCCAGCAAATGTCCACTACAATTTCCCAGGGCTAGAAAAGCACAGAGGCATGAACTGCGACCTCTGACCTGTGGACTGTGGAGGAGATACATCTCCCTCACCTTTGCCTCCCTGGTGCTGGACACAGCACCTGGTACCCTGTCGGTGCTCGCCTAACGCTTACTCAGCTAGTGGACGGATGAGATGACCAGCTACGGAGCCCCAAGGCCTATGATGTTTCTGGAAACATTCATTTTTATGAATAAAAGGAGATGGAATAGCAATGGCCTCCACGAAGAGAGTTGCCAAAAAGAAAGAAAAAACTGCCTCGAGGGGCAAATTGTAGCTCTGTTCCTTGTGGCCCTTCCCAGAGGCCCTGTCAATCTAGCTCTGAGCAGGATTAACATTTATTTAAAGCAATTGGCCCCATCCAGCCTTGGCTGACTGCACTGGATGCAGTGGTGAGATGGGGCAGTGGGGGGTGGGCCAGCCTCCAAATCCTCTCGGAAGCCCAGGGATCTGGCCCCAACCTGGTGTCCAGGCTCAGGGCCCGGCAGCCTCAAGGGAAGAATCAAGAGGGAGGTTTCGAGTGTATGTCCCACAAAGTCAACGTCTTCCAAGGAAATCCACTGGGCTGGGCACCAAGAAACATCCTCATCCAGGATGGAGAGCTGTAGAGCTGGCCTGGAGGTCACACAGACCAGAGGGCTGCTGGGCTTAGAATATCACAGAAGTGCCCCCCAAGTGCCCTCCAGGGATGAGGGGGAGGAGAAGGCTGCACACAGAAGCCTCTGACCAGTCGCCTTCAACCAGAACAGAAATACACCTTCGGGTTTCCCATGGAAGTTCTGCCTGAATAAAGAGTTCGTCTGTATATCAACAGCAAAGTTTAGGATTTAGTTCCCTCAACTCGTGCATCGCTTTTCACAAAGTGATTTGGGTATGCACATTGGAAGGACACATATCAGTTATCCACATGACTTCCCTGGTGGCTCAGGCGGTAAAGAATCCACCTGCAATGCAGGTGACCTGCGTTCAATCCCTGGGTCAGGAAGATTCCCCTGAAGGAGGAAATGGCAACCTACTTCAGTATTCTTGCCTGGAAAATTCCATGGGCAGAGAAGCCTGGCAGGCTACAGTCCATGGGGTCACAAAGAGTTGGACATGACTAACACTTTCATTAAGCCTTAGTTTCCTCAAACATAAAATGAGAATAATATCAGGAGATGGTGGTGAGATTAAATGGTTCTTGCTTTCAGCCTTAACAACCCTAGCAACAGATAACGTTCCATTTTTGGACTCATGCAAATTTCTAGATCCTGTATGATCTCGGTTAAGACTTTAGAAGCACTAAGAATTAAAAAGCTTATGAGTTTTTCCTGTATGTACTTATGTATGTGACTGCATGTGAGATATTCAGTGTTCTTTCTTCTCCCTGTATATTTCCATTTCTTTTCCCACATCTGAGCCTTTTGTGTGGGTCCAAGTGGAGCAGAGAGGAAGAAGAGAGAAGCAGAAGCAAAAAAGAAAAATCTTTTTTAGGAGCCTGTGTCTTAAGAGACTTGAGTTAATTTCCAGAGGGGCTAAAAGGGGACACTTTGGCCAGAGCAGTGGGGAGAGAGCCCAGAACCAGGAGGAGGGTCCCCTGGCGGGAAGAATGGCAGACGCCCCGGGAGACAGCGGAAGCCTGGCAGGGCAGGAGAGGAGACGGTTTGGGGATACCCTTTGGCTGTGACAGTGACCAAGAGGAAGTACCAGGAAAACATCAGACTTGAAGGATGGGGGCCTGTGGATAGGGCAAGTGCCTATGTCAGAAGTGATATGGGAATTGTTTCATGAGAACCAAAATACCATCCTCCTACTATGCATTATTGCACTAAGATCTCAGAAGTAAGATTTAATTCCTGGAGGAAGTGATATTTTTCTCCATGAGCCTGATGGAAAAGGGGCTCCGAAATGAGGCATGTTTATAGAAAACAAAGTTCTGCGTCTCCCCCCGCCCCTCAGGAGTCTGGGAGCTGAAAGAAGACCCAGCCTGTGGATCTGAAGCCTGGAGCCCGAGGAGGACGGGCTGCGCATGCTCTCTCCGTCGGTCCGCACTGGCAGCTCGGCGCTGAGCCTCTGCGCATGCTCTCTGAGTCCCGCCCACCACTTGCCTCCGCGCCTCTGCACCTAGTGCTGCCCCTGCCCAGGCCCCATCTGTTCTGAAGTTACTTCCCTTCCTTGGCTTTCTCTGCAGGGTGGAGCCTCGTTTTATGACCCCTGTAAAACGTTGGGAGCTGTTGACTTCTTCCTCTGAGTTTCTTAGATACCTGCAGCAGCTGGGAAGAGAGCAGTGAGGAAGGAAAATGCAGGCCAACCTTCCCAGGTTCCCCCAACCCCTCACCCCAGCCCTCAACAGGGAGCTGTGGCCTGATCCCAAGACTTGGCAAGGCGGCCAGACACATTTGCAGAGTGACAAAAGGAGAGGAGGGGCCCAAGGTGAAAACAGCTTTCACATGTGAAAATGCCTGGAAAGTTTTTTGGACTCATTATTCTACTCTGGGTGATTTTCAAGAGCAACAGAGCTTAGGGTCTAAGACTCCAGGAGGTGACTCAAGTGGCCCAGCAGATATGCAGATGCTTCCTTTCTGCAGTGTGTGTGTGTGTGTGTGTGTGCATCTGTGTGTCTGTCCATCCCAGAGCAGGACTCTCCCTAGATCTTAAGAGCCAGTACAGCATTTGACCATCCCCTAAATTCAACCACTTCTTTTGGGGAAGGTAAAAACCAAAGCCTCAGGGACAATGACCCACCTGAGGTCACACCATTCTCCAGAGACAAAAGAAGAAGTGACCGGGGACTCTGAAATGTCTCGCCTGCACCCCAGCACTGGCCCTTCCTGTTTGGTGGAAGTCACTCATGGTGGCACAGCCACTCCATGAAGGTAGAATGACTGGCCTGCCCAGGACTGGTCCTCACCTGGGGCCAGGACCTGTGCTTTTTAACACAGATTATGTCATTCCAGGTACTCCTTACCCTCATCTTTCAAAAGAAGCATCTTAACCCACATTTCAGATGAGGAAACTGAGCCAGGTGTGTTTCAGTTCTCACAGTCTGTGCTGGTCCTATTTATATTATAATGATTGATATTTTGAGCACATGCTCTGTGCTAGGCACTTTTCTAGACGCTTCACATACGTTAGTTCATTTGGTGCTCATTGAGGCAGCCATTTAGGACTAGCTCTATGTTATAAATGGGATCCCTGGAGAAGGAAATGGCAACCCACTCCAGTACTCTTGCCTGGAAAATACCATGGACAGAGGAGCCAAGTTGGCCACAGTCCTTGGGGTCGCAAAGAGTCAGACACGACTGAGCAATTGTTAGCCTTTTAGCCTATGTTATAAATGGCATCCCTAAGGCACTGGGTTTAAGTAATTTGCTCAGTTCAGTTCAGTTCAGTTGCTCAGTCGTGTCCGACTCTTTGTGACCCCATGAATCGCAGCACGCCAGGCCTCCCTGTCCTTCACCAACTCCTGGAGTCTACTCAAACTCATGTCCATCAAGTCAGTGATGCCATCCAGCCATCTCATCCTCTGTCGTCCCCTTCTCCTGCCCTCAATCCCTCCCAGCATCAGGGTCTTTTCCAATGAGTCAACTCTTCACATGAGGTGACCAAAGTATTGGAGTTTCAGCTTTAGCATCAGTCCTTCCAATGAACACCCAGGATTGATCTCCTTTAGGATGGACTGGTTGGACCTCCTTGCAGTCCAAGGGACTCTCAAGAGTCTTCTCCAACACCACGGTTCAAAAGCATCAATTTTTGGCGCTCAGCTTTCTTCACAGTCCAACTCTCACATCCATACATGACCATAGGAAAAACCATAGCCTCGACTAGATGGACCTTTGTTGGCAAAGTAATGTCTCTACTTTTCAATATGCTATCTAGGTTGGTCATAACTTTTCTTCCAAGGAGTAAGCATCTTTTAATTTCATGGTTGAAGTCATCATCTGCAGTGATTTTGGAGCCCCCAAAAATAAAGTCTGACACTGTTTCCACTGTTTCCCCATCTATTTCCCATGAAATGATGGGACCAGATGCCATGATCTTCATTTTCTGAATGTTGAGCTTTAAGCCAACTTTTTCACTCTCCTCTTTCAGTCATCAAGAGGCTTTTTAGTTCCTCTTCACTTTCTGCCAGTTTGCTCAAGGTAAATATAAAACAAAAGAAACGAAGGAAGGAGTCAGAAATCCAACATGCAGTGAGGGAGGGGAAGTGAAACAGAGGTGGGAGGCCCCTGAAGTCTGCACACATGAGCAAGTGACCACTGGGGGCAACTGAGGTCACTTCCACCAGGACCCTCTGAGGGGCTGCACAGAACACGTGCTATGAGTCAGCAGTGGGGTAAGGATGCTCCTCATTGGCTGAGGGTCACACCTGGGATATTGGCAACTCCCTAGTACTTCTGAGCTGCTCCTGTGTGGGCTGCACATCCTGAGGCACAGATGCAGGAAGCTACCTTCCTAAGGCTACGATCTGCAAGTGACTCCAGGTGGCCAGGGGATACAAGCAGGGCACATTCTGCTACCATCAGTTAAGCCTGACACATCTGTGGTCAACAAATGTGCATTCTCCCCTCTACTCTTTACAGGTACTTTGCATTGTTATCATGAAATGGATGTCAAAATGTGATTTGCTTTTACAACACCATGAAATTTTCATATTAAAAAAACTCACAGATTAGAAAACCTGCTTTGTCACATTGCTACCCAGTTATTACTTCAAAAAATCATAGTCTGTACTAATGTTCATAGCACAATTAACAATAGCTAAAAAAGTGGAGGCAACTTAAAAAGTCCATCAGGGGAGGAATGGATAAGCAAATTGTGGCATAGCCACACAACAGAATATTATTCAGCCATAAAAGGTACTGATACACGCTACAACAATATGGGTGAGACTCAAAAATATTTTGCTAAGACAAAAAAGCCAAAAAAAATCACATAAGTGGTCCAGTGGGGAAGAATCCGCCTGACAATGCAGTGGATGCGGGTTTGATCCCTGGTCTGGGGAGATTCCGCATGCTGAGGGGCAGCTAAGCCTGTGCGCCACAACTGCTGAAGACTGCTCACTCTAGAGCCCGTGCTCTGCAGCAAGAAAAACCACCACAGTGAGAGGCCCGTGTACTGCAACCAGAGGAAGCCCGTGCAGCAACGAAAACCCAGCACAGCCACAAGTAATTAATATTCTAAAAGGGTCACGTAATGTATGATTCCATTTATACATAATGTCTGGACTAGTTAAATCCATAGAGGCAGAAAGCATATTTGTGGCTGCCAGGTTATGGGGAGAGAGAAATGGACATTGATTGCTTAATTGCTATGGGTCTGCTTTGGGGGTGATGTAAAGGTTTTAGAACTAGATAGAGGTGATAGTTGCACAACCTTGTGAATGTACTATTAATAAATGCCAATGGTTTGTTCACTTAAATGGTTAATTTAATGCTAGGTGAATTTCACTTCAATTAAAAAAAAAAAAATCATGGTCACATTAGCCATAAGGAGTAGAGAGGCAGCAAAGGCAGATGTCAGGTGAGCCTCAGATGAGGAAATAGGGCAGTTGCCACCCCTGCCCAGGTGGTCCTGCTGAAAGGTGTTTCCCAGCACCAAATAACTGCAGATTAAGACAGAACAATGAAGTGGTATTTTTTGTCTTTGAAATTAGGATCTATTTTTACAAACAGTTCTCATCCTTGGCATGAGTATGGTAAGGGCATTCTCATACTCTTCTGTTGGAAGATAAATTAATCTAGCCCTTCTGGAGGGAGGCTTGGCATTTTGCATTATAAGAATTTAAAACATACTTATACTTTTGTTTTTTGTTTTTTGTTTTTTTTTAGTTTTTTATTTTTTAAATTTTAAAATCTTTAATTCTTACATGCGTTCCCAAACATGAACCCCCCTCCCACCTCCCTCCCCATAACATCTCTCTGGGTCATCCCCATGCACCAGCCCCAAGCATGCTGCATCCTGCATCAGACATAGACTGGCGATTCAATTCTTACATGATAGTATACATGTTAGACTGTCATTCTCCCAAATCATCCCACCCTCTCCCTCTCCCTCTGAGTCCAAAAGTCCGTTATACACATCTGTGTCTCTTTCCCTGTCTTGCATACAGGGTCGTCATTGCCATCTTCCTAAATTCCATATATATGTGTTAGTATACTGTATTGGTGTTTTTCTTTCTGGCTTACTTCACTCTGTATAATCGGCTCCAGTTTCATCCATCTCATCAGAACTGATTCAAATGAATTCTTTTTAACGGCTGAGTAATACTCCATTGTGTATATGTACCACAGCTTTCTTATCCATTCATCTGCTGATGGACATCTAGGTTGTTTCCATGTCCTGGCTATTATAAACAGTGCTGCGATGAACATTGGGGTACATGTGTCTCTTTCAATTCTGGTTTCCTCGGTGTGTATGCCCAGAAGTGGGATTGCTGGGTCATAAGGTAGGTCTATTTGCAATTTTTTAAGGAATCTCCACACTAAAAATATGGAACGCTTCACGAATTTGCGTGTCATCCTTGCGCAGGGGCCATGCTAATCTTCTCTGTATCGTTCCAATTTTAGTATATGTGCTGCCGAAGCGAGCACTATACTTTTGTTTTTTAAATTTGGGTGCACCCTTGGCGGTGAAAGCACAGAGTCCTAACCACTGGACCACCAGGGAGTTCCCCAGAACGGTCTAATCCTTTTAAATGAAATCTTTCCCATCCAGTTTTCATTCACAGATGTCTCACTCAAGACTGCATTTTTAGCTGGAACTTAAAGAATGTGAATATGTCCTAAATTCATGAGCAGTGGTCTAATACTTTTTTTTTTAAAGAAGTCTATTCCCTTTGACTTCTTTTTTTTTGAAGAAGACTATTCCATTTGACTTGTTTCTTCTCAGCCAGAAACAAGCCCAAGCATTTAGTTTATAATTGAGGTGGTATTTCAAATCAGTGAGGAAATACTCTGCTAAAGGAGAAAGGCTGAATAATGGTATTTTGGAAGTTAGCTAATTATTTGGGGGGAAAAAATAAGTTTACATCTTTACTCCACATGGTTATTAAGTAGCTTCAGTACTGTCCAATTCTTTTTGACTCTATGGACCATAACCTGCCAGGCTCCTCTGTCCATGAGATTCTCCAGGCAAGAATACTGGAGTCAGTTGCCACGCCCTCCTCCAGGGCATCTTGGCAACCCAGGGATCTGACTCCTGCATTGGCAGGCAAGTTCTTTACCACTATCACCACCTGGGAAGCCCCTTTTCTTCACACTTTATATCAAAAGAAATTCCAGGATCTAAAAGCTAAATTCCAGGATTTAAAAGGAGGAGGAGGAGGGGTGGAGGAGGAGGGGTGGGGGAGGAGGGTGGGAAGGAGAAGGAAAAAAAAAAATTGAGATCTAGAAGAAAATTAGGGAACCCTTTGAAACTCAGATGGAAACAATCCTATAAGCAGAAGGCAACGGGGCGAGAATAAAGCAAAACATCAAAAAGTCAGAGAACATAAACATGTAACGGGTGTATGTGTTAAAAATCACCAAAACCAAAATCGAGGTAAATTCTAAGCTCAGGAAAATATTTGCAGCACATGACAGACTCAACATGAAGGAAAATTTCTAAAAATCAGTGAGAGAAAAAAATAGAAAATGGGAAAAAAAATGGACAAGAGATATGAATAGACCACTCACAAAAGGGAAACGGCAGATGTTCGCGTCTATTTTTAAAATACAGCAGACACGTGATCTCTGGGATGCGGAAAGCAGGAAGCCAAGACAGGCTTTCACTCGAGAAGGGCCGTGGCCCCCGCTGTGAAAGGGCTCCCCGGGGAGGGGTTCCTGAAGGCCGAGCTTGCCTTCTCCCCGGCTGAACGAACAATTCCACCCTTTGTAGAGGCTTCACCCAAAACGCAGCCCCTCCCTCTATACCGGGGCGGACCGGCTCCGGATCACTGGACGGGCCGGGTCGCAAGGCCAGCAGGGCCGGAGCTGGGCCAGCACCCCGGGGCGCCGCGGCCACCGGGGGGCGGTGCTGCCCCAGGACGCGCCAGCCTCGGGCCAGCGCGGGGACCACAAAGGCCCCTTTCTTCCCTCTCCTCCCGGAGATGAGTCACAAGAGTCGTGGCCGAGGCCAAAGTCAGACCGATCCAAGGAACTGCAGAGGAGGGCCGCGGGGCCGCGGGGCGGCGCCTGGGAGTCACCCTGGACGCCTGCTCCGGCCTCATCCAGGGCTCCTCGGGCTCGGCTGGCACCCGGGGAAACTGGGTCAGGCCGGTGGCCTAGTTTGCTGCTGAGCAGCGGTGGCCCGGGGCAGGGCGTGAATGAAAAGGGCATCTCTCTCTATTTCCTTCCTGGCTCACTCATGCGACAGATATCTGAGGAGTCCCTCAAGCGCCCGGTGGGTCAGGAGGCAGTCACCGGCAGCTTCCAGGGAACTTCTAAAGCCCTGGCGGCAGGGGTTCAGAACGTGTGATCTCAGACTCCCGAGGCTGGGCTTGCCGGGGTGGGTCCCCAAATCACCTGTCTCCCTTTGCCTCTCAAGTTCTGCTGCCCAATTTGGGACACCTGGCATTGGACGCACACACAGACACACACACGCACACACAGACACACACACACACACAGACACACACACACAGACACACACTGCATTTCTTCATCTCTCCAAAATTCTCACTTCTTGCTGATGATGGGGAACTTTTCATCTCCCAGTCCAAAGGTGTGAGCTACACGGTCTCAGGGGAGCTAGGTGCAGCCCAGACAGCCCAGGTCTGTTTAGCTGGAGATGCCTGGAGAGGCCCGGAAAGACCTGACCTTGGAGAAGGTGGGGTCAGCATCAGGGCGGGAACCCCTGGACCCAAGTGACATGAAGACCTCCTGTATCCACAGCCTGAGTCCAGAAGAAATGAGAGCTCGTCTTCACCCGTTTCCTTGTCTCCTTCCTGCCTCTTTCCCCTACCTTGAGCCTGGGTCTAGCTCGGAACCCACGCTGCCCTGGCCGTGGAGTTGGACTGCTGCAACTTCTACTTCCCTGGGGCCTCAGAGCATCAGAGGTAGCTCTGAGCTTGCATTATAGGTGAATGCAGTGAGGCTCAGAAGGGCTAAATTATGTGCCAAGAAACACGGCAGAGTGCAGAGCAGTTCACCTCCCAGGCCCCTCATGCCCTCATGCTCCCCACCCCCTCACGCTCCCAACCTTAGAGAATGTGCACAGAATAAAGGGGGAAGCAGGCAGGTGCTCTGTGCCTTTGTTGTAATGACTTGTTCACAGAACTGAAGGCAGAAATTTGTCTTTAGCAACTTTTAAATGCTATATTGAGGCCAAGCCATGTGGCTTATGGGATCTTAGTTCCCCCATCAGATTGAACCCGGGCCCTCAGCAGTGAAAGCGTGGAGTCCTAACTACTGGACCACCAGGAAATTCCCTAAATTGACTTTTTAAAAATGTTTGCTGTAGGGGCTTCCCTGGAAGTGGTTAAAGCTCCGTGATTCTAATGCAAGGGGAATGGGTTCCATCCCTGGTCAGGGAATTTAAAATTTGCAGAGTGGCCTCCCCCAAAAAAGTAACGATAAAGGGCTTCCACTCTGGTCCAGTGATTAAGAATCCACCTTGCAATGCAAGAGATACAACTATTGAGCCCTCGCACGCCAGAGCCTGTGCTCCATGAGAGAGTAGCCCCTGCTCACCGCAACTAGAGAAAGCCCAAGAGCAACAATGAAGGCCCATCGCGGCCAAAATATTAAATAACTAAATAAATCTTAAAAAAGAAAAAAGCAACTATACTCCAATCAAAAATTAACTTTTAAAAAAGACAACTGTATGCCAATAAAAATTAATTTTTACATATACTTTAAAAAGAAATAAACAGATAGCCTCAAGAATTAAAAAGCTAAAGCTTGGTGTAAAATGTTCAAACAAGACAGAAGTATATAAACTAAAATCAGAATGAAAGTCCTCCCCTAATTCACACCTCACTGGTGTTAATAATACCTTGGTGTAAATCCTTCCAAGCTTTTTCAACTACTACTATAAATTGAGCATACCGTGCTAGAACTTGCTCTGTTCTCAGCCGGCAGTTTTGTCTCCTTCTTGTAAAGTTTCCTGACATCCCACAGAGAGTTAGCCCTGCCCTCTTGGATGGACAGGAAGCTTCCTGGTTTCACCTTTACAGTACACATCCATGGTTCACTGTGGGGACATCTCCAGGGACTAACTTTCTAAAGTTGGGACTGTGAGAGCAAAGGAACGCAGGCTTCTGCTACTTTTCTCTACCACCTTGTGATGGCACAGGGCTGACAGGCTCAGGGCACGGAGTCAGCCTCCTGGGGTCCCCCCCTCGCCACTTGCTCCCCAGCTCCCTGGCCTGCCCCTCATCCCCAGTCAGGAAACAGCCCAGTCTAAAGCTTCTGCCCTTGTGCACAGACCCTGGGGTCCTTCAGGTACACCTCAAAGTGAAAAAAGTGAAAGTGTTAGTCACTCAGTCATGTCCAACTCTTTGGGAGCCCGTGGACTGCAGCCCACCAGGTTCTTCTGTCCTTGGGACTCTCCAGGCAAGATTACTGGGGTGGTTAGCCATTCCCTTCTCCAGCGGATCTTTCCAACCTAGGGACCACACCCAGCTCTCCCACTTTGCAGGCAGATTCTTTACCGTCTGAGCCACCAGGGAAACTTCCTCCTAGATTCTTTATTTGCCATCAAACACCTCCACCGCCCCCTGGCCATCAGAACTGACAGTCCTCTGTAGGGGACCACCGGGCACTTGCAAAGCCTTCCTTTTGCAGGCTTGTGTCCCTGCTTCCTACTGTTGGTAATGTAGTTCCTTTTCCCTCCTTCTAAGGCAGAGACAAAGATAAACAGTTTGTCTCCAAATGCAGATCAAGCCCTCCCCACTGCCACAGGGCTCTGCTGGGAGTGTGTCTGCTTATTGTCTTAATACACAGTCCGGAGTCCCATCAGGTGGCTGCAAGACCCATGTGGGTCAGTCACACTGCAGGGTTTCTTGGAGCCCCTGTGCCCATTCTCCTCTGGGCCAGGCACTGGGGGTGAGAAAAGAGAAACAGAGGGCGTGAACCTGCGTCCACTTTCTCCCCAGTACTCTGTGCTCCCAAGAACCTGCCACAACCCACCTTAAAGCAGTTCTGCCTCCCTCCTACCCATCCTGCTCCCCAATAAAATTGAATGCAGGTGATTCTTCTTCCTCAGGATGACTATTCCATGAGAGTTAGCAACCAGCCTCCTCGGTGGTGGTGGGGAACGGAGGCGAGGTGCTCAGACCAGTCCACAGAACCTTCTGGGGTCCCTTGAGCCACACACTGTGTGTCCCTGTTTACTCCCAGAAACCAGATGGGAAAATGCCCCTGCCTTTAGGTCTAGATTCACAGTCTGACCACTAGACAGAAGCAGAAACAATCACAAACAATGAGGTGGATGCAAGAGGAGGCTTGGGTAGCGGGAGTGAGGTTGGTGACGTTAAATGGTGGGGAATATTTACTATAAGTGAGATGTTATGGGGAGAATGTGACCTCTGTCCATCCACCTTTCTTTTTTCACTTACACATTTTTACTCAAGGTTATATGTTCTCTGCCTGTACCTCTTGCTCTTGAAATCCCATTATTGCCTCAAGGAAACATTTTTATATTAGACGATGGAAAGAGAGTAACGTTTCCAGCCTAAAGGCGAAACCCCCATGACTCTGGCTGACTTTACCAGTCTGTATGGGTCCTGTCCTCTCCACAGCGTAACACTTCATCCACCTTTCAAGAGTTTTCCCCTTCATTCAGGGACTGTGTTGGGAATGTGGACGTTGGGAGGAAGCAGCTGTCTATAAACACCCTAGGTACCAAATCTTTTTTGGACAAAATAACACCCAGTCCTAGTGAGACTGTGGTGAATATTGCCTGTTATTATTATTATTATTATTATTATTATTATCACCGAATAAGCCAAAACATTCTGAAATACCATGTGATGACTATAAATGATAATATAAATAACTCTATGCAGCAAAGTGGGAAAAAAATGTTAATGATGTCATCGGCTCCTCTCCATTCTCCCTGCCTCTTGCCTTGGCCTCTCTGGCACTTCTTTCTGTGATGTCACATAGCTGATCAGCAGAACTAACACCGTAACTTTTACTACTTCACGTTCCCTAAAATGCCTAGAAGCTGCTTCACACTTTTACACATTTACCACCCCTCTCACCCAACCTGGTGAATGCTGACTCATGCTTCAAACTTAGCATTGCATCTAGAACCTTCTTTAAAATGTCTGATTCTTCCTGAATCAAACAATTGGATTGAGAGATGAACAGGCTATTGGCCTTGCCTCCCCTCCTGGTCAAGGTCTCCAGCCATGCCCACAAATACAGTCTCTGGCAGATATGTTTCCACTTAGGAGTTTTTGATGTTATGACGAGGTGAAAGCAATACAAATTCAGTAGAAACCATACTTGGAATTTTTACCTTTCCCAGGCTAGCCATATGTCTGATATTCTCCTGTGATTTGGGGCAGGGCAACCACAGCCCTGGTTAGCCACAGGATCACAATGATAAACAACAGATACACTTAGAACTCTTCTGGACCCGGACGAGAAGTTCACTTTCAGTATAGTTCTCAATAAATTACATGAGATATTCAACACTTTATTATAAAACAGGCTGTGTGTTAGCTGATTTTGCCCAACTGTAGGCTAATATGTTTACAGTATGTTCAAGGAGCACTACTGTGGTGGCTCAGACAGTAAAGAATCTGCCTGCAATGCAAGAGACCGGGGTTCAAGCCCTGGGTCAGAAAGATCCCTTGGAGAAGGGTATGGTGACCCATTCCAGTATTCTTGCCTGGAGAATCCCATGGACAGAGGAGCGTGGTGGGCTATAGTCCATGGGGTCACAAAGACTCAGACATGACTGAGCAACTAACACTGTCACTTTTCCTTCAAGGTGCACTAGAATCCGCCATGGTATTGATAGATTAGGTTCATTAAATGTATTTTGTACTTAGGGTATTTTCAATTTATGATATCATGAGGTAACTTCATTGTAAGTCAAGGAAAGTCTGTATCATCAAAGACTCTCCAACCCCTTGATATCTCCCTTCCATCCTTTAGCCACTGAAAGGATGCTGAATCGAGCCTTGTTCTGTCTACAAGCAGACACTTCTGCTTCCTAAGAGCCTGGAGAGGTATGCACTGCAGAAGAGGGCCAAAGAGTGTGCTCTGAACTGGGAGAGGCAGCCAGGTAGAGAGGCCATGGGAAGGATAGAAGGATAGAACCACCTCTGTCCTCAGGTGGTTTCCCAGCATCCTCCCTGATTTCCCAGCATCCTTTCTGATTTCCCAGGATCCTCTGTGGTTTCTGGCACTCTCCCCCAAAGCCCCACCATTTTTAGGGTCCCATTTGCTGTGAGGACTGCTGGGGCATGATTCCAACAAAGGGAGTGAAAGGAAACAGCTCCTCACTTTCCTGTTTGGGCTTTGCTGCCAACTTCACCTTGTCTTGATTGAATTGATTGTTTTCAGTCAGATTAAGGGGGTTGAACGAAAGCAATGGTTTTTCTACTGGGAACATACTTCTGTGTGGCCTATGTTGACTGAAAAAAGATGCACAAGCTAAAAGCTGACATCTGCGTATGCTAAATCACTTCAGTCATGTCTGTCTCTTTGTGACCTTATCAACTGTAGCCCACCAGGCTCCTCTGTGCATGGGATTCTCAGGCTAGAACACTGGAATGGGTTGCCCTGCCCTCCTCCAGGGGTTCTTCCCAACCCAGGACTCAAACCCACATCTCCTGTGGCTCCTGCATTGCAGGCAGATTCTTTACTAATGAGCCACCGGGGAAGCCTCCTAAAAGCTGACGATTCTGTCTTATTTGTTGGACATTCTGAGGACTTCAAGCCCAGGAGACAGAACTCTCAGATGGTGCTGAGGGAACGCTCTGAAGAGGTAAAGAAGAAGCCAGAATATATAGGAGCTTTTGCAACAAAAACCAGGTACCCAGCACTTAAAAAAAAAAAAAAAAAACGCCTTTTTTTTTCTCCTGCATGGGGTCTATTTGATGTGGTACACAGGCTCTTCACTGCTATGCACAGGCTTTTCTCTTGTTGAGGCCAGTAGGGACTACTATTCCTTGCGGTGTGCGGGCCTCTCGGTTTGGTGCTTCTCTTGTTACGGAGCATGGGCTCTAGGTGCCCAGGCTTCACGAGTCCTGGTGAATGAGCGTAGTTGCCCCACAGCACATGGAATCTTCCCAGACCAGGAACCAAATCTGTGTTTCCTGGTAGGTGGACTCTTAACCACTGGACCACCAGGGAAACCCCAGTATTCTTGCCTGGAGAACCTCATGGATGGAGCAGCCTGGTAGGCTACAGTCCACGGGGTCGCAAAGAGCCAGACACAAATGAGCGACTTCACTTCACGTCACTTCGAAGAAAACTGAAGTTAAGGAATTTAGCACTTTCCTATGCGTGGGAAGATGCAAGAGCCACGGAACTCACTCCCTTGCTAGCGCCTTAGCTCTCTGGGCCCAGTGTCCAGTGCTTTCTCTTCCTGAGTCTCCTCAGACTGCACCACTGGGGGTGGCGGCAGCAGCTGACGGCTGGGTTGGCAGGCATCTGCCCTGAGTTTCTATCCTGTCCTATGGGTTTCCATCCTGAGTTTCCTCTGGGGTCACTGTCCGGTTGGCTGTCATGTGATGGCTTGGTAGCTGCAGCACGCTTTGTTCACTAATATGGCAGGCAACATATTTTTCATCAACCCCTGGGTTGTGGTTCCAACTCAGAATGTCCAGGGAAGTGGCCTGGCAGGGAAATTCCACAAGTAACTCTTAGGGCCAACATAGTTCATCCATTTTCTTCTCTTTTATAAATTTTTTTAAAAATTATTTATTTAGTTTTGGCCGTGCTGGGTCTTCGTTGCTATACACCAGCTTTCTCTGGCTGTGGTGAGTGGGGGCTACTCGCTAGTGGTGGTGCACGGGGTTCTCACTGTGGTGGCTTTTCTTATTGCAGAGCACAGACTCCAGGCATGCAGGCTTCAGCAGTTTCATGCATGGGCTCAGTAGTTGTGGCGCAGGGGCTTAGTTGCCCCGAGGCATGTGGGATCTTACTAGTCAGGGATCAAACCTGTGTCTCCTGCATTGGCAGGTAGATTCCTTACCAGTGAGCCACCATCCATTTTCTGATGAGGGCCCTCGGGCATACTTGCTGTGCGCTTGGGTGGGGTGGGTGTAGAACCCCATCGTTATAAGAAGAACTTGCAGCATCTTAAAGAAAACCGATTAAACACTTCCACTGTGCTATATGTCAGACCCAGTCTTAAGTCCTTTAACCCTCATGACAACCCTATGAGGATTTAACTACTATCATCCCCATAATAGTAATTACTGATCTTCTCTGTAACTACTATTAGTTACAGAGGCAAACAGAGGCAGAGAGAAGCTCAGTTCCTCCCAAGGTCCCACAGTTAGTAAAGAGCTGGGATGCTCACCCTGGCAGTTTGGCTACAGACTCTGCTGTCAGCCAACTCCTGTTGTTTCTGTCGGGGAAGTGTGTAATTTCCTCGGTTCTTTCTCACCACAGCAAAAATTTGACATGGCGGAACAACCAGTGTTATAGCTCTATTACAGCTCAGTTTTATTTGGCAAGCAAAGGAAAATACATCCTTGAGGCATGAGGGCAGGATGACCCAAATGAGGTGAGATGCTCAGTTTTGGCTCCTCTTTTTATGTGTTTTTTCTCCTCCCCATGAGCCTGCCCTATGTAAACTGGACTAGCCAGGAGGGCTGTTTGTTTCACCTGAGGTTCTCACTGCAGTCCTCGGCCCTTCCTTTGTTTTATTTTCACAGGCTTTTTCCTTTCTTTGTCTTTTAGCCACTGCTATTTTGGACTCCCTTTTCCTATTCTAAGTACCTAACACTTCCAGTGATAAACTCAGCAAATAAGGCCATGAATAATGATCCAGCCTGTGACCAATTACAGCAATTATGAGGCTGTTTCTTCCCCTCTTTGCCGTTTAGTTTTGCAGATCTGCTTTCAACACTGGGCTTCTCAGAGGTCAGGAACCATCGTGGTATTCCCTGTACCATCAGGGTCTGGAATATGGCAAGTGCTCGAGATACGCTGAGTGAGTAAATGAATGCGTGAAGGAAGGAAGCAAATAATGAATGAGAGCCTGAGTAACAGGTGTAGGAACCGAGGGAGGTGCAGGATGCTGAGGAAGGCAGGGTAGGACCGCTACTGCCTGGGCAGAGGCAGGAATCAGGCCAGAGAGGATAACTCTGTGCCCTGACCAGTTCACACCCACGGGCAGCTAAACAGTATCCTCAGACAGTCTGTACCCACAGCCTGATTGCTGGTTCCAGCAAAACCCTCTGCTGCCTGGGGTTGCAGCCTCCCCACTGCCCTCCCTCCGCCAACCCCCAGACTCTCTGCCTTCCCCTCCGGTGGAAGGAGGCTCCTCCTTGGGCTTGTGTCTTGGGAGCAGGCAGCCAAGTTCTGCTTCCCAGCCTCTTGTCCCAGCCCACCCTGATCATCTGACTGTTCACATGAGGCCCTGCATAGGGTGTGGCTGTTTTAAGGCCTTTGGCATTTCTTTAAGGGAAAAAAAATGCTAAAAACAATGGCTCAACACACTGAAAAATGAAAAATTCTCCAATTTGCCTCAGATTTGCCTTGGGGAAGGGGATAATCAAAAACACAGATGGTCCTTCCTGCTATGGACTCTTTTAAGCATAAAGCTTGTGAGCATGCTCAGTTGTGTTTGACTCTGCAACCCTACTAGGCTCTCCTGTCCATGGAATTTCTTAGGCAAGAATGCTGGAGTAGGTTGCCATTTCCTCCTCCAGGGACTGAACCTGCGTCTCCTGCATTGGGAGGTGGATTCTTTACCACTGCAGATTTCTAGGCATACTGACAGCTTCCTGTCTTAGGCTAGGCCTCAATATGCTTTGGGAGCTTGCCTTCATATTAATCCTGATAACCCTGGGCATTAGGTACTAGGATGATGTGTAATTTCACAAGTGAGTAAGAGGAAGTTCAGAAAGGTCAGGAGACTTGCCCAAGATCACACAACTATGAAGAAGTTAGAGCAAAGATTTTAAACCGAGTTATTTCTTGATTTTGAAGCTTATGATCTTACAGGTGTATCATCAAATTCTGTTTTGGCCTTGTCTGACTGAGGATGTGTCAGTGGCCTTTCAGTAATTAGTGTCTAGAAAACAGGTCAAAGTGACCCACTTTCTACAAAAAAATTCCAGATGTATGTTCCACATCTATATCTACCCTTGCCCTCCCTCCCCTCAATCACAAAATGAGATACCAGGCATGGGATCTTCTGTGTCATTTCTGAGAGAAGGAATAATATGCAGTTTTGTCATCTTTGTACTTTTCCATACAGCTTGGCTTAAAGAAATCATGAGAATCTTTCAAAACAATGATGGTATGAAGACATTACTTTAAAAGTACATGTGTAGATTCATGTTTATTGAGGATTTACTTACTTTCAGATCCTATTTTGCTCTGACAGGAAGCTCGAAGTTAAACTTCATGCTCAATTTGCACATTGAGTGTTGTGTTTTTTTCCCTGGGGCTTGGAGTCAGAAAGCCTTCAAGGGTTTGAAACCTGACACCACCATTTACAATCAGGTAGCTTTTTGGACAGTTAGTTATCCCCATCTGTGCCTGTTTCTTCATTTATAAAATGGGGGTAAGAATATCCTCTTCATTGGGTTGTTGCAAGGATTAGATTATATAGGTTAAGCACTTAGGACAGTGCCTGGATCATAGTAAATGTCTATAGCTATTTTGTGATTTTAATTTTGTTGGATGGATTTCATTTTCAAGCCGTTTTTCAAGAAGGGCTAATGGATCCCCCTTCACTTGCCTCATGGAGACTCACTTTGTTTACCACCTGTTTCCAGTCTCCTCTACTCCTGACATTATCACCTGTAACTTGCATGTAAATAACACTGACTTATATTTTGTCAAATCCTAGATGCCACTGTACCATCAGCGTGTACCACTTAAAAAAATTTAAAGATAGATTTTGAAAATGCATCCCAATTTCAGAGATGTCAGATGTTGAGGGATAAAAGTATAGCTTTCAATCCATGAATGGTAAGAAGGATCTGATCCTGTATTCCCGACTCAGGCCCTCCCTGGTTGTGAACTGGCCCTGCTCCTTCGGTGGCATCTGTTATCAGTTGACCAAGATAACTCGTCCATGTGGCCCAGTGCCATCCCAGTGGTCCTGGTGGTTGGTATTCCCTCTAAGTCAGTTCCAGGCAAGCACATCTAACCTTGTCCATACAGCTGGTGCAAGGGGCTCAGGTTTCCCCTGGAGGTGGCAATTTGTAAACTGACCTGGTGTTGATCTTTAGGGCCTGTGGCTTTAAGGTCAACTGACTTTCTCACTTTTTATGACTGCTTTGCTGCTTCCTGCTTCAGCCTGAGTTGGATTGTCCTCATGGGCAATAAAAATGATTTGTTTGAGATAAATTTCTAAGAAGAACAGTGTGGGGTTAGAACTAACCAATGTCCAGTGTAATTTCCCCAGGTTGTGGGTTAAAGCACAGGGCTCAACAATCATTTGTCTGCGTGGGTTTCAATTGCCAAATTTTATTTGGAGTGTTTCCTTCTAGTTTTTTTTTTCTTCTCCATGATCCAGGGAAAAAAGGAGTGTGTTGGGACTAACCCCAGGGGGTTGGCAGCGCAGGCAGGGACTAAGGAGTCTAAGTTTGACTGAGTACCTTCCCTAAAGTCTAGTGCCCATTTTGTAGAGAAACAGGGCTCTGGAGACAGAGTAACTGGAATTTAAATCCTTGATGTCATTTCTTAGCTACATGACCTATGCTGAGTTAGTCTCTCTGAAACTTCACAGATGTTAAGTGAGGATAATAATACTTCAGTCATTGGGAAGCTCCAGGAATAGCAACAAGCACATGGCCAATGCTCAACAAATGGTAGTAACACATGCTGAATGCTGCCTACCACATACCTGACACTACAGATATGAAATATTAGCAAAACGCCACTCATGGAGAGGAGGCACTCTTACAGCACTTTTTAAGTTACCTGCTGTTAAGCAGTCAAGCTAGCAATCCCCCAAGTCCTTCTTGAGATGCAGCCTCAGCCAGCACTTCTGTGAAGTCCTCTGGGCAGCTGGCCTTCTGAGGGGTGAGGAACTGGGCCAACCTACCATAAGAAAGTTCTCCTGATGGGAGGCCAGATGTGGCCAAGCCTAGACTTCTGGGTCCTCACAGGTGTTGAGCATCATGTCCCAGTCTGAGAGAACTGCTTTCTCCACCCAGCACATGCTGGATGGACTGGAGCTATGGCTCTCATCCCAACTCCCCAGCCTAGGGGTACTTCCATGCCTGCTGATCAGGGGTTGGTCTCTCCTTTCCATGGCACCAACAATCTGCCAGTGTGACCCAAATGCCTACCAGGGGCCGAGCCTTGTGGGAGAAAGTTGAGAGGCCCTCCCAAGTGTGACGCATTTGCCTTCTAAATGGGGCGCCAGCCTCTAAGGAGAAGTAACAAGCAATAGGGCATGTTTGAAAGGCCAAGCAAATGGTGTGGAAATTAAGATGATCGAATTCAAGGAAGGGGCAAGACCACTTCGGGCTGGGGCAGCTTGTCTGAGACCACCAAGGAGAGACCATCTAGGTCATAAACTCACATATCTACAAGGTTTGGACATGTCGTGAAATTGAGTGAAACACATTTGAGTCATAAAATAGGGGGTGGTGGAACACTTTCGAATTGAGGGCTGCAGACTCTTACAACACAGTTGACCCCACAGTTCCTGTTTCTAAATTCATGAAGAGACAACTTGAAACCTATGTAATTCCTGTGAAATCCTTTTAAAGGGTCTTAGAGGTGGGGAGATGGTTGAGGATTACAAAGAAATGGGTACCTGTGTGCTCACCTAGTGCAAAAGTATGTCTTTATGGTTTCTATTTTATACTAGCCTCATTCCTGGTTCTATGTTGTACCTTTCTCAGGTATCTTTTAATATTCATCTTTTTCTGTGAGAACATTGCATTTTTATTTAACAGTTGGGAAACTTACGCACAGAATTCACTGGAGTTGCTACTTCATCTCCCTTCACTGCAAGTCATTCAATCTTATTCCTGACCCATACTTGACTTCTTTAGTCCACACTTTGTTTCTGGACAACAATTTTAAAAAATAGCCATTGGTGCTTCAGCCTTATTTAAAACAACAACAAAAATCACCACCATCACTGTATTACAGATTTTGCTAAACAAAGTTTAGGTTCACTTTGAGACCAGAAGAGCAACTTCTCTGCAGTATTACTGGTGGAAAAAAGTTTCTAGATTTCTGTCCTCTCTCTAAAAGAGAAAGCACAAGGTTGCAGTTTCTAAAAGGCGAAATAACTGGAGTTCATAAAAACTGAATTAAATCTTTCTCTTTCTCCAATCCTAACCTGATTCAATCTTTTTTTTTTTTCTTTCTGGACTGTTAAACCTTTAAGAATGCCATATCACAACCACACAAAGCTACCCAAACATCTGTAAAACAAGTAGGTCATTTTATACCTTATTCATTTTGCTTTTGGCTAAAGGCAAGTTTCACAGGGGAAAGAGCACATTGAGACTGCAAAGTGACCTTCACTCCTCCCAAACTTGTTACCATAATGTAAGCCATGGTTATGACCACCATTTTTCTTGACTGCACTTTGTTGTTCACTACCAATAGCTCTCACTTCTCAGGGAAAAGGATTTTAAAACAAAAACCAGTGTAACTGATACTTTCTCTACAGCAAACCCCTGTATTACTCTGCTGTACATACTGCTCGTGTTTTATCATGTAAACATTCTATGGTGGTGGCTAAGTCGTGTCCGACTCGTGACCCCATGGACTGTAGCCCACCAGGTTTCTCTGTCCATGGGATTTTCCAGTCAAGAATACTGGAGGGGGTTGCCATTCCCTTCTCCAGGGGATCTTCCTGACCCAGGAATCGAATCTGGGTCTCCTGCATTCTATAGTTAAATGCATTTTCTTAGGTCAGAATTACTTGGACAAAATGTTTATTGCTGACAAACCTTTATTTTAATTGACCTGGAGACTGGACCGTCTCTATGGTTTCTGCCTTGTGAGACAATATTTTACTTCTCATGCTTTGTATTTCCGTCTCCCTGTGTGGCCTGGCTGACAGACAAGTCCTCTGCACCCATCAACCCAGAAGCATGCTGTATTTGCAGTTCGGCCTTGTTTGGTCTTGCTGGCCTGAAGGCAGTACAAACCAGCTGAATCCAACTTTACCTCAATCGCAAGCAGGCAGGTGATTTCAAGGATCATCAACTTAAGATTTGCCAACCTCAGATCAAGTTACAGGTTTTAGTCATTTGAAGCTGAGAAAATAGATTGCCTACTGAGAGTGAGAGGCATTTTCCTGTCCACATGCACGCTTAATGGGCTCCTAAAACAGGAAATGAAATCCGAACATAAAGGCTCTCTTGCCAGTTCTCCAAGTGACATGAAAGAAAGCAGCAGTAACCATTTCAAAATCATGTAGCTAGAATCTGACCCTTGTGAGTATCCCAGTCACGTCTTCCCTACCTTCCTTTAGTCACTCAGCCTAAAGCGTTACCATCCTGCTATTACCTCTTCCTGAAAGATGGGAAATGTGTTTCTACTTACATTCCCCAATCTTGTTTTCACCATGTACTATGGTTTTCATGAGATGGCAAGCAATTCTCGCTTTCTCTGAAAATTTATTGTCCCAAAATGCTATTTTTACTTAATTGGATACGCTGATTGGAAAGTAAATAATTTAGTGGTGTGAAGGGTAATGGTACCTTATTACTTGATAAAGCAGAGGTTTTATGAAGCAAAATGAAAACAAAAATCAGAAGAGGTTTAAAGATAAGCCTATTAGGACCGCTGTATGTTAGTTGCTCAGTCATGTCTGACTCTTTGCAACCCCATGGACTATAGCCTGCCAGGCTCCTTTATCCAAGGAATTCTCCAGGCAAAGTTACTGGAGTGGGTAGCCATTCCCTTCTCCAGGGGATCTTCCCAACCCAGGGATCAAACATGGGTCAACACCATTGCAGGTAGATTCTTTACTGTCTGAGCCACCAGGGAAGCCCATTAGTTCCCCTAAAAGATCATAATTTTCTATCACTCAGTAATTAAAGCAAGCATTTCTACAATGGTTCTCCAAGAACAAACCAAATAAAACTGGCTGCATTCATGAAGCAGTAGTTCTCAAGTAGTGCCCTATTAAAGAGAGTGAAAAAGGTGGCTTAAAACTCAACATCCAGAAAACTAAGATCATGGCATCTGGTCCCATCAACTTCATGGCAAATAGATGGGGAAGCAATTGAAACAAAGAGAAAAGACTTTATTTTGGGGGGCTCCAAAATCACTGCAGATGGTGACTGCAGCCATGAAATTAAAAGACGCTTGCTCCTTGGAAGAAAAGCTATGACCAACCTAGACAGCATATTAAAAACCAAGAGACATTACTTTACCAACAAAGGTCCATCTAGTCAAAGCTATGGTTTTTCCAGTAGTCATGTATGGATGTGAGAGTTGGACTATAAAGAAAGCTGAGAGCCGAAGAACTGATGTTTTCAAACTGCGGTGTTGGAGAAGACTCTTGAATCCCTTGGACTGCAAGGAGATCCAGCCAGTCCATCCTAAAAGAGATCAGTCCTGAGTGTTCATTGGAAGGACTGAGGCTGAAGCTGAAACTCCATTACTTTGGCCACCTGATGCAAAGAGCTGACTCACTGGAAAAGACCCTGATGCTGGGAAAGATTGAAGGCAGGAGGACAAGGGGATGACAGAGGGTGAGATGGCTGGATGGCATCACCGCCTCAATGGACAAGTTTGAGTAGGCTCCGGGAGTCGGTGATGGACAAGGAAGCCTGGCGTGCTGCAGTCCCTGGGGTCACAAAGAGGTGGACACAACTGAGCGACTGAACTGAGTGCCCTATAGTTGTGCATTTCTTCATTACTCTTGTTAAATTTGCTTGTGGTTGGTGCTTCCAACATGTTTAAGAAACATCTGCGATAGTTTTTTAAGTCTTTAATTAGAAAACTCAACAAAAATATATATTTTACATAATGCATACATTCTTAGTATCTGCAGGTAAGATAAATAACAGAAGGCAAAAGCAGATATACTGTATTGCTTCTCTTTGGCAAGTCACCAGTATTATCCTCTGCAGAAACATAGGATATGTGTATTAAAAAAACAAAACAAATCCCCACCACAGTCTTAACTGTCCCTTAGGACAAACAAAATATTTAGCAATAATACAGTAGATGGATTTTTCAAACTGACTAAAATTTATAGTACTTTATTTATACCACAGGGGTAAAAGTAGCAAGCTGCTTTCCAAAATTAAGGCCCGCCGCAACAGTTAGGGGAAAAAAAAAAGACATGCCTTTTTCCTGGTTATATCCTATTTTTAATTTAATAATGTCACATTCAAACTCTACCTCTCCGATGCCACTCCTAACAAAAACAAAATTCTTCCCTAAACAGAAGTTGTGTTTTACTTGCAAGTCAGTTGTCTGACCACCCCTCAACCAAATATACGTTTTGTATGGTGCAATTCAGCTTTCTTAAGTTAGTATTTACCAGCTAACTCAGTGTTACAGAATAAAAAGTTACTTCCACCTTACAGCAAAGATATATATTGCGGCTCTACTGAAGCAATATATACATGCTGAAACTAAGAATGAGAAAAGCAAAAGGGTCCATTCAACACATAGCAGCTTATATACAAATATATACATGTACGTATGTTTTCACAGTTAAATTTTAGAAAAAATTTACATTTGATATGTTCAGAAATAGTTCTAAGGTCTATAAATAATATTTTAAAAGCTCAACTGATCAAAATGCAATACAAGAATCTATCAAATTAAATAAATCTCCTAAACCTTGAGGTTTGTGTAAAGTGTGTTCAGTCCCTAATACTAGGGAAGGCAGCGTCCTCTAAAGACGGTAGGAGAGAAACTCTAAAACTTTGGAAGGAACTGGCAGCTCCTGGACTTCTTGGGTGGGCATCACTCTCCGGATTGACATGCGACATAAATGTTGAAGGCTAGGGACTTGCCTTGGAGTTGCCCAAAAATACACACTTCCATCATGTGTCCTGAACAGAAACAAACAAAAATCACAGGCTCAGTCACACAAATCCACGTATTTCATCATCCTACACTTCAAACAATTACCACCAAGGCTGCGAGCTGGAGCCACAAGTTGCACATTAAAACCTGATTAAGGAGACCTGCAATAGTATTATAAAGAGCCCTTATGGAATTTACTGAGTAACACACAGGCTGCTTTGACTAAAGCCAACTTAAATTGCCTCTTAAGAGAAAAATCACTTACCCAGCAGCTAGAACACTGCCATCAGTAGAAAAGGCACAGCAAAGACCATTGCTCAAAGGTGCAACCTGCACAGGATAATCCTCATCAATTCTCCAGAACCTCACCATTCTAGAAAGGAAATAAATTGTCCAATAATTATCTAGTTGGAAATTTAAGGTAAAAGCAACTTTTAAAATTCAGAAAGAAATCACTCTGTGCTAAATCAGAACCTACCCCAAACAAAAAGGAAAACAATGATTATTGGCAAATAACTCTCCCCATGTTTCTTAACATTCTAGAAAGATCGTAATGAGTCCCTTTCTAAATCGATGTTCCCAAACTGCTTAGTGCCATATCCAGGCACACTGATAAAAGTATGGGAAAATGGAATGGCTGCATCTAGTTTCTGATTCTTACCAAAAGCAGCACATTTCAGACACGCGACATTTCATCCTTACAGCCCCAATTTCAGTAGGTACTAATGACTGTTTTTACCATTTATTTCATTTCGACAATGTCCTTGTTTCAACCTTTATAAGATATTACTTAAAAATAGAAACCTGTCAGCTGAGCTAAAAAGCTAATTAAAAATGTACCTAGTCTGCCTGAACTAGTTAATAAAGAACAAAGGAAAAGGCACTCATTATCTTCAGTTTACACAAATACTACTCAGGCCAATATTCTTTAAGACACACCAACATCTCCCAAAGTGTTGTCTAGATAAAAAGTCATTAAAACTCAAACTGTAGGAAGATTTTTTTCATCCTTAAGAATGTTTTTTATTAAGTAGAAGAATGAAAGGAAATCTTTAAAAGACAGTAATAAAAATGTCAAGCTGTAATTCACACTTACTTATCATCAGCAAGGCTTGCAACGTGCAATCCATCATGACTGAACGATACAGATCGTACCCATCGGTCATTTGCTCCTCCAGCAAATATTGGAGTGGGTGGGGGAAACAGGTGCCTGAAGTAAAAGACGTTTTTAGGGCAAGTGAGAGTCACCTCAAGAAACAAAACTACTTTGTACATCAGTCTTTGAATAGTTTAGAGTGGCCTTCATGAACACAATTGAGAAGAGTTCATCTACCTTTAAACAAAGTAATTAAACCTAATTACTAATCTCCCTTTTAGAGTGGGTTTAAGACTCTTAAGACTAAGTTTACGGTTCCCCAACACAAAACTCTAAATATAATTACCACTTCTACAGAGTCATGTCCTGTTAAGTAACAAGATCTGTATCAAGACAGTCAAGTTTATTGGTAGAATTTAAATGCATTATTAAAGGGCATAAATGACACCCACATTTCAAATTACTATAGACTCTAAGTTTAGATGTCACATGTTAATGATTCTGATCAACTCTGGGACTTCTTACACTACACTGACAGTAGAGAAGAATTAGACTGAAATAATACAAGCTGTCCCCACCCAAATTCCATCAGAATGGCTCCAGTGTGTGGATCCCAGATATACACTCGAGTATCGTAAGATGCCGTAGCCAGCAATGCTCCATCAGGAGAAAAGTCACAAGCTACAACATCGTGGTGATGCCCTTCTAGTTTTCGTATCATGGTGTATTTATCCATATTCCAAAGGAAAACCTGCAAGAAAAGGCACATGTTATAGCTTCACTCAGACATGCAGAGGACAAAATCGCACATCTTAAACTAAAACAGCTAAATTTAATTAAAATTATATTAAATTAAACATTATAAATTATGAATAATTAAAATATGCTCAGTGTCATAGTCAGATTAAAATCAGTTTTTAAGTTAATTAAGATAGACATGCAAATTCTATTTCAAATGTTTCTGTTAAATGTTAATTTAAAAATAAGCCTAAACACAAAAAAGGCAATGCAACTTAACCACAAAATTATACTGAAATCCGTTTATTCCAAAAACTAATTAACTAAAATATACAAAAATAAATAGGGTTAAGTACTACAAACCCCCTTTTTTTATTTCCAGAAACTACCAAATTTTTTAAAAATATACAGACAGAAAATATAAGGTTAACAAAGTGTTACTCCATTGGCATCTCCCTTTGAGATAATCACTTGTTTACAATAGGCTTGGGCCACCAACGTGAGCCTAGGAAGAGAAACAGATACTGCAAGCAAAGAGAATTTTTCACAGCCAAATGAAATTTCTTGGCAAACAACAAGGATGTCAAACCACATTACAAAATGAAAATGCTAATTTACAAAAGTAATACAATTAACATTTCTGTGAATCAAGATTTGCCAATCTTATTTTTCCCAAACCGACCACAATCATTAGTCACTTTAAGTGTAAAACATTTAAGTTACTTTAGTACTAGTTCACACATAGTTTTAGATTCTAAAGATCAGTGTAGTTAGACTGTGCAGAATAGCTCTGAACAGGATTCTAATGTTTACTTCAGTCTGTTATATTAAACATCAGCTTAGAGGTTTGTAACAATCCTAATAAGATAAACTCTCCTCCTCTTGGAGTAAAGCAATCCTTTTTGCTACTTTTTTTCTGCACAGACACAATATATTACTTCCAAAGAAAATACATACAAACTTTCAGTTGGATCAAAGACTTAAGGTATCTCTAGTATCACAATGAATTCCAAAAAATAGCACAGAGAAACCATTTGAAAGCCAATTACATTACACTAAATTGGTTTCACATGTTAAGACTCCCAATTCCACCAGACTGGAAGATCAATTACATCGGAGGAGTCAGTTGGTTTCACTGCGGGGGGAATTATTTTTAATTATTTTTAAAAAGAAAAAAAGAAAGAAAGAAAAGCAGAAAGTGGACATCGACCAGCACCTGTGTACGTACAGTACACCTTGCAGCCGAATGCAAGGTTACTTCATCCTATGGTAAAGGTCGCCCCCAGCCCGGTAGCCAGAGATGCCACTCTTTCTGCCCAGCTAACACCATTGTGCGCCTGTGTGCGAGTGGTGCCAGCATAACCTCAATCACACCAATATTGCTGCCACCACCTGTGACAGGGAAAGCAAGAAGCATATGGAAAACACACAGCCTAAAATAGCAATGTCAACATCTAGCTTTGCTCTTCTTATGATTTTTAAAGAACTGAGTATTTTTTCCCTAAACTGTCAACATTTGCAACTATCATTTTAACACACTTCTTGGCTAAATAAAATCCATTTTAACCAGATTCCCACCCCCATTAATTCAAAGTGTATTGTGATCATCACATTTATTTGGACGTCAACGATTTTCATAAATACCTGAAGCTAATAAGATCTCTTTTTACTAACACAGCTAGTAGATAACTGACTAAAGGGGAGGGTCCATCAATAAGGATAACTCTCTTAAGAGTCACTTTATACTTAATCTGTCGACAGGTATGCTATGTAAGACAGACCATATAAAATTTAGATGAAATTCACTCTGGGACATACATGACTGTTATTTTTATTCTTATTAGATTTTTAAGTTACTTTTTTCAGTTAAATGTCCAGGACCAGCTGGGACTCAAAACTTTTTAAACAGCAAACTGGACCAAAAAAAAAAAAAAAAAAAAATAGAACAACAGAGAAGAAAATAATTAGCAAGGGAATGTTTTAACATTTGGACTAGATCTCTTCTACAACATATATACTTTCCTAGATCTTATAAAAAATTAAATTGCCATACCCCATATTTTACATATATCATCTCTAACTAAAGCAACCCAATTTCTCACTTTATAATATAATCAATAACTATATTTATTTAATTTCCCTCATGCAAATTCTCCCCCATCATGAAATAACACATTTAAGATATTTAAGACACCGAGCACAGACTTAACAGGTTACCAGATTTAAAATGATTTTGCATACATTATTACAATCCAATTCACAATAAATATACAGGAACTTTGACACATACTGCTTTACTGGCTCCCACTGAACACAGCATAGAAGAGTCAGGAGAGAATGCACAGCTATACACCCAGTTCTGATGGCCCCGCAATACTTTCATCATGTTTCCTGAACAAAAAGAAAATATCTGTGTTAACCCTGGAATCTAATTCAAATGACTAGCATTTCAAAAATGGCAGAATCACAAACTTTAGTATGGTCTACAAGCCTAGTTAGTCACCATCTGGCCCTTTAAGAAAAGGTCAGCTGACTCTCTTAGTTTTTTATTTTTTTACCTTTTGGGATCCCTTAACAGCTAAGCAATTAGAGAATCGATAAATGTAGATAGAAGAGGTGCCACATGGTTTGGTAGTAGTGTATTGTTCTCTCAGGTAACGGTTACTACCCATAAGCCGAAACAAGTCTCCAAATCTGAGGGACTTGTTTCCTACTCCACTCAATTTAAGCTACACTTGTCTAAACAAGCCTGTCAACTTCCCGCTTGAGGCTGGAGGAGCACCAATGGATCTTAATGTAAGGTTCTAGTTAAAACTTAAAATTCTTTCACTGGAGGTTAAGAGGGGGTAAGAAATGCTCATCTCAGGTCCTCTCAAACAAGGCAGATTCCCCAAAGGCACCACAATTACCAATGTTTCCAAAAAAGCTAAAACTTGACACTGACATCCCTTTTACCATATTGGAGGGTAAATCTCTTATTTTATAATTTCTTACTTAACCTATCCAAGTTATGTTTAGTATTTACATATTATAAATTCTGGTGTATAAATCATGTTTGAATTTACATTTTATTAATTACTAAGGAGTATCTTTCATTACATCAAGATCTTCTTAAATTTTCACTAAGCAAATAGGAAGTTGATAACCTTCCCCAATATAAAGGAAATGAACCAACACAAAACCAGTTTGAATAAAACCTTAAAACTGATATAGATTTTGTCCTCAAATAGTTGATACAGATCTGTGTAGTTAGTTTCCAAGTAATATCAGATTGTTTACTTAGAGTAACTGCTGGCTCCTATTCCAGGTCATATTTACAGTTTTGTTTGATCTGCACAGGGAAAAGGGGCCAAAGGACTAGGCAGAGAAAAGGAAACTATGATCATGTCACTGTTAACCTCAAGTGTTTGTAATACATCTCAGTAATAATACCCAGAAACTAATTCTTTTCCACAGCCTAGAAAGACAGACATACCATCATCTTTCAGGTCCCACACTCTCAGAGTTTTGTCTCTTGAAGCTGACACCAGGATCAAGCTCCCATCTGGAGCAAAAGTTAAATCTCTGACCATTTCAGTATGATCTACCAAGTTAAGGAGGAGTTTTCCTAAATGCAATGGAAGGTCAGAAAGAGGCAATGTTAATAATTTTTACCAGCTTTCTTATTTTTAAAAATCAGGTTTCTCATCATTAAAAAAAGAAAGGAGAGAAATAGATGGGGACCTCCTTTGTAAAATGACTTATTTATTAGTGTGCTTTCAATATTATCTTTAGATTCACTATTTACAATGTCTTAAAATGAATTATCTCAAAGATACCGAAGCCTAAATTTATTAGAAAATTTAGGGAATTTCTGAAATGTGAACAAACTCTTGGACCATCATTTAAAATCTTTGTGGGACTTCCCTGGTGGCCCAGTGGCTAAGATTCCACACTCCAAATGCAGAGGGCCTGGGTCTGATCCCCGGTCAGGGAACAAGACGTGGCAGGCTACAACTAAGACACCATGCAGCCAAATAATTTTTTTAAAAAAAAAACACCCTTGTATAGTAACAGCCTAAACTTTCAAACATAATCTCAGTGAAAAAAAGTATTTACTCATCTACTATATGAGTTTTGTTTTTCTACGAAAAGTGATGTGCTTACCTTTTAAACTTTTCCCCAGAATTCAATCAAATTTACTGATTCATTATCCCCACTCAATGTTAATATCGCTTGCTGTAGTCTAATGTACATACTGTTTTAAAGCTCATTTTAAAAAAATCTTTTAAATTTTGGAGTACAGACTAACAGTCTGAAGCTATACATTTTAGGTAGTGAAGAGCACATTTCCTTTTTTTTTGGGGGGGGGGGGCGGTGGCGGTGCACTGCAGGCATGTCTTGTGTTTATTGAGATCTTAGTTCCCAGACCAGGGATCAAACCCATGCCCCTTGCAGGGAAGCACCCGCCAAGCCCTAACTACTGGACTGCCAGTGAATTCCCAGGACATATTTACTTTTAACTGCCCAAAGAATTTATCTTCTCAATCTACCTGGTTAAACTTTAGATAAAATGTCACTAAAGCCTTCCAGAGGCTAGATAATGATTGCTGAAAACCAGATTTACCTTGAATGCCTCTAAGCTATTATATATTGAAAAAGTATATAAGCAAACATCTTGCAATTTGAGTCATAAAGCACATTACTAGTTTACAAGTGATAATTAACTAAATGTTCCTTAGGCATGCCCTTCCTACTATAATATTCTCTGAAGAGTGATCAAGAAATATGAACTCTATTTTCCTAAATTAAAACTATAAGCTGGGAGGTGGGTTCATGTTTGGGATAGCATGTACAACCCGTGGTGGATTCACGTCAATGTATGGCAAAACCAATACAGTAAAGTAAAATAAAAATACAAAAAAAAAAAATTAATTAATTAATTAATGCAAAAAAAAAAAAAACAAACCTATAAGCTGCAGGCGCTATTTAGGTCAATAAAGATATATGTATAAAGACAGATTCAGAGGATCAATTCTTGCTTCTCCGTAAGTTAAAATCCTCAAATCGTATTCTTCTAGTGTCTACAAGCTATGCTCACATCATAAAATAATCAAGTTTGCTTTCAAGACTATGACTTCATACCTGTATATACATCCCATATTTTGATATGTCCACTGTTTAACCCTGTGGCAAGGAGTAGCTGATCTTGCCCAAATCTGAATCGATGCCATTCTATATTTACACAGCGACTCTGTTTCTCTGGAACTGATGATCCAAAAGCAAGACTCCAGACTATATCGCCACAGTCTATAATATGCTCACGAGGCTTATTTTTCTGACCACCATCACTGTTTTGTCTTGATAATCTTAAACCACTTGAATTGGTGATATTCTTGGTGCCATGCAAGAGACTGGTAAAAAAAAAAAAAAAGCCAGATTGTCATCTAGTTATTATTTATTCTGGACTCCTGTGGATACTAATAAGTGTTTGCTAAAATAACTTCCATATTATTATAGTAATACTGAGTAACAATAGAATCCTTATAGATGGGAAAGGGAAAATCTGCTATTAGCTATGTGGGCATGACCAAATAAATTCAGACCAAAATCCTCAGTGTCTAAGAAAAAGTTCAACAATAAAAAGCAATTTGTAATTTTGTCATTTCAAATGTGTTTCAATATATCCTTATTGATGTAGAATCCTATATTAATTAGGGCTCTTTTCATTAACCCAAAAGTATAAAACAAGCAGAAAACAGAAAACTCTGAGAACATATTGTCAAGCTGACACCAGAAAACTGTCTAAATGCCATAATAATCAGCAGCAATAAAGACATTAATGAATAAAACCATGAAGGTGAACTAGACGCAAGAAGAAGGGAAAGACTTTAAATTCAGGCACACAGTTTAGGAATGACACTACGTGCGTGTGCTAGCTGCCCAGTCATGTCTGACTCTGCAACCCCACGGACTGTAGCCCGCCAGGCTCCTCTGTCCATGGAATTCTCCAGGCAAGAGTACTGGGGTGGGTTGCCATGCCCTTCTCCAGGGGATCTTTCCAACCCAGGGATTGACTGCAGGCAGATTCTTTACCACCTGAGCCGCCAGGGACTTCCCTGGTGGCTCACACACATTTTAGAAACTACACTATCAAGGCACAATTAATCTGCCTTTTACTATATGGAAAAGAAAAACACCAAACTATCTGAGAAAATATTCTGTAATATATAATTAAGGCTAGACAATTCTTTCCACAGATTTTCTAACAAATACATTCAGCTTATGATCAAAACATATGTAAAACAGTCTTCAAAAGAATAACATAAAACAACGAAATAACTGTATTAGTCCACACAGAAAAAAGTAAATCCTACAGATAGATACAAAATACAAAAAAGAAGAGTCTTACAAGTTCTTAAGGCACTGGGACCACGGAACAAGCTTCACTGTGCGATGTCCTTGTGACCAGGCAAAGTACGAACCATCTGGGGCAAAAGCAACAGTCCAATTTTCACGACCACATTTCTTGTCAAAAGGAGCTGCTGGAGCTAAAAGTTCACCTATAGTACGTGATCTCACTAAAAGAAAAAATACAAGACATTGTGTATAACAACAATGAATTTGAGACTGTATCCGTATTACTTTGGCATTCACTCAACTCCACTGACTTTCCCCCCTCTTTTAGGCACCAAGTTCTGCATTCTACCCTTTGAAGAGAGAGAGGCTGCATGAAGATCCCTTGATGATCATAAACATCTTTATAAGTTCTGGCGAAGTGATTTTCCTAAAATTTTCCAAATCAAGAACTTTTAAAGAAAGTTTCAATTAAGGAAAAAAAAAAAAACCTGGTCAAATAAAAATAAGTAATCATTTCTCAGGGCTAGCAATTACTGAAGTCCTGACTTTCACACAGCTTTATGCTTTTTTTTTTTTGGCTGTGCCAGATCTTAGTTGTAGCATGTGAGATCTCCCATATTTGTTGAGACACGTGGAATCTAGTTCCCAGATTGAACCGGGGCCCCCTGCATTGGGAGCACAGTTTTAGCCACTGGACCACCAGGGAAGCCCCTGCCTTGTTTTCTTCAAATTACTAACATTTAAAATTCAAGAAACCAAAGTTGCTCTACAGGAAAAGTATCTTCTGCAAACAGCAGCTTTCAAAACCCATAATCCACTATAAAGTATAGTATTATATCACTACTCAATGGAAGCACTATCAAATGAATGGTCTAGTCAGACAAGAATATTCTTATCTTTTTCAGGTCACAAAAATCAAAAAATCCTCCAACGTGTACTTTAAAATGCATTATAGGGATTTCACTGGTGATATGGTGGCTAGGACTCTGCACTTCCACTCAGGGGGCAGGTTCCCCTGGCTGGGGAACTAAGAGCTCACATGACAAGTGGCACAGCCAAACAAGCAAAAAATAAAATGCATTATATTTGTGATTCTCAAATAGTGGTCCTCAGTATCTTCCTAATGGGCCACCAAACTGATCCCCAAATGGAAGTAATTCTTTTGGTTTTTAAGGACAAAAAAGTGGAACAATTTCATGTATTTTTATTTTTGCGCACATGCAAATGTGGGTGCTATTTCCTCGATTCTGGGACAGGATCTTCTTAAGCCTGTCGCCACTGCTGTCTTGGGCTCGTCTTGATTTCAAATTCTGCTACTCTCCCTTTTCAGTTGTAAGTTACCTTCAGTTTAGTTTCCTGTTATCTATTTTGTGGTTCGCTTTGTGGTCAACTCTGTAATCTATTTTTTATGTTTTGGGCTTAAACTTTCCAACAACGTAGTCTATGTATTGCAATTCAAATGAGAGCCACTGATACTCTTACTGCAAAAGCAGATACACTTACACAAACCCCCAAAATGTACTCATAGTCTCAATGTATGCTTTGCCAACAGAGAGCGGAGCATCTGGCATGCGACAGGGGCTCAGCAAATATTTATTGAGCAAATATGAAAGCACATGTATAAATTCCCATTCTTAAGTGACTTAACTATTTCCTTGCCCAATTCTTTGCCACATTAAACAAATGGGATGTGGTTTAAAAAGTAAGACAAAACTGAAATCTGTTTTCCTCTGATACTCATAAATATGCACCTATTCTGGCATAGCTGAGATTATCAGAATATTTCCTTTTAATGACTCAAAATCTTCCTTCTTGCCACTCCACCCACTCAGTCTTGTGTCTGATCAAAGAGAATAAGAGATCCTGCGCTCACATGACATTCATATATTGAAGACAGTCATGACATCAGGAACTAAATCTTTTCACCATTGATAAAATCTGGTGAGTTTTCAGTCATCCCTTAGATTGCATGGTTTCAAGTCCATTCTCTACCTTCACTTTCATACTGTTCTGGATAAATTCCACTTAATAATGGCCCTTAAAACAGTGGAACCTTTTCAACTAACACATTATTGCAGGTGTGATTTAATCAAAAGCAGATTTCTGCCCCACCCCCCCCAATGCCCTTGCCCCACTTATATCAAAACAGCAACAATTTCACTGGCAGGAACATGACTTTAATATACAATTCACAAACCAGTGACACTCTTGATGCCTGCAGAATTTTTTAAAGCATACAAATGACAGCATTCCCTGGTAGCTTAGTGGTTAAGATTCTGGGCTTTCACTGCCATGGGCCAGGGTTCAATCCCTGGTCAGGGACTAAGAGCCCAAAAGTTGTGCAGCAGTCAGACAACACACACACAAACGATTTTAGAGAAGGCTTGCTGTTTCATGCCCCCCTCCATGCCTTCAAGCCCACACTCTTATCATCATTTTTGTGCCTGGCCCCGTGATCTGCAACCTCTGCCCATTTTTTTTCTAAAGTGGAGGTGGGGGGGGGGGCTTCTCTTTAACCACATCTATCTTTTAGAATCCACAAATTTTAGGAGGAAAAAAAAAATTGAAGTTCACAAATAAGGGACACAAGTTCTAAAATTCAACTGAAAAACATGCGAGTATTTTCTTAAAAAGAGAAAGCCTCTGATTAAACTAGATGAATGTACTTATAGGGCCACCCTCAACAAATACTGCCAAATAAATACACTATACCATTACAAGTATTTAGCTAATAATTACTGTGCTTCTTTGCTTATTAACAAGATATATAAAATGATCACTGCATTTAACTAAATAATTTAAATACTTACTGGTACATTATACACTAGCACAAACTTTATAACGAAGAAAAAAATCTCTTGAACTTTTATATATGACCTGCAACTGCTGAATGTTAGTATCCTAAGACAGTATGATGTAACAGCTTTGTATAAGGGAAAGGCTGCCTGCCAGGGAAGCTGGCCATAAGATACAACACTATACACATCATCTGAGTCACTGCTCAACCAAGCAAACCAGATTCAGCTCCTCCACATTCTTCCCTGCAATTTCATAACCATAAAGGGAGGATCTGTGGCACAGCCTTGTGAAAGAGCGCTGTAGCTCTAGGCAGTAACTGCCTGTCATATAGACTTCTTTCATCAATCATGGAATCTTGCCTCCTCTTTCAGTACTTGTTTTAAAAAGAAACAAAGAAACAAAAACCCAGACTTAGAAAGTTTACAAAAGGCAAAAGTTCTTTTAGATATTTGGCATCTAGTTAGTAACTTTACACTATAACCAGGAAGTAACACTGAGACTTAAACACGCAAAAAATAATTTAAAAAGCTACTTAGTGGGTGGTTCCACCTCATGCTGGTATGCTAAGAAGCACTGTCCAATCCATAGAAGAGAGGATTGGAAAGTTTTCAAAATGATTCAAGATGAAGTAAAATACAGATATAAGAAAGGCAAATCACTCCTCAGAGTCACTGTAAGTAGGAAAGAAACAAACCCCACTGGACTGAGAATAAGAACTTTTGACTTCTATATTCCAGTTTTAACAACTAGACATGAATTTTGTCTTCTCTGTATGTTTAAAATAGTTATTAAAACCAGGGGTAAAGTCCCTCCTAACCTGCCAGTCACCCTTATCCCTAAGAGAACAAAAGACCGGAATTCTAAGATAGCTGCCTCTAGATATAAAACTTCACCCACACACAGGATAGAGGGCCTTTTGGCTACTTTAGCTTCTTCCTTTCTCTAGAAAACCTCCTCCAAATATTCAAAAATGTTCACCAATTTAGTTGAACAACAAGGAAATGCAAATGCTCTCTGCTTAGTAGCTACCTCCAATTTTCATTTAACACACAGTGGTGGGGAGATGCTAAATCTATTTCATTTTTTAAAGTAAAAACTGCATATCCGTAGATAAATGTATTATGATTATTACATGTATACAGACGTATACATATATATATTGGCTGCCCTGCGGGATCTTGTGGGATCTTTAGTTTCCGACCAGGGAATCCAACCCAGGGCTCGCAGTGAAAGCGCCCTGTCCTAGCCACTGGACCGCCAGGGAATTCCGCAAACTGCAGATATTTAAATAACGTATATAATACGATAAGTTCAATGTTTACTAAACAGTCAAACCTCAATTCCCCTTAAAGTGATTCCACTTTAAGGTATTTTACCTTAAGAGAGGATTTAGATAATGTAAGGTGCTTTCAAGTGAGTCATTGGGGTAGGTCGGGGACCTTCAACATCTACCGGCCTGTCTTCAGCTTGGCCACTAAGCCAGTTTCCAGACAGCCTTTTCAAGAGTTCGCTCTTCTCTAAGTCAGCTTTTCTCCGGTCACTCCACCCAATCACCCTGCTCCTCCCTATATGAAAGATAACTGAGTCTCCTCCCCTGAGCTTGCTGCCCTTCTGAACACCATACCATTTTTAAAAACATTTTTTCCAGGCTGATAGCTGCATTCCTCTTTATAGTTGTTCGTATACACGATGACCCGCCCTTTAATAATAGCTCGGAACAGACAAGTATACTTCTCTTCATCGGAAACTTTTTAAGAGCCGGATCTTTTGCCCAGCCCTCCCCTGCCCACTCGACGCCCCAGGCCCTTAACCAAGAGAGATCCAGGAGAACGGCCCTGCTCAGACCGCCGGCGAAAAAAACTAGGGTGGGGGGGACATGTCCGCCCCGGCCACACGATCCCTGCAGCTCTCGCCACTCGGCTCTCCGGTCCTGTCTGCCTCCTCTGCGCGCCGCCTCCCTCCCTGCCAAGCGCACAGTAGGCGCCGCTTCAATTCTGATCCCATTTACCCTCGGCGACACCCACCCGCAGGGTAGCTTCCTTCCTCTTCGCTCCAGGGCTCGAGCCCGACTCACTGTTCTTCCTCAGACTCACCCTCCTCCGGGGAGTCCCTGCCTCTCCGTCGCCCCCGCGCGCTCGCCAGCACCCCTCACCCACCGTCCCATTCCTCACCGATCTCTTTCTCGTTGACCCTCGGGGGAAAGCTGGCCATCTATGGGATACCGTCTGATTCCGGGGGCGCGATGCGGACGCAACGACAGAGAGTTAAGGCGAGCGCCGAGGGGCGTGACGCGGGCTGGGTCCCTCCCGGTCCCGGGGACAGAGGGGAGGGGCGGGACGGTCGCAGAGGCTTCTGCCGACTGCCCCGGGAAAGCTCTGGGAGGCCTCTGACCGAACTACGGAGTTAAACCCAGACAATAGATGCTGGTCCCGTCCTCCCGCCTACGAAGGAAGACACTTCCCTGCACGCTTCCGAGAGCAAACGAGACACTGGAGACAAAATGGCGGGCGGCGCGGGGGATATCTGGAGGCCGGGGGCGGGGTTCGTGACGTCATAGCGCTATGCCCCGCCTCTCGACGTTCGAGACGTGACGGCCTCGGCTCCGCGCCCCGCCGTCCCTCCGGGTGAGCGCGGGCGTTGGCCCGGGGACCCGACCCGTAGCCGGAAGAGCGCGGGGGCGGAGCAGGCGGAGGGCCCGCTGCGCCAGCCGAGGCCCCCAAAGCTAGGCTGGAACCTGCGGACTGTGCGGCTTTCCTGGCTCGGGTCCCAGCAGGATATTTATAAGTTGAAGCACCTTTGAAAAGTCAAACCGAGAATTGTATAATACATATTAGTTCACAGCTTAAAGATTGCATGAAATTTAAACTGACTGTACTGTAAGGAACAAAAAAGACATTTCAGGTTTCCACTCGGTTTGGCCACCTCCCCGGCCTTCTTGCGCTGGGGAACTGGAGGTTTCACCGGTAAAAACAATGAGAAGACAAGGAACATCGCGATGCACCGTTCGTCCGGCCCCAGCGTTCTGACGTGAGCCAGCCGGTTTTTGGAAGGGCCGAGGTGACCCGACTTGAGGAACGAGACACGGGCGGGCGGGATGGCGTCCCGCCCCAGCGGGAGACCTCCTGGGCGGCCTTTGTCCTGCCTGCCTGCTCCCTGCGGCCGGGCCTTCCTCGGGGCTGCAGCGAGGCTGGCAGTCAGCAGTGTCGTGGCCACTGGCCAAGGCAGACCGCACCGAATCTACCTACCTCTACCTCCTTCACCCGAGGCCTAGGCCTCTGGGAGGCAGCTAACCATTCCCACAGCAGGGATGATGCAAGCGTCAGTGAGCCAAGTTGATTCCGGTTTTCGGAAGACATATTTGCACTTTAATGGGCTCTTCTGTGGACTCTGAACCTAGAGAGTCTTCTTTCCCAAAATTGCTTCATCTTTTGTATTCCCTACCCTAGTGAACACGTCCAACCAGTCACCTAAGCCAGAAGCTGGAGTGTTTTTAGACTCCGGTCTTTCTCCGTGTGGCATTAGTCTGTCCACAAGCCCTGCCAGTGTTTTCTCTTAAACTGTTCTGGAGTCTGTCTTCTCTGTTTTTAAACAGCTGCCAGTGTCTAGATTCAAGAGCTGTTTGTGTCATCTCTGTTAACCACGCTTTATAACCCCACACCCTAAGAAATCGCCATCAATACCTTGATGCATTTTCTCCTAGTCTTTTAAAGATTTCCTAGCTATGTGTCCTTGGGCAAATTAGTTAATCTTCCCATGCCTCAATCTTCTCATCTATAAAATGGAAATAATATTACCAACTTCACAGTTTAGAGAATTGAATTCATTAAATTATGAATTGAATAATTGAATTAACAAAAAACGTTTAGAACAGGGTCTGCAACAAAGTGTCAGATACTAAGTATAACATAAATGTTACATACTATTTTTTTACATAGTAATCCCAACTGACTGCAAAATTTAAAGATCAGAATCTCTTAGAAAATAAGGAATTGGGGTGAGAGTCCCTTGGACTGCAAGGAGGTCCAACCAGTCCATTCTGAAGGAGATCAGCCCTGGGATTTCTTTGGAAGGAATGATGCTAAAGCTGAAACTCCAGTACTTTGGCCACCTCATGCGAAGAGTTGACTCATTGGAAAAGATTCTGATGCTGGGAGGGGCTGGGGTCAGGAGGAGAAGGGGACGACAGAGGATGAGATGGCTGGATGGCATCACTGGAGTGAACCAGTCTGAGTGAACTCCGGGAGTTGGTGATGGACAGGGAGGCCTGGCGTGCTGCGATTCATGGGGTCGCAGAGAGTCAGACAGGACTGAGCGACTGAACTGAACTGAAAGAACTATAAAAAACAACATAAGAATGTGTATATTCAAAATCATAAAGAATAGTTCTAGAAAGCATTGACTTCCAAAACAAAGCTGATCCAACACTAAAAAGAATGAATCTCATTCTTGAGTTACTTAGAAAACATTGCTGCTGAGTGGTTATCTACTAAGGCTGATTTAGTCATAATTTTTTATGTGGATATCATTTCTTTTGAAATTTTTGAACCAACATTTACTACCTTGAAATATAATCTTTTAAAAGTTTACATACTCTCTTATTCCATTTTCTTACATCTCAGCAAAATGTTGTATTGAACAGTCTGGCATTTTCATGTAGTTATCTCTCTCAAGGATGTGTTTTTCTATACCATTTTCTTGTACTGCAGGGAAATACATAAGCATTAAGAGGGGAAGCAAAATTATTACATTCTTTTGTTCAAGGAGAGTAACCATTTTCTATGTAAAGAATTAGAATTTTGGACTAGACTATGATATAAAATTTGCATCTTGCCTTTTTTCCTTCTTATGATAAAATAGTATTTTCCTATGTAGATTAAAAAAACTTTTCTCCACATAATTGTAGGTAGTTTTAACTTCATTTGGAGGTGAGTTTTTTTTTTTCCTTTCCTCTTTCAGAACATGTAATACTTGATAGTGCAGAACAGTGGGCTGCTTCTGTAATTAGTCTTTCATTACTCATATGGATATTGTAGGTATATTTCCCTTGATATCATAAATGTGTCCAATTCAAAATTGTGGCATTTTGGGAAAATCCATACTCACCAAAAGCTATCATTTCAGGTGGGTTGCTGTTAAGCTTAGCAGCTACATAGGTCTCTGAAGTTACAAACATCTAAATTAGCTTTAAGTTAGGAAGGTTTCTTGCAGGATCTTATTTCTGAATGTATACCTTGATGGGAGTAGAAAGTAAGTGTCCCCTTCCTATAACTAAGGGAAACAATATTAACTTAAAACAACAAACATGACTTAAAAAATAAACAACACTAATAATTGTACAACAGAAGTTTGATGCCTATCACGATCAGAAAATCGAAACAACAAACCAACATCCAAAACACCAAATATTTCATTGTTTCCTAGTATTTTTTTATTGTTCCCTAGCATGGTTAAATCTCAAAGATGAAAAAAAATTGCCAAAGTCTTTTGACTCCTTTGACCAAAACCAAACAAACAAAAAAGTTAAGAACAGCCTCATTGTTCATGCAATAGGAGATCTGTTTGTGTGCCTGTTTGTTTTGCTTTGGGGACCTTTGTATTATTGTTGCTACAACTCCCTCAGGCTAAGCCTTAAGACTTCATCCAAAATTTTTCAGTGCTTGGGTGTGAGGACAGGAATTTCAAATCTTGAGATTGTGGAAGTCTGGGATCCTGGATTTGAAGAGTACGGAATTTACTCAAATTTTAGCTGGAGAAGCATAATTTATACGCATAAACTTGGGCACTAATAAACAATAAAAGATACCTCGATAATTGTAGAACATACAGGAAAAAATAATAGAGCCCAGAGGAAAAGTCTGGAGGCAACCCTTTTTGGCTGTGGTAGTCTTGCTGAAGATGGAATGTCTAGAAATGCTACACTTTACCCTGCTGTCTTAATTTTTCACTATTCTTCCTGATTTTACTTTTTTTTTGGGGGGGGGGTGTATGACAGTGTGTGTGGTATAAGCAGAATGTTAGTATCAGGTATTCAAAGATGTATGATGTGATCTTAGTTTACATCTATACTCAGAATGACTCAAAGTGTGGGAAATGGTGTAGCCAGCCTAGATGTTTCTCCATCTATTTCTGAGCGAGAATCCTCCCAGCAGTTTATGGGAAATTATCATATTATTAATATATCCAAAAAGATAAGCAAGGTCCCAGTGTTCTGTAGGATTCTCAGAGCTTGTTGCTGAGCTTGTAACAGGAGGGCAAGGGGCAGAGCACAACTTTTGAGAGAATGTCATAGCCCCAGGACACAGCATAAACCAATTAGAATCAAATGGGTCTAAGAGGGCAGAGGAATGGACTTCTAGCCCTTGATCTTCTCTCAGCAAGCTACATGACACACCCAGAGGCGCCATGACAGTTCCAAGGCTCCATCAAAAGACCAAAAAGTGGCCCAACTCCTAGAAATCTCCAGCCCTTCCCCAGAATACTTGGAATAATCCTCCCACTCATTAGCCCATGAAATTACCCAGCCCATAAAAGCTGACCAAGCCACATTTCAAGGCCACACCCACCTTCTGGGATGGCTCACCCTGTCTGTGGAATGGGCTTCTCTCTGAATCTGAATAAATCCTCTTCTTACCTATCACTTTGTCTCTCACTGGATTCTTTCTGTGATAAGACAAGAACCTGAACTTCATGAGGTCTTGAAACCAGGTACCGTGGGTTTTGACTGGGTTCAAGTCCCAGTCATATGGGTTCAAGTCCCAATCTGAGAGGTAAACAGTTTCAAGTTGACCCACCTCCATCCCCCTCCTCTCCATAACCCCAGACTCAAGGCACTCACACTGTCCGTTCACTCAGTCCTGGACCTGTAGGAGAAATCAGTATGAAATGGAATATTCCATGCCATGATGCAGATTTTCCTCATATCATTCATTTCTATCTTCCTGATGGAACTTTGCATTTTCATTTTTCTAAATGTCCCTGCCTGTGACCGTTTACTAGAGATTATAAGGAGGAAGAAAATTGTCTTTCACTGACTGCATGAAAGGCAAGGGTTTCTCTTGTCCTCCCCTCTCTTCTTCGTTTGGGAAATGCTTCTGTACTCTTGTCTCCAGTTGCCTGATTTCGGGAAAACTTTTTTTTTGGTTGCACCACGAAACATATGGGATCTTAGTTCCCCCACCAGGGGTCAAACCTATGCCCCTACGTTAGAAGTCTTAACCACAAATTAATACTGGGGAAGTCCCTGAGACAGTTTTTTTAAGTCAACTGTTTCTTTCTCCCTTCTTGTGGAGGGTGCCAGCATTGGCTGGAATTTGCATCTTTCTCCTCAGAGAGTCCTGTGGACAGAACATAAGCTGTCTATACTTGAGCTGCTGGCTGAGTCAGTCTTGCCCTGATGGAATGGATCTGAAAACAAGATTTTATGATTGATAACATTACTTGCTAACATATGGATCATCGTTTCTTTTAGGCTGAAGAATTTCTGACTGATTTTCAACTCTTCTCCATATAATTTCTTTCTTCCTTTTTTTTTAAAATAATTTTTTAAATGGATTTGCTGTGTTGAGTCTTCACTGCTCCTGGCCTCTTCTCTAGTTGCAGAGAGCAGGGGTTCCTCTCTAGTGGTGCACAGCTTTCTCATTGTGGTGAATTCACTTGTTGCTCTGGAGCACAGGCTCAATAGCTGTGGCACCCAGGCTTAGCTGTTCTGAGGCATCTGGGATCTTCCTGACCCAGGGATGGAACCCCTGTTTACTGCTTTGGCAGGTGGATTATTTACCACTGAACCACAGGGAAGCCCTCATTTCTTATTCAGTTCATTTTATCTTCCATACTGTTTTACTTTCTGAGTTTGTTTTTTTCCTTCCTTTGAAATGAATCCTCTTGGTATAATGATAATGCTTCACTTTATCTACTTGGTTTTACATTCCTTGAGGGCTATGACCTTTCTTTATTTTGGTGTCATTTTTAGGATTTTGCACGTAATTAGTATTCAATAGATGTTTGCTGAATGGAATTGAATCTTTCATCTAACTTCCCACTAGGGTATTTGAGGTAAATTTAGAAAGCAAGTGTTATTATTACTGTCTTTACAAAAATCAAAAGAAATCAAATTCAAATTTTGGCCAGTAGGAGAGTTCAAAGACTGAGGCAATTGTGATCGAAGCCAATTAAAAAAAAAAGATTGTGTGACTTTGTTTGTTAGTTTTACCTGCAAAAATAACTATATTGAAGAAATCATCTCCAATGTATAATTAGGAGTCTTTGAGATTAGCATTTAATTTCTCTGAAGCATAAAATCATTTTCAGACTCATAGCCGCAAGAGACCATAAAGATCATACAATGTAACCTTATTCTATAGGTGATGAAACAAATATTCTATTGTACAAATGAGTTTCTCACATTCATACAACTAGTTAGTGATAAGAATGAAGATGGGGCACAACTCTGCTCATGAGGAGGCAGGCACTTTTCATGTCGCACACTAGTTCTTTCAGCATAGTATACTTATATTATTTGTATACATTCCATCTCCCTTCAGAGTCCCACTCAATAACAGAAGACAGAAGCTACGTCTTTCTTAAAATCTTTATCTTCTTTCCTTTCAAATTTGAGTCTATACTAAAATAATATTATGGGGTGTTAATTCTCAGCTGATCTATTTCCTTGGTATAGACTCACTTGAATTTCATAGAGTTTTATTGCTAATTTGGCTCAGACAGCAAAGAATCCACCGGCAGTGCAGGAGACTGGGGTTTGATCCCTGGCTTGGGAAGGTCCCCTGGAGAAGGGAATGGCAACCCACTGCAGTATTCTTGCCTGGGAAATCCCATGGACAGAGGAGCCTGGTGGGCTAGAGTCCATGGGGCTACAAAGAGTTGGGCATGACTGAGCAATGAACACACTTTCAAAGGTACCTTAATGTCACCTAAGATCACATTATTAGTAAGTGGTGAAGCTAAGGACCAGAACAAATGTCATCTCCCTCAAAATCCATTGCAAAGAATTTCTTTCCATTGCAAAGCATTTTATTCTTTCCATTATGAAGAATTTCTTCTTCTTCTTCTTTTTTTTTTTTTTGCATTTTTGGATAATGTGCATTAGTTCAATTTGTGAGTGTTAATAAAATGGAGGCTCATATTTCATTTGAATTAGATATCATATGCCTGAAGGGGGATTTGGAGAGAAAATAAAGTAAGAAGACAGAGAAATTGGTTGTTTTTGCTTTTTAAAAAAAAAATTTTATTTTTTGACATTTAAAAAAAGTTTATTTTATATTGGAGTATGTGCTGAGTCGCTGAGTCACTCATTCATGTTGGACCCTTTGTGACCCCATGGACTGTAGCCTGCCAGGCTGCTCTGTCCATGGGATTCTCCAGGCAAGAATACTGGAGTGGGTTGCCATTTCTCCAATATTGTAGTATTTACAATGTTGTGTTAGTTTCAGGTAAACAGCAAAGTGATTCAGTTATATATGTAAGAGCAATTGATTCTTAACCAAAGATAGAAAACACCCTAATCATCTGCTTCAAATACTAGGATATTAGAGCAGGAGGGATCCTTAGAGACCACATGGGTAAGCCCTGTTAGTTCCAGATGAAGATGCTGAGGCTCAGCTTCACCGAAGTCACACAGTAGGTTACTACCAGAGGCAGGAGTAGAATCTAGGTCCCTGGATTCCCCATGCAGGAGGCCAGTGCTTCCCAAAGCTCAGTCATTTGAAAACTACCTTTCCAATTTGTCCAAATCCGCTTATCATTTGTGTCAGTATTTACTTAATATTTTTATTTGAATGAAGTTATTGAAATATATGAAATAATATGTAATGTGTCTTAAAACTTCCATTTACTCTTAAGAAAAAAATGTGGCTATTATCATAAATGGAAAATCAGTGTTCTTTGGTGTATCAGAAGACAAATATAAACATTAAAACTTTGGCTATATTTCTAAATTCTGCCTAATTTCTCCTCTTGCTGAAGGTATGCTCCTGAGGTTTACTCTTTTTTTAAAGAGAGAAACAGCAAGTGTTAGAGACCCCAAATGAGAATTACTTCTTGATGTAATTAAAGGCAGTTGAAAGGAAATCGCTTTCTTGCTGCATATTTTTTGTCACTTATGTGGCAGCTTAACAGTGTTTTGTATGCCACCAGCAACTCAAACTCCACATTCTGGGCAACACTGTCTTGACCTATATAATAGCATGTACTGAAAATACATTATGACCCTGTGCTTTCATTCTTGGGTTACACTGTATTTTATAAACATTGATTGGCTCTTATCTAACCTGTGTCTTAAGGGCATAGATTTTTTCGTCATCCACAAGAGGAATGAACTGAGTTCCAGAGAGGTTTGGAGAATTATCCCTGCACAGTGATAAGCTTGAGGGAGCCCGGGGCAAATAAGCTAGGCTTAAATTCCTGATTTAAGGAATTTAACTTCGATGATTCCTCTGGATCCTTGAAAAAGCAAGAGAGTTCCAGAAAAACATCTATTTCTGCTTTATTGACTATGCCAAAGCCTTTGACTGTGTCGATCACAATCAACTGTGGAAAATTCTGAAAGAAATGGGAATATCAGACCACCTGACCTGCCTCTTGAGAAACCTATACAGGTCAGGAAGCAAGTCAGAACCGGACATGGAACAACAGACTGGTTCCAAACAGGAAAAGGAGTACGTCAAGGCTGTATATTGTCACCCTGCTTATTTAACTTCTATGCAGAGTATATCATGAGAAACACTGGGCTGGAAGAAGCACAAGCTGGAATCAAGATTGCCAGGAGAAATATCAATAACCTCAGATATGCAGATGACACCACCCTTATGGCAGAAAGTGAAGAGGAACTAAAAAGCCTCTTGATGAAAGTCAAAGAGGAGAGTGAAAAAGTTGGCTTAAAGCTCAACATTCAGAAAACGAAGATCATGGCATCTGGTCCCATCACTTCATGGGAAATAGCTGGGGAAACAGTGGAAACAGTGTCAGACTTTATGTTTTTGGGCTCCAAAATCACTGCAGATGGTGATTGCAGCCATGAAATTAAAAGATGCTTACTCCTTGGAAGGAAAGTTATGACCAACCTAGACAGCATATTAAAAAGCAGAGATGTTACTTTGCCAACAAAGGTCCATCTAGTCAAGGCTATGGTTTTTCCAGTAGTCATGTATGGATGTGAGAGTTGGACTGTGAAGAAACCTGAGTGCTGAAGAATTCATGCTTTTGAACTGTGGTGTTGGAGAAGACTCTTGAGAGTCCCTTGGACTGCAAGGAGATCCAGCCAGGCCATCCTAAAGGAGATTAGTCCTGGGTGTTCATTGGAAGAACTAATACTGAGGCTGAAACTCCAATACTTTGGCTACCTCATGCGAAGAGTTGACTCATTGGAAAAGACCCAGATGCTGGGAGGGATTGGGGGCAGGAGGAGAAGGGGACGATAGAGGATAAGATGGCTAGATGGCATCACCAACTCGATGGACGTGAGTTTGGGTGAACTCCGGGAGTTGGTGATGGACAGGGAGGCCTGGCGTGCTGTGATTCATAGGGTCGCAAAGAGGTGGACACGACTGAGCTGAACTAAATTCCTGATAAGGATTTGGCCTGCTTCCTCCCCTTGATGTGATCTGGGAACCTAGGAGTTGTGCAATCCTTATGGTTTGCTCCAGCTGTCAAGCAAAGGGTTGAGGAGGGTGGGGCAGAGGCTAGCCTTTAAACTGAGTCTGGCCCTTGCCAAGTTAGCTGATTAAATCCTCGCAGTGCTCATATCCCATTTCACAATTTCAAAGAGACTAAGTAATTTTGCAAATTCATATACTGGTTAGAGACATAGCCAGCACATGAACTCCCCTTCTGACTCCTTAAGCTCATGTGCTTCACTGACACCATGAAATTATACATTCAGAGACCTGGGTTCTAGGCTTATTGTACCACTGGTTTGAAATGTAATAGTATTCAAAAGATCAAAGGATCCTGAGCCATTGTCAACCCTGTTTGCTTTGTCCAGTCATGGGCTTCCTTAGTTTTCTCACTACCTCCTCCAGGAACACAAGTGGATTCATGTACTAGCCCCCTAACTTCAGCTCTCTTCCCTGCATAAGTACCATTTGGCCCTTATCTTTATTTTGCATCACACGTGCTTAGTCACTCAGTTGTGTCTGGCTCTGCGAGCCCATGGGCTGCAACCGGCTGAGCTCTTATGTCCATGGGATTCTCCAGGCAAGAATACTGGAGTGGGTTGCCATGCCCTCCTCCAGGGGATCTTTCTGACCCAGGGATCGAACACAGGTCTCCCACATTGCAGGTGTCTGGGTCACCAGGGAAGCCCATTTTGCATCATGTTGTGACATTATTAGAGCAATGGCAATGAGAAATTGGTTTAAAAAATTGAAATTTCAAAATTAAATGCTGCTAAGAATCAACATAAACCAGATTAATTTTCTTTCATATGTAGAAATAATCCATATGAGAGATAATTTATAAATTGACTTGGCTCTCTCCTAAACCTCACCAGGAATGCCTTTGCTGAGGGGTGGGGGAGGCAAGTGTAGGCTGAGAGGAACCTGCTTAGAAGGAGACCGTTAAGAGGGAGATTGAAAGGGCCTAAAATGAAGGGAGACATCTTAGTAACCAGGAGTTCAGGGACTTCTGTGGTGGTCCAGAGAATAAGACTCTGAGCTTCCGATGCAGGGGTGGGAGGGTGTGTGTGGGGGGTGGGTTCCAGGCCTGGTTGGTAAACTAAGATCCCACATGCCTTGAGGTACAAACAAAAACAAAACAAAACAAAAACAGGAATTCAAAAGGACTTGGAATGAGGAGCAGAGTGTGAGGGGAGAGAAAAAGATGGCAGGGAATGGGGGGACAGGAGGTGACAAGAGGGAAAGGACAGAGACAGTTTCCTCCTTTCTGCAGCTCCTTAGCCTGGTTCCTCTGCCTGTAGCAACTCCTGCATGTATCCCAGTGTTTTCTCCCATCCCTTGAGTTGGTGGTGCCCTCAGCCAAGTAGAAGACAGAGAGTTAATGCTCCTTTTTGCTCCTTTTGGACAGCAGCTCCCCCAGCAGCCTGCTGCCCTGGAGAATATCATCTTCTTTTCCCATTTCAGCAGGTCCTTCATAAACACTTTCTCCTTCAACCCCTATGGATGCCCTGCCCTACAGTGCCCACACTGCCTAAGCCATGGTGCCACCATCTCCATGGTCCATGTATCACATATTTTAATGCACAAGTTTTGTAAAGTATCTGAGGAATAGCTTCGAATGGGGAAATAAAGGTTCCTCCACCTTTCAGTGTTATTTATTGAAATATGGCCCAAAGGTAATGGACCCATATCACATGAGGAACTAGCAAGTGACACGTCCTTCTCAATGGCTTGTCTGATGACATCATTGATTTTGGATAATTCATTTACCATTTATTTCACCCCCAACACAGCCTGCTACACACAAATACATATAAATTCTAATCCTTTTCCTTTTTTTGTCAATAAATGTAAAGATTGTGGGTGGTAAATGGTGTTTAAGAAGTTGGACACCCTCTGATATCAGTGCTTTAAACTAGTAATTTTCACTGGGGTGATTTTTATTTTATTGACAGGCAATTTGAAAGCACAAAGAAAGTGTATTCAACATAGCAGAGCAAGGACGAGTGAAAGTGCTTGAGTCAGTGACTAAGCCAACAAATAAAACCCCTCATTGTTTGCCAAGCTCTTGATTCGTCCTCTTGGAAAAAAAAAAAAAAGTGATTTCAAACCCAAAGTGATTTCAAACAAACCTCTCTTAAAAGTAATTAAAACTTGAGGACGGTGAGAAGGAATTGAGTATATGTAGTCTGAGAAAAGGAGAAGGCAATGGCACCCCACTCTAGTACTCTTGCGGGAAAATCCCATGGACGGAGGAGCCTGGAAGGCTGCAGTCCATGGGATCGCTGAGTCGGACACGACTGAGTGACTTCACTTTCACTTTTCACTTTCCTGCATTGGAGAAGAAAATGGCAACCCACTCCAGTGTTCTTGCCTGGAGAATCCCAGGGACGGGGGAGCCTGGTGGGCTGCCGTCTATGGGGTCGCACAGAGTCGGACACGACTGAAGTGACTTAGCAGCAGCGGCAGTCTGAGAAAAGGAGCTTGTCTTCAGGTGCAGACAATTTCCGTCAAAGGAAAGAACCTGCAAATGTGGCCATGAAATCAAAGTTTCTTCTCTTTGAGGAGAAGTTCCAGACATTACCTGGATTTGTAACTAGTGGAGAATTTGTGCCTAAAGAAGTGGAAAACAGAATGAAATTGACCTAAAAAAAAACGTCTCTAGGAGGATCCCTTGGGGAATTAGAAATCAGCAAGATGACCAGTCATCAATCAAAAGGAATCATAGTCTGGAAAGTACATCATTTGGGTCTGGAGAAGTGGCAAAGTTCAGTGGAAAAAGTCTGAAACTTGAAGTCTGGAATTTGAGTCTCTCTTGCTGATGATTCATGTGACTTAGGAAATGCAGCCTCTGTTTCAGCCTTAGAAATGCCTGCTGACTAAAAGAGAAAGTATGCGTGAAATGCTTTATGCCTCTAGATGGAAAAACTATGTATAAAGGCAGGCTAGTAATGTAATACTTTTTGTTCAGCTCTCAGGCTTCACTGGACTCCTTAGAAATTTATGCAACTGGAATTACCAAATGATTTGAGGAAGAAACTCTGAATGATGGAGGAGCAGGCAGTTATAAAACAGATATAAATGAATTAGTAATATAATACCTAATATTTTGTTTCTTTGAAATAGGACCAATAAAGCGGCTGAATACACAATTTGTTTTTCTTCTGCTGAAGTAGAACCATTTTCCCTGAAATTTTCCTTACGTCTTTCTTGTTGTTTTCCTCCCAAGCTTATCTTATTTTCTCTTTTTTAAAACCTCTCTTGTATTTACCCCTTTGGGGGAAGGTATTATAAAAGGGTTAACTACCTAACTTTTCTCACGGATGCCTTGACTTAAATTTGTCCTGATATTTCTAAATTATGTTTCTATGTATGGACTTGGGTGGAAAACAATAAATGCTAAGGGAAAGGCCAAATTGAGGAAGTAGAAGGATTGGCAACAAGTTGAAATCCAAGGACTTGAGTCATGAAAAGGAAATGATTGGGGTTAAAATATAATCAAGGCGTGAGAGGAATCAGAAGTTTTTTCTTAAATGAAAATTATTGTTTATGGCCGTCACTGTACCAGTCCCAGAACTGGCTCCTCAAGTCCATGAAACATGGCTCTGGAAGGAGATGCTTCAGTGTGTTATCTTGTTTCAATAACTTCTTAAGTTTCCATTCATTCAGTTCAGAAGATACAGAAAAGAGAAGGCAGAGAGCTGGGGAGGAGAAATTTGTTGCCAAGATTTTCTTTCCGTAGCAAAGGACTCTTAAAGAAGGAAGAGCTCATTCTATTATCCCTTGAAATCTTGTTTCGTATTCCTCCCCAGATTTGACCTTCCTTTCAACTTGAATTGGAATCTCTCCAGAACTGAACTCTGTTGTCCAACTCAAATGATAACCTTTCCTATTTCCTTTCCTCTTGCCTGCCCTATTACAAATAGATGGCATGGACTTGGCTTTTTATTAAAACCTTCTTGTAATCAGTGTTTATTTTTATCATAATACTTCATGTAACTAGTTTAGGGAGTCAAATGATGCTAAAAAGACTTCTACCAAAAGCACCACCTCCACGATGGCCTTGGCTCCCACTCATCATCATTTCTGGTCACTCAGAGGCAACCACTCATCTCATTAAATTGATCTCTTCTGATGCTTACTCCTATACTTCTAAGAAGAATGTGTATATCATCTCTTTATTTTGTCCCAGAGCAATTTTTATAACCTAGGAAATTGTGAAAAGCTTAAAGAGGTGAGCAAACTGTTTATTTGATCAAATTTATGATTCTTCAAAATTCAGGTTTTGAGTTTAATCGATTAGTCTTCCAAATACCAAGTGTACAAACCAACCTACAATACACTGTTCTGAATGATAAAGGTGTTTTTGCACAAATCTCCCAAAATAATGCATTTACCCAACTATAAAAATCAGTGTATATAATACAATCATCCAGGATTCCATCACAGACTCAGAACCCACAGAAGCAGAACCCGCTAGGAGCTGTGTGTGTGTATCTGTATTCTATATGTATCATATAGAATCTTACACAATTGTGTGGCTTAAGGAGTCTCTGTAAAGCTGTCACGCCTAATCCCGGAGCTTGAAGACTTTAGGGAAGGCAGCTTGGAAGAGGAAGTAGATATAAAGTAAGGAGGATTTCCCTGGTGGTACAATGGATAAGAATCTGCTTGCCAATGCAGGAGACACAGGTTCGGTCCCTGGTCTGGGAGGATGCTACATGCCTTGGAGCATCTAAGCCCATATGGCACAACTACTTAGCTTGTGTTCTTGAGCCCAGGGGCCACGACTGCTGAGTCCACATGCTGTAGCTACTGAAGCCTGCGTGCCTAGAGCCCATGCTCTGCAACAAGAGAAGCCATGGCAATGAGAAGCCCCTGCATGGCAAGGAAGATTAGCCCCTGCTTGTGGCAAATAGAGAAAGCCCACAGGCAGCAACAAAGACTCAGCACAGCCAAAAATAAAACAACAAGTCTTTTTAAAAACAGATACAAAGTAAGGAAAACCAAGTACAACCTGGAACCTACAAGCTTGAGCTAAAACCCCAGGAGGACAGACTGAAACCAAGTCAGGTCCCACTGCCTCTGACCTTTATAGATCAAGGAAAAGCTGTCCCCCTCAGCGTGCATCTAGCTCAGAAACTACAAAAGCTGGAGAATGATTCAGGGGAAGGTGGAGCAGGTGTAGGTCCAGCCACTGTCCCATACCAACAATGTAAGTCAGCGGATAAGCAACAATATGAGCTCTGATGTGGCTACTTTTTGCTTCCAAATCCCAAATCTATGTAAGAACGTCTTTTGTGGTTCACCCTATCCAGAAACACATAGGGAGGGAATTTTGAGTAATTATTATTATTATAATAAATAAATAGTTCAGGATTCAAGTATGTATCCTGCTCCCTTACCAAGAGAACAATGGGAAAATCAGCTAACAATCCTGGGGCCATGTGTACTCTGGAAAAAATGACTTGTAAGAGGATAAAAAGAAGAATAGTGGTATGTAATTTTTGGAAATTACCTAGAGGTCCATCATCTGGGATATTTGCCCATCTCCTTTTTACTGCCCAAATTAGGGTAACTGGCAATGGCACCCCACTCCAGTACTTTTGCCTGGAAAATTCCATGGACGGAGGAGCCTGGAAGGCTGCAGTCCATGGGGTCGCTGAGGATCGGACACGACTGAGCGACTTCCCTTTCACTTTTCACTTTCATGCATTGGAGAAGAAAATGGCAACCCACTCCAGTGTTCTTGCCTGGAGAATTCCAGGGACGGGGGAGCCTGGTGGGCTGCCGTCTATGGGGTCGCACAGAGTCGGAGACGACTGAAGTGACTTAGCAGCAGTAGCAGCAGCTGGATAAGCTGAGGTTTCTGAAATTGTATTCCATAAATTTTTGATAAAATGTAGCAGAGCTAGGCTTTGGGTTCAGAACCTTTTCATTTTCAATCAGCATCTTATTAAAAGAAAACAAAAGGCCTCCAAATGAATCATCTCTGTAGTAATCTGATTTATTTTCCTACCTTTTGTTATTTAGGTGAATTTTGGCTTTACTTTTTTTTTTTTTAAAGTAGGTAGACTTAAGTTTCTCTCTTATCATCACAGTGGAATCCAAGAATTGCTATTTACACTGTTTAACAGTGAGTACAAGGCATGGCATTCAATAGAGGGTAGGTAATGCTGGAATCATTGAATTTTGAGTATTAAGAAAAGCACTCATGTACCGAAACTGGAAAGTAACCCTTGCTCACCACAACTAGAAAAAAACCCCATGCAGCAACGAAGATCCAGCGCAGCCAAAAAATGTTTTTTAGAAAACATTTCTTTTTAATTATAAAAAAAAGTGCCACGATGGAGCCAAGACAGTTAATGATTTTAAATGAACAAACCATTTCTATTTAGTATAACTTTTTTTTTTCCTTCAGGGAAAGTCATATAAAAGGAAGGACTATATATATTTTAATATAATATATATTTAAAAATTTTAATTATGTCTCCCTTTTTTCTCCTAAGCCATTCATAGATGAAGTCCATCATTCTTTCTATTGTACAACATGGGATATAAACAACAGAAGCAAAAAAACGCCTCCAAACCAAAACCACTGTATCTCTTTCTCCCCAGCCTTCTCCATGTCAACAAAAGTTAGGAAACAAAAGAGTTATAAAAATCTCCTCTAAAGGAAAATCCATCAGAAAAAATCTGTTTATAAAAGTGAGCTTAGTAAAAGTTGACCATATCAAACACAAAAAGCCAGCAAAACTGTAAACTGTATAAAGAAAATCAACCTAACTTATAACCTAACTTACGGCATTCTCCCAGTCCAATACTTTGTATAAAGATTGGATAGCTTAAAGGAAAACAGTGATTCTGTCACAAAGGCAGAGGTTTGTTGCTGTTTTGTTAGTCTGGATTGTTGTTGCCCTTTAGTTCCTAAATTGTGCCCAACTCTTCTATGATCCCATGAGCTGTAGCCCACCAGGCTCCGCTGTTCATGGGATTTCCCAGGCAAGAATATCAGAGTAAGTTGCCATTTCCTTTTCCAGGGGATCCTCCAGACCCAGGAATCAATCCCACATCTCCTGCATTAGCAGGCGGCTTCTTTGCCGCTGAGCCACTTGCTGCAAGTATTTCTGCTGTGAGCAAACAGAATCATCAGATCCCTGTCACAGACCTTTTTCTCTGCATCCTTAGATATGCCCCATTTTTCTTGCCCTCTGGGTTTTTGAGGGGTTCTGGCAGAACTTAGCCACGTGTCACAATTTCTCAAGGAGTTCATCTTTCTGTGTTATGGTATTGCTTTTGTCCTTCTATGCCTCAACCATTCTGCAGACCTCACATCTCTGAGAGGTTTCTACTTTTTACAATGACTGCCATAGGGTGTTCATCTTTGGTTGGTTGGGGTAGTACTCGTGGAGATTTCCTCCATTATTTCTTTACCATATGCTGCTGCTGCTGCTAAGTCACTTCAGTCGTGTCCAACTCTGTGCGACCCCATAGACAGCAGCCCACCAGGCTCCCCTGTCCCTGGGCTTCTCCAGGCAAGAACACTGGAGTTGGTTGCCATTTCCTTCTCCAATGCATGAAAGTGAAAAGTGAAAGGGAAGTCGCTCAGTCGTGTCCAACCCCTAGCATGGACTGCAGCCTACCAGGCTCCTCCATCCATGGGATTTTCCAGGCAAGAGTACTGGAGTGGGGTGCCACTGCCTTCTCTGTTCTTTACCATATAGGTGTTCTCATTTCAGCAAGAGTCTCACAAGAAACAATGTCTTCATTTATCCATGCACTATACACCTTATGGACTTATGAGGACCATTAGCTGCAAAGACTTCTATAGACCCATATTAATAATGAACTCACCTTCCAAAGGTACTGTATGTGCCCCTATTTGTTTTGCTAAAAGTGGTTGAAAACTAGAAGTGTGTCTGAGACTGTTTTCAATTCGCAGTGCCTCAAAGAGTGCACTCATGCATGTGCATATGTCCAGCTGTGTCCGACTCTTTGTGACCCCACGGACGGTGGCCTGCCAGGCTTCTTCCTCTATCCATGAAATTGTCCAGGCAAGAATAGTTTAGCAGGTTGCTGTTTCCTACTCCAGGGGATCTTACCTACCCAGGGACTGAACCCACGTCTCATGCATCTCCTGCATTGGCAGGTGGATTTTTTACCACTGGGCCACCTGGGAAGCCCTCAGAGTGCGTATGAATTCTTACAGCCGAACTTAATAAACAAGTTAGTTGTATTATTAAATAGCAAAGGTAGCTATAATTTCATTGTGAGCTAGAAAACATACTACCAATGAAATTTGTGACTATCCCACAAATATTGAAATACAATAGTACAAATATTCTTCAGAAGCTTAGTATGTCTCTCCATGACATCCAGGCCCTCAAAGATCAGAGCAATTTGTGGGTGGAGTCACAATAGGAAGATGTTAAGGTCACTTTGGGATTTTCCGGAAAATTCCATGGACGGAGGAGCCTGGTAGGCTGCAGTCCATGGGGTCGCTAAGAGTTGGGCACGACTGAGCAACTTCACTTTCACTTTTCACTTTCATGCATTGGAGAAATGGTACAACCCACTCCAGTATTCTTGCCTGGAGAATCCCAGGGACGGAGGAGCCTAGTGGGCTGCTGTCTATGGGGTCTCACGGAGTTGGACACGACTGAAGCGATTTAGCAGCAGCAGCAGCAAGGTCACCTTGGGGATTAATGCCCAGAGCTGTACTCCTAGACTAGCCACCTTACCTGCTTTCTTCAGACAATAAAAGCCAAAATGATAGTCTCATGTAGTTGGGCTTTGGGGTAGGGAGGAAGAATAGGGAAGACCTCCCTGAAAACCTACAAATTCTACCACAGCCAGAATTTTCATTTATTCCTACTTGGAAAAAATAAAAAGGCAAAAGAATAGCAAGTACTTTCTCCAGGTTTCTCCCTTGGTTCATTGTGCTCATGAAACCAACTCTGTTTGCAGTTTTGATCCAGGATGCAGTGAATCAGCAAATTGTTTCCTTTTAAATTTGTGGTATTACTCAGTTACTTTGACAGAAGCAGTCCTTTATACACGGGCCATGTTTCACCATGGTACAAGCAACATTTTTCTCTGCTCTGAAGCTTTAGACTTACTGAGCTGACTTCTCAAATGTGATGTGTACTTCTCAAGGGGATCATGCTGTGTAATTATGTTTAAATATTTGCAGTGGCACCTTTAAAATGTGATGCTGTCTTTAGCGGCTTTGTAGATGAAGGCTTGGAAAACCCAGAGGACACCACCAATGTTCTCACTCACTAGTATTCCCTTGACATGATGAACAAAAATTTCAATGTATAGAGCAAGGCGTAGCCACAAAGGGCAGCAAAACTGGGTGTCAATTTTAAGTAAATTAGGTAAGGAGAGATCCACTGCCCTTTTTTTCTTTTTGGCTGTGCTGTGTCTTCATTGTGATGAATGAGCTTAGTTGCCCTAAGGCATATGGGAAAAAGAGACCCCTTTTTTTTTCTCCTCCATTATTGCATTATTTTCCAAGCAAATTATTTTTTCTGAATCCCCAAGCCAAGAAACTGCTGGCTAGAGATTGTCTCTGTTGCCACAATCTTCCCAGTAAACACTGGTGGGAGCTAGGAACAAAGTTTAATAAGAGCTTTTTTGTGTGTTCTCTGCTGCCCTGGCACAGCATTAAATGGGTGTGGATGGTCTTTCAACAATAGCCTGCACTGAGGCAAAAAGTGTTGTTTAGTCGCTAGGTCATGTCCAACTCGTTTGTGATCCCATGGACTATAGCCTGCCAGACTCCTCTGTCCATGGGATTCCCCAGGCAAGAATATTGGAGTGGGTTGCCATTTCCTTCTCCAGGGGATCTTCCCGACCCAGGGATTGAACCAGCATCTCCTGCATTGGCAGGTGGATTCTTTACCACTGAAAGGCAAAAAGCAACCCTGAGCTAATCCTTTCTACACTAGCTAACCCCATCTACTGCCTCAAAAAGTTACAAAAGACTGTGACTAAAGAAATACTTTAGGATGCAGATACTAACAGGGATCCCAACACCCTCTCCCCTGCAATATCTAACAGCCTAGCCTCCTCAAGCAACAGCAGAATTGTTGTGTTATTTTGCAAAGTTGTCTGTGTTAGACCAATGGGCCTAGAAACTTCAAGTGGTCCCTCTGTGGTTATTCCTGAATTAGGAAGTACGTATTTTTGTTCATTGTGTGGCCTTAGTGAATCCTTGGGCTTCTCTGGTGGCTCAGACAGTAAAAAAAATCTGCCTGCAATTCAGGAGACCTGGGTTTGATCTCTGGATTGGGAAGATCCCCTGGAGAAGGGAATGGCAACCCACTTCAGTATTCTTGTCTGAAAAAATCTTGTGGACAGAGGAGCCTGGCGAGCTACAGTCCATGGGGTCCTAAAAGAGTCAGACACGACTGAGCAACTACACTTCCATTTCAGTGAATCCTCAAGCTGTAGCCTCAATGGTTAAAGCCAGATAGGGCTGAAGGAGTGCTTCTAAAGGCTGTCCTTCAGGAATGGCCCTAGCTTAGCTGCATTTTGCAGGACAGTTTCCCCATGACCTCAGTGATAGTATCAGAAATCTTCTCAGTGCAACGTGATCTCTCCTGTGTGCAATCAAACCCTCTCTCAGCTTTCTGGTTTGAACAACAGCAGAATTCCATATGGCTGATGGTAAAGCAGAGAAGAATCCCAGGAGAGCCAAGAAAAGCGTGGATTTATGTTGCAAAAAACTGGCTGGTATTTTCCAGTCCATTATGTCCATCAGCATCTGAATCTTCCTGACAACCAGCCACGGATGTGTGGGAACAGCTGCTGCCAAGTCAGCCAGCAATCCCGCAGCATAGAAACTCTTGAAGGGGCAGGAAACATATCAAAACACTTAAACTGAAAACACTTGCCATTCTGGAGACTCAGGACTCTCCTTAAGGCCACAATTGCCCATGACACAACCTTTGACTAGCCAGAACAACAAACAGAAACAACTGTTCGAAGTATGCCTAGATTCCTTGTTAACTCATGCTCAAGATGGTGACTTCAGTCACATGTTTGGTGCCCAGGCTGGGACGGCTGGAGCAGATAGGGGCTGGGTAGCACGGTTGTCTCTCTCCATGTGCCTAGATTGGGCTTCCTCACAACATGGCTGTTTCAGGAACGTTGGCTTTCTTACTTGGTGGCTGACTTGCACCAGAGCAAGCATTTCAGGAGACCTGGGTGGAAGTGCAAAGCTTCTTATGACCTGTCCTTGAAAGTCCCAGAATGTCACGTCTGCCAAAGTCTATAGTTCAAGAAGTCATGAAGACCAGACCAATTTTAGGGGGAGGAGAATGCAAGAAAGCTACTTGAGGGGAGAGGGGTACATGAGGTGGGAGATATTGTGTGGTCATCTTTGAAAAACACAATCTTCCGTATCTCAGAACTCCAGATTTTCTAATGACTCTCTAGTATTAGTAATTCAAGTACACTGTATTTCTGTAAGCAAAGCCCTAAATTAAGTATATATTATATATATAATATATATATTTGACTCTGCCAGGTCTTAGTTGCAGCATGCAGAATGTTCAGTTGCAGCACAGGAACTCTTAATTGCAGCTTGTGGAATCTAGTTCCGTACCTAAGGATCAAACCCAGGCCTCCTGAATTGGGAGCATGGAGTCTTAGCCACTGGTCCACCAGGGAAGTCCCCAAACCCTAAATTCTTATCTTGGTAACTCTGGCAACTTGGAAATTGATAAGGCTTTTCAAGTAATCAAAATTCTGAATTTGAGTTTTAACCATTTTTAAGTGTTTCTAAGACTTCAAAGAGGCTATCGATTCTGAAGTAGAGGACTTTGATCAAGCTAACTTAAAAAAAAAACCCACCACCATTTGAATTTTAAATATGATATAGATATTGTAGTAATAGATCATTAGTGTACTACTGACTATTTCTATCCTTGAGGATAAATTCAGTGAGTCAACACTTTAAATGAAGACAAGGTGAGTACAGATAAGGCAGCACACAGAAAATTCTCTGATCCTAATTAGAAACAGCTCTACTGAGACTCAAGAAGACTCAACGCGTTCAACCTCCATTGCTGAATTTAGAGGAATAAGCCCAAGAGAAACCTGAGTCATTATAGCTAATCTCCTCACGTCATCTTTGGGGATCCAGCGAGCAGAATGGCACTTGCCTCTAGAAATAAGCCCAGTCACCAGCACAGAACAAAGCCCAGCAGTAGAAGTGGATGGATGGAGAGGCGGGAGAAGATCCAGATACGAGCACAAACAGAGGAGGGTCAGTCTGGAGGGCAGTCACCAAATTAGCAGGGTCTCCCAGGTGACAGGCATCACAAAACAATAGAACCCCAGGGTAGGCCATAACAGGATGCCCATGAAGGCAGGCAGCCAACCAAGTTAGACATTAAGAGGTCCCCAGACAGCAAGAATACCATGAAGGCCCCAGATTTCAGGAGTAGGGGCGGTGGTGGTCGGATTCCCAAGAGAAAATAAACATCCCCAAAAAGCAAAGAACACAGTTCTTTGAAATAAAACAGCACCATTCCAGTTCTATTCTCTTCCGCCTGAGGTTAGGACTGGTCCTGGGAACAGAGGCAGAGCTGAGGTGAGGATCAGCTAGGTAGACATGGAGGTCCTAGGACGCCTGTGGAAGGGAGATATTAAGCTTATTTGGTCCGAAATGAACACACTGACTCATACTTGAGTGTGTCTCACAATAGCCTGATTGGCTATTTTTTTTTTTTGACTTTCATTATCCTTTATTGGCTATTGTTAAAAGTCACCGTCTGAACTCCACTCCCAAAGACTGTGGGTCAATAAATCCACAGTGCAGATCAAGAATCTGCATTTTCACAACCACCACAAGTGAATTTTCTGGCCCACATCCTAAGAATGATGGGAAGCACAGTCCTTTCCACTTGACCACAGGCTTAAGGATCACAAGGATAGCTGGGTTAAGGTTTTGGCCCGCAAACAGAACAGTCAGAATTTGAGATGACTTAAGAGGGCCTTCAACAAAACTGAGCTTAGTGCATACTTAGTCAGAAATGATCTTGTTTCAGAAGTCTGCTTTTAAACAACAGCCGCAGAGCTGTAACTGCCACATCAGAGGTTTGAAATGTAGCTAGGAGCAGTTCCCATCATTTAAAAATGTCAAGCATTTGAGAAGTTTCCCAGCCTGATTTCCAAAGCTGCACATTTGAAAATAAAGATACTTTTTTTCCCCTTAAAGTAAAAATAACCTTTGTTGATGATAGAAAATTTTAAACTTCGATAAGCAAAAATAATATTTTTAAAGACCCATAATCCCACCACCTAGAGATAACCACAGTTAATCCCTTTGTATATATCTTTCCAGCCTTTGCCTAGACAAATACACTCATGTATGGGATTGTTTTTCCACCCCTTTGTTTTGATAAATGAGATAATACTGTACTTTCCTGATTAGTGGTGGTGGTTTTTTAAGTTTTTTTTTTAGAACCAGGCTCGGAGGTTACTCTCTAGCCCTTCTAGACCCTGTGGCCGTCCATCACTTCTTCCCTTGGTATCTCGGCTTCATTCTTCTCTGTTATTACTTTGTAACCAAACTAGGTGTTCTACAGATTACTGATAGATGCACCAGCATGCAGATATTTCTCAGGCCCGGTGCCAAATGATAAAAGCCAGACACGGAGGAATACATTCAGTGTGGTTCCATTTATACAAAATTCTAGAAATTGCCCAACTCAGTTATAGTGGCAGAAAACAGATTTGAGTGTTTGCCTAGGTATGATGCGAAGGAATTGATTACAAAGGGGCATGAGGGGACTTGGGGGGCTATTAAAATATTCTATATCTTGATTATGGTGATAATTTCATGGATGTGTACGTTTGTCAAAACTCATTGAATTTAAGATGGGTGTGTTTTATTATATGTAAATTATGCCTCCACAAAGGGCTTCCTTGGTACTTCAGTGGTAAAGAATCCACCTGCAGTGCAGGAGACATGGGTTCAGTCCCTCAGTTGAGAAGATCCCCTGGAGAAGGAAATGGCAACCTACTCCAGTATTCTTGCCTGGGAAAATCCCACTGACAGAGGAGCCTGGTGGGCTACAGGCCATGGAGTCGCAGAGTCGAACACGATTTAGCAGCTAAACAATAATATGCCTCAGCAAAGTTGATTTGTTCTACACTAATTTATATTCCAAAATTTTAAGAGAGGAATTCTTACTGGCTCAGTTTGTGTCAGTTATCCACTCTGAGACCTATCTGTCAAGGCTGGAGGGCCCCTGTAAGAGACACAGATTGGAACAGATTCCCAGTTCACAACAATCCCCCCTTCTCCAAAAATAGCCCTGAGACCCAGGAGCAGACCCGAGTGGTGGGTTGTGGGATGCAGCCTCCCTGCGACAGCTGTCTGGTGCAGGGTGGACACGTGACACAGATCAGGTTAGACCTCCCCCAGGAGTTTTCAGATGGTAGCTTAGGAGAGAGAAGCAGCACCGGGCTGGCAGTGACCTCCTCCTTGAGGCCCAGGTGCTGCCAGCAAACAGGCCTGTTGCTGTAGAAAACAAAGTCAGCATGTGGAAAGGTGCAAGACAGAGCCAAGGGCTGGTAGACAGGATTTCCCTGCAGTCAGATGGGTGCGGAATAGGTGGTGGTTTAGTCACTAAGTCATGTCCCTTGTGACCCCATGACGGTAGCCCGCCAGCCTCCTCTGTCCTTAGAATTTTCCAAGCAAGAATACTGGAGTAGGTTGCCATTCCCTTCTCCAGGAGATCTTCCCAACCCAGGGATCGAACCCAGGTCTCCTGCACTGCAGGCAGATTCTTCACCAACTGAGCTACCAGGGAAGTCCACGGAATAGGAGGTGGTCATTTCGATCAACAAAATCTCAATGTACCAAGTCAGCCTTCCATTAACTTTCCTCTTCTGAGACTAGAGAAAATTCCAGGCATGAGGCTTGATCTGAGTAGTTTGGCAGAATTTCCAGAAGCAAGTATATACAGGTGTAAAAGGGGAGCCTCCACAGCCAGAGGAGCAAATGTAGGCCTGCAGTCTAAATAGTCAGTGTGCAACTGGACATAGGAAGGAGTTCACTTGTGCTTTCCATGCCTGTTTATTGAGCTCCTGCTGTGTCCCCAGAACTGTTCTAGGTGCTGGCATTACAGCAGTGGATGAAGTAGATGAGGGCCCTGCTGTCATGAAGCTCTCATTGTTCTAGAGGGAGGAAGGCAATAAATAAAGAAGAAACAGACACACGGACATTCTAAATAGCGACACAGTTGATGACAACACAAACGTGAAGAGGTGGCAGAAAGTGGCTTCAGCAGAGAGATAGCCATTTTAGACAGAGGGATCAGGAGAGGCTTTGCAATGAAGATAGCATGTGAGTGGACAGAAGGAAGATCCCCGGCAGCTGGACCCGTTTCCACAAATGCTTGGAGGAGCTCAAAGTGTTTGAGAAAGTCCACAGGGGTGGAGTGAAACCAGCAGGAGAGCAGAAGCAGGGGATGTCAGAAGCAGGGAGGGGCCAGACCACGCAGGGGAGGGGTTTGGTCTTTGCTAAGGATGACGGGAGGACATTGGAATAGTAAGAGGTTTCCATTTGTAAAAGTTCCCACCGACTATTCTGCTGAACACAGAATGTTGTTGTTGCTGTTCAGTAACTTAGTTGTGTCTGACTCTTTGCGACCCCATGGCCTGCAGCACACAGACTTCCCTGGCCTTCACCATCTCCCTGAGCTTGCTCAAACTCATGTCCATTGAGTCCATGATGCCACCCAACCATCTTATCCTCTGTCGTCCCCTTCTCCTCCTGCCTTCAATCTTTCCCAACCTCAGGGTCTTTTCTAATGAGTCAGTTCTTCACATCAGGTAGTCAAAGTATTGGAGTTTCAGCTTCAGCATCAGTCCTTTCAATGAATATTCAGGACTGATTTCCTTTAGGATGGACTGGTTTGATCTCCTTGCAGTCCAAGGGACTCTCAAGAGTCTTCTGCAACACCACAGTTCAGAAGCGTCAATTCTTTGGCGCTCAGCTTTCTTCATGGTCCACCCCTCATATCCATACATGACTACTAGAAAAACCATCGATTTGACTATATGGGCCTTTGTTGGCAAAGTAATGTCTCTGCTTTTTAATCTGCTGTCTAGGTTTGTCACAGCTTTTCTCCCAAGGAATAAGCATCTTTTAATTTCATGGCTGCAGTCATCATCTGCAGAGAATTTGGAGCCCAAGAAAATAAAGTCTGTCACTGTTTCCATTGCTTCCCCGTCTATTTGTCAGGGAATGATGGGACTGGATGCCATGATCTTCGTTTTTTGAATGTTGAGTTTTAACCAGCTTTTTTCACTCCCTTCTTTCACCGTTATCAAGAAGCTCTTTAATTCTTGTTTGTTTTCTACCATAAGGGTGGTGTCATCTGCATATCTGAAGTTATTGATATTCTCCCAGCAATTTTTTTTCCAGCTTAAGGTTTATCCAGCCCAGCATTTCACATGATGTACTCTGCATACAAGTTAAATAAACAGGATGACAACATACAGCCTTGAGGTACTCCTTTCCCGATTTTGAACCAGTCCATTGTCCCATGTCTGGTTCTAACCTTTGCTTTTTGACCTGCATACAGGTTTCTCAGGAGGCAGGTGAGTTGGTCTGGTATTCCCAGCTCTTTAAGAAGTTTCCATCTCTTTAAGCACCAGTTTTTTGCACAGAATGTGGGAAAGCAAAAATGGCAGCAGGAAGACCAGGTAATAGATCACTACAGTAAGTCCTGTTGGACATGAGTAGACAAGTAGAGATTTGGGATATGCATGACATCATGAGTTGAAAAACGTAACCAAGTGTTGGGCAAGAGTTTAAACATGCAGACTTTGAACAAAGCAAGGTCCCATGACACATAAGAGCCAACTTAAAGCAAAATAAAATGTAGATTAAGACAAAAGGTAGACCGCCCAGCAGGCTTGGGGTGTCTGAGCCATACTGCTGCCCTCAGTGCCCAGAGGCCCACGTGAGGCTCTGCCGCTGAAGTGGAGGAAACTCTTTTCCATTTTTTGTCATGTGTCAATGTCACCCAGACATCATAACAATTAGGTTTGTGCCCTAATGTTCCAGATGTCTTAGGGATGACAGCTCTTTCAGCATCTTTGAAGCCCTGCTCTCCCTAGCACTCAGATCAACACTGCCTTCACAAGTCTTCCTCCACTGGCACAACAAAGTTCATGCTTCTTTGCAACAATTCTATGCCAGTGGAGTCCCAAGAACAGCTCCTTCAGAGCCCCCACTCGCACTACCCCACTCCTGTAGTCAGGTCACACACGTGTAAAAAGCCCAGTGAGGGACACAGTTAGGTTCAAGCCAATACTGCTACAAAAGTATTATTTTAAATCTCCGTAATTAATCTCCTCTAACATGATCAAATTAAGGCCTTATTAGCAAATTTGACTTGGATAATCCAAGCTCAAAATAAGTGCTTAGCCGGCAATATCCCTAATCTGAGCTTTCTGTTGAAATTTTGAACATTTTCCTCCAGTTTTGATAAACAGAGACAAACCAAGTAATGGGAAAATAAGACACATTGTTGTCATCTCTAGGCTACACATGAGTACTAAACTAAGTTCTCAAACACCCAGACATCAGTCCTCAGAGGTCAATCTTTTCCCACCAAAGTTGACTTGTTTCATTCTTACCAGCTTCTGTGCATGCTAAGTCGCTTCAGTCCTGTCTGACTCTGTACAATCCCATGGACTGTAGCCCGCCAGGCTCCTCTGGCCTTGGGATTCTCCAGGCAAGAATACTGGAGTGGGGTGCCATGCCCTTTTCTAGGGGTTCCCAACCCAGGCACAGAACCCAGACTCTTATGTCTCCTGCGTTGCCAGGCAGGCTCTTCACCACTAGCACCACTTGGGAAGAGCCACCACTAATAGAAGAATTATAGCCTCAGATTTCTCAGTTTCAACTATTAGGAATTAACTCAACTACTCTTCTAGTCAAGGGTCTGTTGATTGCTAGAATCAAAGACTTGTACCTGGAAGAAAACTAAATACAGGTTACAGGAAGAGCAGGAACCTGGCTGTTCTCTCATCGCCTTCTCTTTCTCAACCCCCTTCCCTTTCCTTGGTGTGTCCATAAAGCCTCCATTCCTCTTCCACTTTCTTCTCTGGTCGATTTCCTCGGCTTAGTCACTGTTTCCATTGCCTCATACCTTAGGCATGTACATGGCCCATTAGCGCCACCCAACCTTAATTCTTTGTAACTTGCCAGAATGCCTACCTCCACCCCCATAACCATCCTAAACCCCCTGGAGAGGAATATGATGGCCCAGCTCATATATTCAAGTCAGGCCACAAGTCAGGCCACCAACCAGACCATGAATTAGTTACCACGGGACCTGAGATGACTATATGAGTTAAGGCCAGAGGGTTTAGGATCACATGGTTTATGACATGATCACCCCAGTGCAGCTGGATCCAGGGACAGCAGTCCCCCAGAACAGGAAGTGAACTTGCAGAAATCCTAAAATGTCTTTTAGTACATCCTTCCCAGCCAGGGGCCCTGGGGCCCAGTGGTCCAGACACAATATTGGTTTCCTATGCTGCTACACAAGTGCTCTTGCTGACAATGAAACCCAGGTCAAAGTCCTCCTGTGGGTGTCCCTCCCCAAGCATCTAGCTGATCCTGAGTCACCATCCTCCCTTTCTTCCTCATCTCAGTTAGAGATGAGTTTCTCACACCTTGTGGGCACACTCATGAATTTGGGATTAAAATGCATATCCTTATTCAGTCATTTGGGGGAGGGTGTGGACCGGAAAAGGTCAGTTTTCATTCCAATTCCAAAGAAAGGCAATGCCAAAGAATGCTCAAACTACCACACAATTGCACTCATCTCACATGCTAGTAAAGTAATGCTCAAAATTCTCCAAGCCAGGTTTCAGTAATACATGAACCATAAACTTCCTGATGTTCAAGCTGGTTTTAGAAAAGGCAGAGGAACCAGAGATCAAATTGCCAACATCCGCTGGATCATCGAAAAAGCAAGAGCGTTCCAGAAAAACATCTATTTCTGCTTTATTGACTATGCCAAAGCCTTTGACTGTGTGGATCACAAGAAACTGTGGAAAATTCTGAAAGAGATGGGCATACCAGACCACGTGACCTGCCTCTTGAGAAATCTGTATGCAGGTCAGGAAGCAACAGTTAGAACTGGACATGGAACAACAGACTGGTTCCAAATAGGAAAAGGAGTACGTCAAGGCTGTATATTGTCACCCTGCTTATTTAACTTATATGCAGAGTACATCATGAGAAACACTGGACTGGAAGAAACAAAAGCTGGAGTCAAGATTGCTGGGAGAAATATCAATAACATATGCAGATGACACCACCCTTATGGCAGAAAGTGAAGAGGAGCTAAAAAGCCTCTTGATGAAAGTGAAAGAGGAGAGTGAAAAAGTTGGCCTAAAGTTCAACATTCAGAAAACAAAGATCATGGCATCTGGTCCCATCACTTCACAGTGGAAACAGTGTCAGACTTTATTTTATGGGGCTTCAAAATCACTGCAGATGGTCATTGCAGCCATGAAATTAAAAAATGCTTACTCCTTGGAAGAAAAGTTATGACAAACCTAGATAGTATATTCAAAAACAGAGACATTACTTTGCCGACTAAGGTCTGTCTAGTCAAGGCTATGGTTTTTCCTGTGGTCCTGTATGGATGTGAGAGTTGGACTGTGAAGAAGGCAGAGTGCCGAAGAGTTGATGCTTTTGAACTGTGGTGTTGGAGAAGAGTCTTGAGAGTCCCTTGGACTGCAAGGAGATCCAACCAGTCCATTCTGAAGGAGATCAGCCCTGAGATTTCTTTGGAAGGAATGATGCTAAAGCTGAAACTTCAGTACTTTGGCCACCTCATATGAAGAGTTGACTCATTGGAAAAGACTCTGATGCTGGGAGGGATTGGGGGCAGGAGGAGAAGGGGAGGACAGAGGATGAGATGGCTGGATGGCATCACAGACTCGATGGACGTGAGTCTGAGTGAACTCCGGGAGTTGGTGATGGACAGGGAGGCCTGGCGTGCTGTGATTCATGGGGTCGCAAAGAGTCGGACATGACTGAGCGACTGAGCGACTGAACTGAACTGAACTGTGGGTTGGAACCTGAGATTTTGCATTTTCGACAAGCTTCCAGGGGGCACCAATGCTTCTGCTCCTAGGACCTCATTTGGAGTAGCAGGGTATCATAGAACTCAACCTTTCTCCAGATTTTTAGTTCTAAATGGGTTTTGTTCTGAATTTGCTGTTTGGAAGGCCCCAGACCTGCCATGATAGGAGAGTCTTATGCTAAACAAGCAAATTATGTGACAGCTAGAACCTGACGGTCAAGAAACTTAAAATAAATCTTTTACGTGTAGGGTGGTGGAGGAAACGATACTTCTTGGAATTCCAGAAGAGCTTGTCATCAAAGCTGCATGCAGAAGACCCCACCTCTGGGAAAGCTCCGATTAGACTCACCCTAACACTGCAGTCTCTGAGACCAACGCATTCACAGTGCTTAATGCCTAAAGGTTAAAAACCTGATCAGGTGAACAAACTGCTAAATAAGATGTGTTCCACTCTCCAATCTTAACAACTGCATCCTTGAAATGGCAATATTTGAAAATACAGGGGACATAGGTTCCATCTCTGGTCTGAAAAGATCCCACATGATGGAGATCAACTAAAGCCCGTGAGCTGCAACGACTGAACTCACTCACCACAACTACAGAAGCCCACATGCCCTAGTGCCTTAGAGCCTGCACTCCACAGCAAGAGAACCCACCGTAATAAGAAGCCCACATTCCACAATGAGAGCGTAGCCCCCACTCACCACAACTAGAGAAAGCCTGCAGGCAGCAACAAAGACCCAGAACAACCAAAAATAAATAAAATAAGTAAATAAAAGAGAATGACTTCTAAAAAATTAAAAACACATGGAAAGCTATAGTTTTATATGCCCAAAGTAATATACTATCAAAGGTTACCAAGAATAACCTAAAGGTTACCAAGCTGTTAGAGCTCATGTCTTGCAATTCAGCTGATGCATCAGGGATGTTTGGGAGAGAAATAAACTGAGCATCCTTTGTAAGTTATTATATACTTATCTCATGAAATTTATTTTTTGTACTTTGTACCTTCATTTCAACAAAATTATTACACTAATGTGACTATCAAAGTTTTTCACATAATTGTGTTCCATGGACAGTAATGATATAAAAGATTAAAAAACGCCTTTTTATTATATCCCAAGTACAAAAACTTTGAATATAAATTATCAAAAAATAAAATAAGTGTAAAATAAAATGGTTACTTTTCATAAATTTTCTAAGTACTTATTTTAGTTCTAAAATACTTATTATTATTCCTTGGTGGTCCAATGGCTAAGACTCCTGATCCCAATCCTAGGGATGGGGGTTCAATTCCTGGTCAGGGAACTAGATTTCACATGCCAAAACTAAGAATTTGCATGCCACAATTAAAGATCTTACACACATACTGCTACTAAGATGTGGCACAGCCAAATAAATATTTTTTAAAAAATACTTAATGCTATCTGTTAGAATTAAAGTGTGATACAATTAAATTTCATGAATATAAAAATTTTAGATGGAAATTAAATAAAGTCAAAACACGTATTGGGCTTTGCAAATTTAATTAAATCTTATTAACTATTTTTATTTTTAAAATGATGGGGATCAGAGGGTAAAATTTAAAGAAAAAATCTATGCTTTTCTAGAATAACATCCATGTTTGTCAAGTAGCAATATTACACTTCACATATATTCTGTATTTAGATGTATTTGAAAAGTGAATTTTTTATACTGTTTACAATAGCTAGGACATGGAAGCAATCTAGATGTCCATCAGCAGACAAGTAGATAAGAAAGCTGTGGTACATATACACAATGGAATATTACACAGCTATTAAAAAGAATGCATTTGAATCAGTTCTAATGAGGTGGATGAAACTGCAGTTTATTATACAGAGTGAAGTAAGTAAGAAAGAAAAATACCAGTACAGTATATTAATGCATATATGTGGAATTTAGAAAGATGGTAACAATTACTCTATATGTGAGACAGCAAAAGAGACACAGATGTAAAGAACAGACTTTTAGACCCTGTGGGAGAAGTTGAGGGTGGGATGATTTAAGAGAATAGCTCTGAAACATGTATATTACCATATATGAAATAGACTACCAGTCCAGGTTTGATGCATGAGACAGGGTGCTCAGGGACGGTGCACTGGGATGACCCTGAGGGATGGGATGGGGAGAGAGGTGGGAGGGGGGTTCAGGATGGAGAACACATGTACACCCATGGCTGATTCATGTCAATGAATGGCAAAAACCACTACAATAGTATAAAGTAATTTGCTTCCAATTGAAATAAGTTAATTAATTTTTTAAAATGCCTTTCATCCAGCACATACAACTGTTTTGAATCCTGTGCTGTTTGGCTAATTTGTGAGTACCTCTAGGACCCCAAATTAGAACACAAGAGAAACAGAAGGTAGAACTCAGCACTTCTGAGAAATAACTGATTAAGTAACAATCTGTTGCTACCTGAGAGGAAGAATTTGACAACTCAATCAGCTTGGCCTTTCTCTTCCCTAAATTGTCTCCTGCACACTAGGAAACATCCCTCTTTACTGTCTGTTCTTGACCAGCTCACATACTTCAAGACATTGTTCTTAGTCACGTTTTGTGTTGAGAGCAAAGGACAAAAGCGAGAAACACTGAGGCATAACCAGAGTTGGTGGCTGTTGGAATTACAGGCTGCTCTCTGCCACCCTGCCTGGAAAACCCCATGGATGGAGGAGCCTGGTAGGCTGCAGTCCATGGGGTCGCGGAGAGTCGGACAGGACTGAGCGACTTCACTTCACTTTCACTCTGCCACCCTGAGCCTCAGATCCTGCGTGCTGGTCCACTTCTGTTGTGCCGGTGATTCATATCATCAGGGAAGTCTGGAGAAAATGATCAGAAAGAGTAACAATATTTAACAGAGGACTTTTTACATGGGTTTTCCAGGCGGCTCAGTGGTAAAGAATTGGCCTTCCAATGCAGGAGACATAGGAGACATGGGTTCCTATCCCTGGGTCCAGAAGATCCACTGAAGAAGGGAAAACAGCAACCCACTCCAGTAGTCTTGCCTGGAAAATCCCACAGACAGAGGAGCCTAGTAGGCTATAGTCCGTGGGGCCACAAAGAATCAGACATGACTGAGCACAGGGTTCATACTTTACGTAGTAGCTCAAACAACTGGAAGTTGCAAAATTTATTGATGATTTTGCTAAAGAAGTTATGATGAATGTTATTGTAAGACCACTTTAATTTTTTGTGTGTACAGAATTTATTTCCCTTATATTTTCATATTTTTTTACATCTCAGTTATAGCTTTAAATGTTTAAAGTATGTTTATTAGTATTATTTAAAATGATGCTGTTCAATTATTAATAAGATTCTAAAATATGGCAGAACATAGATTTCTTATATATGCAACAGGCTGGGGAAACATGACCTAATAGAATAGAAACTTTGCAATCACACCCATTTAGACCAATTTTGCCACTAATCCCAGAGTGACATGCTTCTCTTTTGATGGCCTTTTTGCTAGAGGCAGCTCAGCTCTTTTGTTATTTGATACACACACACACACACACACACACACACACACACACCCTGTATCCCTAGTTCTCCAAATTGAGTAACAACAGGAAGCAGAAGTCACAATGTCAACTCTGGCTTTACAAATTCACATAAAGACATGAGAAAATGTGTGCTGTGGATAATAATGTCAGAACAGGTGGGGCCAGTCAGGAACTGAGGTGTGTAAATGTTCGGCAACAGTATTAGAGATGACCGTCCAGGGAAACACTAAGAAAGTTTCTTTAGATTATTCCCAAACTCACTCTGGTGTCGACAGAATTCCGGAACTCCGCTTGTGACTTAATTTAGGTGTATAGCCATGTGGGACACTCTGTCATGGACTTTGTGTGATGTGTAGCCCTTGGCTTACCAAATGGAAACTCATCTTTTATCTGTCTACCAATGCCATCTCCAAATGTCACTTCATTTATGTTTACTGGGAGAAGTTTTTCTTTTTCTTTTTTCCCCTGGATTTTGGTTACCAAACAGAAAATGTCCAAGTTCAAAACACCAGCTTCCTGCAAAGCTGTCCCCAGATCAATGTTCTGGCTGCAGTGTATTTCACCTAAAAGGTGCCTGCTGGTTCTTCCTGTCCTTAGATTGTTTTGTTTGTTAGAGTCTGGTGTTCCCAGGGGATCTAGGAGCTGGTGGGAACAAAAGCAAACAAGATGCCTTTACAAACATTCCCTGTTCTTTTGACCTTCGAGGGACCCGCTAGGAAATGGAAAGGCTTGCTCTGCTTCCTGAGAAAACTAACAAAAGGAATTTTCAGCTGGGTATTATTTTTGGGAAGTGTTCAGATTTCTCTAAGCTGATTTTTTCCCTCTAACAGAACATGAGTAAAGAAATCCAAAGATTATCTTGAAAATAGAGGCAATGATATCCTGTCTCCCTGTGTGCTATAGCAATTAGATTATGATAATATTTATTTGAGTAGGCCTTTTCTGCAGACACGGTCAAAACTCAACATGTTGAGAGTATCTGATTTAAACTTAAAGGGCTTTGCTATGAATTAGAGGGAAAAAAAAGAAATTTCTAGATCTTTTGGGCAAGATGGTGACCTTGAAGGCCAACATCTAATTCCATACCATCTCAAAGAAAGAGATGAAACATAAGTAACAGAGTATCACTATTACAACCAGAAAAGGACATCACTGAAGATTTTCTACTGGACCATAGCAAATAGTCTGCAATGAAGGAAAAACAACTTGACTTTTACTCTCCTTCCCCACGGGAAGCAGAGTCCTTGAATAATTGGTGATTCTGGATCCCACTGACTCTTCTAATTAGAAAGGACAGAAAATTAAAGGTAAAAATTGGCCCCAAGTCATCACTCCACTTGTAATCCCTTTTCCCTTTAAAAAACAGTTGTGCATGAAGTCCAAGGTGACAAGTGACTACCCCCATAAAGAAGGTGGGGGGGTCTGCCCCCCTGAGTTGGTGGCCACAACAACAAGCTAGACTCTACCTGGGACCTGGGGCCCCCAGGGTAGTTACAGAGTCATCAGAGAGAGCTGGCCCAAGTGCATCATCAAATATCTAGGATGACAATATCTGCCCATCAGTCTACAGCCCTGGAGCCCCTTTCTTCTACCCTTAGGCTGAAGATCAAAGAGGCTTTCAAATTAAGAAGAGTCTCAATGCTGCATCTGGGAGGGGTGGGGAGGATGAGAGAGACCGCGTGCGCATGATGGGATCCCAAGAGGATCACGTGACCCATTTCAGGGCCTTATAGAATGTTTAGATAAATCTCTCAATTTTCAAAGGTTGAAAGGTAGGAAAAAACCAACATGGAAACTATGAAAACCTCTTATAACACAACGGGAAGGAACATAGCACTCAAGAAGAAAACCACGCTATTGAATAAGGTGAAGTGTAGAGTACTGAGGAGAACGAAATATTCCTTTTTGAGCTCAGTACATAATTTCTCACAGGGAATGAAAGGTATTTGAGAACATATCTTGCAGAGCATGACTGGCTTTGAAGAGGAAGCCTCCTAGGCATAGCCAAGATGGTCTGGTGAACAAAAAGATGGAGAGATAAGGAAATGAACCAGAAGTGGGAGGGGTTGGGGAAGATCAGAAGGGGCATGATGTGGGGAGAGCCTGAGGAGAAGAGCTAGAAGTTCAGCAATCTCGAGGAGGAAATAGGCACCGAGCAGAGAAAAGAAATCTGGAGGGAAGTTTACATGACAACTCCATTTGTGTCCAGACGTTGCAGTCACGGGTATCCTGACCCAGTAAGCAATGGGCATGGGAAGAGCCGACCCTCTGAAGCTGGGAAAGATTGAGGGCGAAAGGAAAAGATGGCAGTAGAGGATGAGATGGTTAGATAGCGTCACCGACTCAATGGACATGAATCTGAGCAAACTCCAAGAGAGACAGTGGAGGACAGAGGAGCCTGGCATGCTGCAGCCCATGGGTCACAAAGAGTCCGATGTGACTCAGAGACTGAATAGCAACAATTGGGCAAAAGAAAATTCTAAACTAGTCTCCCTAGAACTATACAGTCCAATATGGTAGGCATTAACCACCTGTGGCTATTTCCATTTAAATTAAGTAAAATTTAATACAATTGAAAATTTAATGCCTCAGTCACACTGGCCACATTTCAGGGGCTCAGTAGCCACCTGTGGCCAGTGGCTTCTATGTCAATGACTTAGATATAAAGCATTTCTAGATCACAGAAAATTCTACTGAAATAGCCATGGTCTAGAAAAATCCCTTACGCTTTCTCACCTAATAGAAATTAAAACGAAGGAAGCTATTTCTTAGGGTAACTATGTTAGCCATGTGCAGAGATTATAAACATTCCTCTTCCTGGTGGGACACAGGGAAATTCTTTTGCCATAAACTTTCTGTACTTAGTTGACTTTGGATACTTGGGTTTTTGTCTTTTTTTAATCAGAATTTGCTTTAGGAAGGAAGACTAGAATTTTTTTTTTTTAATCTTCTATCTGACTCAGTCAGATAGGATTCTTTGCCAAGATTCTTTGAGACTTCTTTTTTTTTTTTTTCTGCCCCTCTTGAGGGCATTCGGGATCTTAGTTGCGGCATGCAAGCTCTTTAGTTTAGCATGTGGGATCTAGTTCCCTGACCAGGGATTGAACCTGGGCCCCCTGCATTGGAAGTGTGGAGTCTTAGCTGCTGGAGGACAAGGCAAGTCCAGTAATTCCAATGTTTAATCCAGTCTATTTAACCCAATCTATTCGAAGATCCTAGGAGTTGACTTGGTGGGCTTGCTTTCTGTGTCATCACGGATCACAGTATTTTCTCAGGCACCTTGCCTACTAGTTACTTTTCCAGGATGCCAACGAGTTTGTTTCTTGTTTATCAGATATAGTGTTTAATCTGTGCTCCCCTGGTGGCTCAGAGGGTAAAGAATCTGCCTGCAATTCAGGAGACCTAGGTTCAGTCCCTGAGTTAGGAAGAGCCCCTGGAGAAGGGAATGGCTACCTATTTCAGTGTTTAATCTATCAGCTTGACAAAGATCGCAGTGCTGTTAGCACACATTGTAGGTTGATGTTGGAAGGAACTACAAATTGTTACAGCCTCTATGAAGAGTGATACAGTAATCTCTAGCAAAACTGCCAATGCGCCTGCTCTTTGACTCAGCAATTCCTCATGAATTTTCCTTGCAGGTATATTCACAGAGCATAAAATGATTGATGCACCAGGTTATTCATTGCCATACGATTTAAAAGCCTGGAAACAACCTCAATATCCATGAGTAGGGGCTTGCTTAACTAGGGTTTGCTATCTGTATCTTAGAATATTATGAAACCATGCAAAAGGATGAAAAAGTAAACTTCCCTGGTGGTCCAGTGGTTAAGAATCTGCCTTGCAATGCAGGGGACACAGGTTTGAACCCTGGTCCAGGAGAACTCCACATACCTCAGGGCGACTCAGCCCATGCACCACGACTACTGAAGCCCACACATCCTAGAGCTGGTGCTCTGCAATAGAAGCTTCTGCAATGAGACGCCTACACACGGAAACTAGAGAGTAGCCCCAGCTCTCCCCAACTAGAGAAAAGCCTGAGCCACAGCAAAGACCTGGCCCAGCCATGGATAAATAAAATAATAATAAAAAACAGGATGGAAACTCTATGTAGCAGGTGGGAACAATTTCCAAGATTTATTGTTGGGTGAAAAATAACCTCCCATTTTAAAAAAGAGGATGAAGTAAGGGAAGAATATGTGTGATTTCAAAATATGTAGAGAGGATCTCTGGAAGTGAAAGGAAATGAGGGACTGCTGGGTTGGGAAGTGGAGGAAGGAGACTTTACTGGCCAAATAGACTACATGTCCTAGGGTACCATTTGAGTGCTGTACCATGTGGACCAATTGTCTGTTAAAAATATAAATTTAACACAAGTTGTTCCCCCTCCCCACCACCCCCCCCACCGCCCCCGCCTCAAAGGGCTACTTCATCTTTCATCTTTCTTTCATAATTTTTGTTAATTGATGAATCTGAATTTAGAACTAGAAAAAAGGCTTGCATGTCTGGTAACATGGCAGACTAGCTAACTACTGATTCTCCCACAGTTAGGATATCCCAATTAGGATAATTCTCCTAATTATTACAGTGAAACAGGAACAATATCATCTTGAATATATCTGTGAGCTGGCAGAAAGTTAGAAATCCTCAGGCTAGACGCAAAGAACACTGAAGGCAGCTTGGACCCTGAGGGCTTGCCAAGAGGCTCTGGGGTCTGCAGAATGTGAGGATTTTAATAGGAGAGTCCCTCACAAATACAAAATCCCAAAGGTCCATACCATCAAGGTAAGATGAATTAAAAATGCCACCACACCCCCAGCAGTCTACAGGCAAATAGCCTATGTTAAATCTTGGCATGGAGAATAGTGAGGAACTCCTCTTAACCCTGCCCCTGAGAACACTTAGGGTTTTCCAGGTGGCACTAGTGGTAAAGGTGTGAGTCCCTCAGTCTTGTCTGACTCTTTGCCACCCCATGGGCTGTAGACTGCCAGGTTCCTCTGTCCAAAGAACCCACCTGCCAATGCAGGGGACATGGGTTTGATCCTTGGGTCAGGAAGATCCCCTGAAGGAGGGCATGGCAACCCACTCCTGTATTCTTGCCTGGAGAATCCCATGAGCAGAAGAGCCTGGCGGTCTTACAGTCCATAGAGTTGCAAAGAATCAGACACAGCTGAAGCAACTTAGCACGCATGCATGCACAAGAAATCTTAAACCCAAGCTGGTTCTCACAAACAATTGCAGCCTGAACTTCAAAACCTCAAGCTGAGGATATTCAGTTGTCCTTGCCAGACCGTGTTCGCCAGAGCCTGATAGAAACAAATACAGATTCTTTCTGAAAGAATCCACATTCGGGAATTTCCTAGTGGCCTAGAGGCTAGGATTCCAGGCTTTTAGTGTGGTGGCCTTGGTTCAATCCCTCACCGGGGAATTGAGATCCCACCGATAACGTGTCAAAAAAAAGAAAAGAAAAGAAAAGCACCCACGTTAATCTTTGGACTCAAAAAATTTCTGCAGATAAATTAGAAGAAAATTGAGAAGATCAATAAACACATAAGGAAACAAGACATCAGAAACAAGACATCATTACAGGATACAAATGCAGAATCAGACTTGCAAAAACAACTGATGTTGACCCAGTCAGAGCTGGGACATTCAAGAAATAAAAGGGACAGTTAAAACTCTGAGTAAAGAGCAAGGGCTATTGAAAAAGAGCCAAATAGAACTTGCAGTAGTAAAACAATTTTACTTTATGCAGATAACCATCAATGCGAATGTGGGACTTCCCTGGTGGTCCAGTGACTAAGACTCTGAACTCCCCATGCAGGCATCCCAGGTTCGATCCCTGGTCAGGGAAATAGATCCCACATACCACAACTAAAAAGATCCTGCATGCTGCAGTTAAGAGCAGCCACACACACACACACAAAAAAAAAATCCCAAGGTCTGTCCTCCTCAGAAAGCCTATAAACATATGCAGCGCCCACCAGAGACCTGTATGTGGCAAGTATTGATTGTTGCTTACCCAGAAGACCTCAGCTTTAATGAGGTTATCAGGTGGTGGTAGCTTCAGGGGAGGCTGGCTTCCTCTCAAGCCCCAGAGGTGGAATGCTGATTGTCCAGAATCTAAGCAAATCATAGTCGTCTGTTCCCTTTGCCTGCCCTATGGGCATATGAAGCCATGCCAGGCGTGAAGATGTGAGAGGAAGCCTGCTGAGGACTTTGGGGAAGTTCTTTGCTCCTGAAGAGAGGTGAATGGCAAGAATTAGCCTTTTTCTGACTCTAGTCGTGATGTCTGTAGTGTGAAGCGCGGAGCCGCACACCCATATTAGGACCATAAGGGGAGCTGACCTTTGACATTGATGGGGGAGAGGCCAGTACCTTGAAGATGAGTGGCAAGAGCTGAGGTCCTTGATGACCCAATTTTGCTGTTAAGTTCACCAATTCTGACACCACCTAACCTCCAAAATCCTTCTTCTGTGAATATACTTTTCGTTATTGTTTAAGCCATTTTGAGTTGAGCTTTGAGTGACTTACAGCAGAGAGCTTCTGGACCAACACATCAGACTCTGAAGCTGCAACACACATCTAGGGCAGCAGGTCGAATTCAGAAATGGGCAGCAGGGGCTCAGTTCACGACCAGCTGGCAGTTCGCCTGGAACTTCTGGAAAACTGTGATAGGCCACCTACTAGCTTACAGAGGACAGGGTCCGGGGGCAATGGGATATGTTTTGGCACTCAGGACTGAAGGGGAGTACCTGTTTTATACCAAGAGTTAAGCTTTGACGTCACTGATTTAGTTACTCATTACAAGTCTGTAGACACTAGGCAAGATGGAAGGACAAACAGAAGCGTAGAACAAGCACCGTGTGTCTTCTGAGTTCCCTCCCTCCCACCCCCACCAACCCCCTTTTTGGTGCCACAGCCACCCCTCTCTTCATTTACAGTCCCTCTCCCTGACTCTTTGACAGGAGGTAGAATGATGCTCCTTCTAAAGGTTTGTGCATGGGCTGGATCCAGTCCAGTGTGTACCTTCAGAATTAAGGAATAAGGCTGGACTCTTAGACAGCCCCACCCTGCTATGGGAGTGAACTCTCTTCCCTAGCCCTGTCCTTTTGCTCAGCACATCCACTCTGAACCTAAAGATGGGCCAGAATCAGATGCCCTTATAGGAATTCATGGATTCACCTCCTACAGCCGTTCATTCTAGAGGCATGGGAGGAGGTCACTCTGCTCTGTTATGCCTCTACAGTCTTACACATACTATTAACTCTTCTATGACCTGATAGGCTCATACTTATTCTTCAAGATCAACCTAAACATCATCTCCTCCACAAAGCTACCATAATTCCAGTCTCCCTTCTCACCGGTGCCCGTTGTTTCTGTTTTGTTTAGTTTTGGTGATTTTTGGCTGCTCTGGGTCTTCGGTGCGGTGCAAGGTCTTCTCATTGTGGAGGCATCTTCTGTTGCAGGGCCACCTGCAATAAAGTAGTGATTCATGCTACAATATAGGTGACCCTTGAAGACCTCATAAAACTGCATATTACAGGATTCCATTTATATGAAATGTTCAGAATAGGCAAATTCATGAATACAGGAAGCAGATTAGCGGTTGCCTGGGACTCCAGGAAGTAGATACCTAGGAAGAGGAGGTAGTGACTGCTGATGGGCATGGTATTTCTTCTTAAGATGATGACAGTAATCTAAAACTATGACATTGGTCGCACAATTCTTTTTCTTGGCCATGTTTTGCAGCTTGTGGGATCTTAATTCCCTGACCAGGAATTGAGCCCAGGTCCTTGGCAGTGAAAGCATGAAGTCCTAACCACTGGACCACCAGGGAATTCCCTACGACTCTTGAATATAGAAAACCCATTGAGCTGCACACTGTAAATGGGTGAATTGCAGGGTATACTAATTATATGTCAGTAAAGCTGTTTTATTTATTAGGTGGATAGGTAGACCAACCCCACACAGAGGCAGCAGAAAGCCTTCTCTGCTCGCATGGCGGGGATTTCTCTGCTGTTTGCCTTTAGTCTGTTTATCTCCCTGTTGCCTGGAATCCACCCAGCCAGCAAACTCGTGTTTGCTCTGTGGTAACATCCCTCGGGTGTGCCAGGCCTGGGGCCTGCCTTTTCTCTGCAGTCCTTGCCAACTAGGTCAGTGTCGGGGAAGGCAAGCAGCCCAGGCTGGCCCTGCGGCGAATGCGTGACAACACGAGGGCGTGAGAAGCAGTCCTAGAGCCCCTGCACAGAGCAGGTTCCCCTGGAGAGCACGCTGGAGTCCTTGCTTCTGGTCAGAGCTGCCTGTTGTTGAGCCAGGAGGTGAAGCCAGATACCAGTGTGGGACTGGAAAGAGGAAAGCCCTTCCCCAGGGCAGGGACAGATTCTGGAGAGGCATTATGGTGAAAAGGAAGGGAACAAATACGACCCAGCACGGCCTACTGAAGACTCTGTGCTATTTGCTTTACCTTAGTCGAGTCCGACCCTTGAGACCCCATGGACTGTGGCCTGCCAGGCTCTTCCGTCCATAGGCTTCTCCTGGCAAGAATACTGGCGCGGGTTGCCATTTCCTTCTCCAGGGGATCTTCACAACCCAGGAATTGAACCCAGGTCTCCCGCGTTGCAGGCAGATTCTTTTACCTACTGTGCTATGAGGGAAGCCCCATTTGCTTTACCTGCTGCTGCTGCTGCCAAGTCGCTTCAGTTGTGTCCGACTCTGTGTGACCCCATAGACAGTAGCCCACCAGGCTCCACCGTCCCTGGGATTCTCCAGGCAAGAACACTGGAGTGGGTTGCCATTTCCTTCTCCAATGCATGAAAGTGAAAAGTGAAGTTGCTCAGTCATGTCCGACTCTTAGCGACCCCATGGACTGCAGCCTACCAGGCTCCTCTGTCCATGGGATTCTCCAGGCAAGAGTACTACTGATCTCTAATTCTTCCAATTACCTTGTGAGGGGTGAAGGGGGGACTTTTTTTTAATTCCTGTTTTACAAATGATGGGACTCAAGTTCAGAGAGGTTAGGTAACTTGTCTAAAGTTGTATGACTAGAAGTATGTAAGCCAGCTTCTACTCTGAAGAAAAAGAAAATTCCAACCAGTTATACACCCCACAATAGTGGACTGATTTAATTAATTATGCTTCATTCATACAGTGGGACACTCTAGAGACGCTAAAAGAAATAAGCATGCATTAAATACTCATACGGAATGATCATCATGATGTATTTATCTTCATTTATCTATTTGGCTGCACTGGGTCTCAGTTGCAGCCCTCAGGATCTTTTGCTGCAGTGCCTGGCCCACGTGGCATTAGTGATAAAGAACCCGCCTGCCAATGCAGCTGCTGTTGCTAAGTCGCTTCAGTCGTGTCCAACTTTGTGCGATCCCATAGACAGCAGCCCACCAGGCTCCTCTGTCCCTGAGATTCTCCAGGCAAGATTACCGGAGTGGGTTGCCATTTCCTTCTCCAATGCACGTATGCATGCTAAGTCGCTTCAGTAGTGTCCAACTCTGTGCGACCCTATGGACAGCAGCCCCAGGCTCCTCTGTACACAGGATTCTCTACGCAAAAATACTAGAGTGGCTGCCATTTCCTTCTCCACTGCCAAGGCAGAAGACATGAGAGACACAGGTTCGATCCCTGGGTCTGGAAGATCCCCTGGAGGAGGGCACGGCAACCCACTCCAGTGCTCTTGCCCTGAGAATCTCATGGACAGAGGAGCCCCGCAGGCAGGCTACATTCCATAGGGTCACAAAGAATTGGACACGCCAGAAGCAACTTCACACACACACACACACACACACGGGCTCTCTACTTGCGGCACGCAGGCTTAGTTTCTCTGAGGTATGTGGGATCTTAATTCCTGACCCAAGATCAAATCCACGTCCCCTGCATTGCAAGGCAGATTCTTAACCACTGGACCACCAGGGAAGTCCCATAAAGCTTTTGTTTTTGTTTTTATTCTTCTAGTAATATTTCAGTTTGTCTCTGTAAGAAGATAAAATCTCTTGTAATCCATCAATTCTACTTAATTGGATGTATCTCAATTTTCCTAAAACATGGTACAGCCTCGACAAAACACACCTGTGGGCAGGATTCAGTCCACCTCCAGTGTCAACCAGGATGCTGCCAGGATGAGCTCCAGTTGGGAAAACCCTAAGGGGGAGCAGAAAGGTCCTGAAAAGATCAACAATTGAACATTAAGTTCAAATGAGTTTACAAGGCAACTGCAATCTAATTAGGTTTGTCTGGTGTCTGGTATTGACCTAGAGTGTTAGGTATTTTGGTGTCTTGTCTAATTAGACAGATATTTAACCAAGCATGTAAATGTGCTTTTTTTTTTTTTCAACCATAAAGACTGTTTCTTGATTGGGAAAATATCTGGTAAGTACAGTTATACGATTTCTGTGTAGGTAAGCAATTTCCTCTATACTAAGCCCAGGAAGATGAGAATACCCAGGAACACTGTACTATTCACGGGGCATACTGATTGGATGTTAAGCTTCTTTTAGCATCATAGTAATTTGGTCTCCAGCAAAGGCATAAAAAGAGTTTTCAATGAAATGACTGGGGACTTCCTTGGCAATCGAGTGGTTAAGACTCTGCATTTCCTACATAGGGGGCATTCCCTACATTCCCGGTTGGGGGAATTAAGATCCCACAAACACAATGGGCCCACAGGTGGGAGACCAAGTGCTTGAAATGTTTCAAAAGTTACTTTTTACGTTTCTTTCCATAGTCAGAAGAATGGATCTTCCCAAAGGCAACTGTTTCTAAAAGAAAATTTTAATAAAGAATACAAAATAATACATATAAATTATCAACTGAACTGTGTAAATATTTTATTTTGCTGTTTCACACAAGCAAAACAACCTAGGAAGCAGGGCTTCCTAGTGCTGGCTTGTCATTTTATAGAGGTTCCTTGGCAGCCCATGGTCCAGTTAAAGATATCAATTCCAGGGGTCCTGAGCAGGCCTGAAGGAGCAGATGAAGGGGAGATGGGGAGCAAGGGCACACTTGGGGAGATCCATCCTGGTGGTAAAACCAGGAATGAGGCTCAGAACTAGGAAATGGAGTTGCCCAGGAGGAGGGAGAAAAATAAATACATTTGCAGTGTAACCAGGATTCCTCTTACTGCTCAGGAAAAGGAAGCATCCTGGGAAATGGAAAAGTCCATGAAACCAAAACACCCACGCCAGGGACTTTAAGGGTTTAAGAAAGACCCCAACCATTTCCACTTTTTGACAGCTCTTCTACTACATTCAAAAATGAAGAAGTGCCAAAATAGAGAGCATCAGGCAGAAATGCTTTAAGCTACCCATAACCTAAAACCTGATTTTTTTTATTTTTATTTTTAATTTTTTTTTTTCTTTTTTTTTGCCATGCCTCACAGCATGAGGGATTTTAGTTCCCTGACCAGGGATGGAACCCATGCCCCTTTCGGTAGAAGCACAGAGATTTAACCACTGGACAACCGGAGAAGTCCCTGAAACCTGATTTATTGTGTTCAAAGAAATGAATTTGTTTCCTGGCACTATAAGAAGTCTGGAGATGATGCTGGTATTGGTTCCACTGGGCCCCAAGCAATTTCTGTCTTTCTAATTCATCATCTTTAAGAAGCTGGCTTTGGGGCCTATGCACCACCTCCAACCCTCAGGATGGTCACTACCGTTTTAAGCATCATGGCCTCATTCAAGGCAGGAATGAGGATGAATGTGGGTAGCACCAACAGCTTTGGTTCTATTTAAGGAAACAAAAGTTTTCCCAGAAACCCTCAGAATTCTTCAGCTTCTGCTTTATTGGCTAGAACAACGTCATGTAGCACTCTTAGCTTCAAGAAAGTCTGGAAAAGAGAGTATTTCCCCACCCAGACAATATGGTGGAAGAGGCCAAGAAGACGGGTGTTGGGAATTGGTCTTAGATTAGTCAGCTTGCAGGGCCTGGTGCCTTGGCTTACAAAAATTGCAGCCTATTTTTAATGTTGCCCTTTACCAAATTATTTTAATGTTCTATACTGGTACGACCGAGGATAAGATGGTTGGATGGCGTCATCGATTCAGTGGACGTGAGTTTGAGCAAACTTCGGGAGATAGTGAAGGACAGGGAAGCCTGGAGTGCTGCAGTCCGTGAGGTCGCAGAGAGTCGGACATGAATGAGCAACTGAACAACAATATTGGTACCAACAATACTGGTACAGATCTACAGAAAAAATGAGCTACAATGGTGCTACTCGGAAGGCAATTAGAAATTTATATTTTGAAAATTGAAGTGCTTGGCTGGCAGTGTGGCCCAGTCATGAGAAACAAATTTAAAGACTCCTTTTAATACTATCAGTGAATTTTTGTGACTCTGCCTAAGTTGAATTTCAGAGAATTGACCAAGTGTAAAGTTGATGTGTCTTGATTGAGTGATGTAGACGTAGAAGGCACATATGATGCGCAGACGTAGAACTAGGCAGTGACCAACTTCGAAACAGCATCTCCAGAATTAGACACCCCACCCCCCAGCCGCCTGGCCCGAAGATGTGCTGAAGCCCGAGCCTCGAGCCTCGCTGCGGCACTGGCTGCTGTACAGCCGTACTTGCAGCTGGCCAGCTGGCCGGAAGGGAAGCAGGAGGCGGGGCTTAGGCAGCCCTCCCCAGCCTGCCAACCCACCTCCTCCTGCCAAGAGAGGTTTGCGAGAGGGGGAAAGAAGCCAGGAGGGTGTGAGAAGTGGAAAGGAGTCTTTCCGGATCCCAACCCCCACCCCGGCCCAGCTTATCAAGATTGTACCATTTCCTTTTCTTCCTCCAGGGTGATTGTTTTCTCCATATTACAAAAGGTTATGTCAACTACAGTCCAGTGCCTGCCTGCCTGGCCTTCAAGGAGAGTGAGTGCTTAACATGCATTAGCCTCTTCCGCCTCCTTCACTCTCAAATGATCTCTCAACCAAGGTAGGGAGAAATGAATCTTCCCTTCCTCCCGGAACATATTCTGATTTCATTTCTCCTTGGGATTGCTCAATTTCTCTTCCCGTGTTTGCGGTTTCCCCAAGCATGTGATCTGCATTTGGCAACTCTTGTCCTGGGGCAGTATGGACCGTGGAGTTATGCCTCTCACATCACATTTCTGTACCACAAAGTCAAATTGCACTTTTCAGCTAGACCCACATGACCCCTGTCCCTGCTGAGGGCTCTCCTCTCCTCAGCCCCAGTTCCAGGAACTGTCCCATCTTCCTTGTGTTCCAGCTCCAATAGATGAAGGACGTTTCTCCCTCCCCACTCTCTCCTTTTTTCAGTCACCCACAGGACTCTTTAGACTGTAGCCCATCAGGCTCCTCTGTTCATGAAAATTGTCAGGCAGGAATACTGGAGTGGGTTGCCATTTCCTTCTCCAGGGAATCTTCCTGACCCAGATATAGAACCTTTGTCTCCTGCATTGTATGTTTGGAGGACTCTCCACTGCATGGTTTTATTAAAAGGAATCACCTACCTCCCACTAGAGAAACTAACAATACTAGATTTTCTCTTTTTTCAGCCTCCCCTTTGCAACATGATCCTGGGCATGTGGCTTAGACCCACCAATCAGAGGGGCCTGTGCCAGGCTTTGATGGGGAGCTGGCATGGCCTGGATGAGCAGGGACCCCCCCCCCCAGCGAATGCCCGCTCTCAGTGGGAGAGAGCAAAGCAGATCTGGATTCCTGGCACAGAGGGGCCATGGCACACACAGGAATTTCCATTTGGGGTGACGTTGCTGACTGTGTAGCTTTGAGCCTAGTTCTCAAGCACTGGATGGTTCTGTGAATGGTCCACTAACGTTTTGAGACATTTTCTGCTTAATTTAGTCATTCCGTGTCAATGGATTCCAGCTAGGAACCTTGACAGTTAGTTACGTAGTATAGTTGAGTCCCTGACCTAGCCTTCCAAGCCTGACTGTCCCATCAGTTCCCACCTGAAGTAAGAGAAAGGACCCAGAATGCATCTCAGGGAAGGATATTAATCTACTCACGTTGTTCTTTTGTGTCAGTGGAGGCCATGCTATGGAGAGTGTACTCAACCCAGTCAGAACCACCCGCTCTAGTTTTCATTTTGTCTAAACTAACCTGGTGACCGTAGGCAAGTCACTTTCCCTCCATGGGTTTCCTCACTTGTCAGATGGTTTAAGTGGAGATGCTGATCAAAAGATGTCACATTTCTACGTGGTTCCTGTTTTTGGAGCTTGAGTTTCATCACAGTGCTTCCGTTTAATGGAGTGTTTTTGTTTTTCCTGTAATGACTTGTAACTATAGTTCAAGCAAGAAAGCATGATGCATGGCTAATTTTATTGTCCTGTGCCGCCCTGGTTTCCAACTCCAGACTCAGCTCTATCCCAGCTTCAAAAGCTCAAGAGCTGGAACTCTACAAAACAAAGATTAAAATATGTGTGTTCAAGCTGTTAATAAGGATTGAGACTAGGAAGTGTGCCTTCATTCTACTTCTGGGTGGCATCCTGTTTACTTACGTATAGTGATGGCTCATGAAATCAGCCCAGGCTTGGGCTTGAATGCGGCTCTAAGTGGCCTTGAGTGAGGACCATGTAGGTTCCCACATTCTGCTCCACGGTACCAACTAACAGGTTGGTACTGACTTACTTTCCTAAGAAGGCTGGGAGTTTCTCAGGTGCAGGACCTGTGTCTTATGTGGATCTCATGTCCCCGCTTTACCCCTCTCACGCTGACTTCTATATACCTACGTATATGTAGAACATTCCTGGAAGACCACCCAGGAAACTGACAGCTGTGGGGACTTCAGGGAAGACTGGGGCTGTGGAAGTGGGGGATTTACTCTTCACTGTGCAATCTTGAATATTTGACCATGACCATAATGTAACTACTTTTAAACTGCTTAATAGGGAAATAAGAAAACTCATATCTCCATTTTTATTTCACTTTCTGGCAGTAAAATAATGTATTTGTTCAAATCCTGCCTTGAGGGGGGTGGACATTCTGATTTCTCTTCTAGCTAGGGATGGTTGCTCACCTCTCTTCAACCTGGAAGGCCTCCCAGAGGTGGTGCCTTCTGGTGACAGATTAGGAGTTAGTCTGTTGAGGGAGTGTGTTCCAAGCAGAGGGACCACCGTGAGGGTGTGAGAGTGTGGGCCTTGTGAGAAAATACAAAGAAGGCGGACTTGGTGGAGATCAGCCCGAAGGGATGGGATAGGTCCTTTAGGGCTCCCAAAACATCCTAGAAACTTGAATCCTTGGACTTTATCCCAGACACAGTGGGAAGCTGCTGGAAAGATTTCAGGTTGGTAAGTGATACTGTACAAATCAGCAACTCTCATGTTATGAGCAGTTCCCATGTCTTGTCAGTTAGACAGCTGGGTTCTCGATCACGGGACCCTCTGCAGACCACCAGTTTATACTACTGTTAACCTGATCATTACTGAAATTTTAGATCATTTTTTAATTAGTTATATCATTTATTTTTATCTTTGGCTGCACTGGGTCTTCGTTGCTGCACACGGGCTTTCTCTAGTGGAGAGTGGGGGCTACACTAGACGCAGTGCTCGGGCTTCCCTGCGTGGTGGCTTCCCTTCGTGCAGAGCATGGGCTCTAGGCACGTGGACTTCAGTACCTGTGGCACAGGGGCTTATTAGTTGCAGCTGGAGGCCCCTAGAACATGCAGGCTTCAGGAGTTGTGGCACACAGGCTCAGCTGCTCCTTGCCATGTGGGATCTTCCCAGACCAGGGATCAAACCTGTGTGCCCTGCATTGGCAGGCAGATTCTTATCCACTGCACCACCAGGGAAACCCCTTTACTACTTTTTGTCCAAGAGTCAGGTCAGTGCTGGGACTTCCCTGGTGTTCTAGTGGTTAAGAATCTACCTTCCAATGCAAGGGACACAGGTTCAATCTCTGGTCAGGGAACTAAGGTCCCACACGCCACAGGGCAAGTAAGGCTACATGTCACAACTAGAGAAGCCTGTGCATAGCAGTGAAGAACTTCCGCACTGCAAGGACCCAGCACTGCCAAAAAAAAACAAAGGCCAGTGCTACTATCCCAGATGATATTTGCAGTCGTGTTCATTAGGGATTTCATGGAATCAGGTTTTTAGTGACGGGGAAATGTAGGAATTCAGTTCAGTTACAAACCCAGGTATTTTTGAGGAGCACTTGGGCTTCTACAGACAAGTTTAACTTAAAAATCTCGTTTTGATCTTGAATGCCTTAAAATACATAGAAGACACCTAGGTAATCGTAGAAGCTCAGAATTCCTAAGAAATTTGTCAGAAGAGTTCAGTTTTTTTCTATAAAGGACCTCTGAGCACTGAGCCTGTGGCAATATGAAACCTGACAAGCAGAGGTCTCTGCCCCCTGTGAGGTCAGTCTAGAAACATGCAAGAGGATGTGAGATTAATGTGATAATTTAAAACAGGAAGTTCTACTGTCAAACCCTGATATTAAAGTGAGAGCAGAGGAGAAAACATTTGTATATCTTCAAGTTTAAGATAAGATATTTTTATGTATATATTAAGGATTTTACCTCTTTTCTCAGGGCTAAACTGGTCTCATCAGTGATGGCCAACCTTTCATGAGCTATAAGTTGACTATCATTTTCCCAGCTTTAGCTGCAACACCATGACTATGGCCCTTATTTTCATTTGAGGGCTGCAGGGTGAAAAGTGCAGTGAAAGTGAAAGCTGCTCAGTCATGCCCGACTCTTTGCGACCCCATCGACTATACAGTCCATGGAATTCTCCAGGCCAGAATACCGGAGAGGATTGCCTTTCCCTTCTCCAGGGGATCTTCCCAACCCGGGGACTGAACCCAGACCAGCTGAGCCACCAGCGGAACCCAGGGACGCAGGGTAGGTTAATGAATACTTACTTTGCATTAAGTTTAATAAAAGTTGAGATAAAATACATCTAAAGCAAAAAGAAAAATGCAGAGGGTAACTTACAGTTCAAACCAGAACTCTTTTGGATTTCTCTGGTGGCCCAGTGGCTGAGAGTCCACCTGCCAGTGCACAGGACACGAGTTTGATCCCTGGTCCAGGAAGACCCCACATGTCATGGAGCAGCTGAGCCTGTGAGCTGCAGCTGCTGAGCCCGTATGCCCTAAAACCTGTGCTCTGCAAAGAGAGAGTAGCCCCTGGCTGCCACAGCTAGAGAAAGCTCATGCATAGCAACAATGACCAAGCACAGTCAAAAATAAACAAATAATTTAAAAAAAGAAAGCAGAACACTTTCGAGAGTGAAAGGGGTGAAAGTTTAAAATCTCACCTTGAAATCAGGTATGAACTGGGGCTGTCCCAGGGAAAGCAGGCACCTTCACTCTATATCTCATAGGGAACTCATTCTGTTACCAGAATGGCTAACTGGACTCTCCTCGGGGTTGTAGCTTGGACCAAGACCCCTTGTCTCCGCCAAGGAGGTTCTCCTTCCAGTTGGATTCTCACAGCCAATAACAAAACCCGTGCTGAGACTGAAACAACACAGACTTTATTCAATGGCCAAAGAATGGAGAAGAGGGAGCCTGGTTTGCAAATCAAAACTTCACTACCCCACTTGGGCAGAGATACCCATTACATAAGAGGGTAGAGATAAAAGGGAGCATATTGGAAAGCGTGAGAGGATTATTCACAACTTACCCAGAATAACGGGTGGTTCAGACCCAGAACTGATGCAGCACTCCTTTCTTTCCCATCTTTGTTTGGGCTTTTCTAGTTGTTGTCATGGCAACTGGCAGGTGTGTCGTTTAGCTAGTTACAAGAAGCTTGTAATGAGGCTCAAGGTCTACTGGAAGCCAAATCTTCCACCATCTTGGACCTAGATCAGGGGTTCCCAAGCCCCCAGGCCATGGACTGGTACTTGCCCATGGCCTGTTGGAAACTGGGCCACAGAGCAGGAGGTGACTGGCAGCCAGAACCAAAACCATTCCCCCCCAACCCCTGTCTGTGGAAAAATTGTCTTCCATGAAATCAGTCTCTGGTGCTAAAAAGGTCGGGGACCTCTGGCCTAGATGGTTATAACTGGTTCTTATCTTTTTCTCTTTGCAACTTCCTCTTGAAACTTAGATAACAGCAGTTGGTTTTCATTTGCTCACAGGGATAGAATTCTGGGGCACCAGCCTTGATAACAATTCTACTTAGAAGAAAAGAAAAGCCAGCTATTAATTTATTAACAATTAAAGGTTTTGTTGTTGTTCAGTCGCTCAGTCGTGTCCAACTCTTTGTGACCCCATGGACTGCAGCACGCCAGGCTTCCCTGTCCTTCACCGTCTCCCAGAGTTTGCTTAAACTCATGTCCATTGAGTCAGTGATGCCATCCAACCATCTCGTCCTCTGTCATCCCTTTCTTCTCCTGCCTTCAATCTTTCAGTTTATTCATAAATGAGAGCTGACTATGTCCTACCCCCATAAGCAGTCTGGAAGTAGGATTTTGCTGGTGGCCTTGCAACCGCAGCACATGAGGGTAGAAGGCTCCCACTCCCTAGGCCTTTCCCTCCAAGTGCTGAGATGACAAGTCCAGCCCTTGCAGCCGCAGCTCTGGGATCGTGAAAGCTGAGGTTTTCCAGAAATCCTCAGTGGCCTTGTACTTATTCAACCCTGGCCAGATACTCAGCCAAAAAAAGGAACAAAACTGATTTGCAGAGACGTGGTTGGGGTCACAAAGAGTTGGGCACGACTGAAGTGGCTAAGCATGCACAGATGGATCTAGAGACTGTCATACAGAAAGAGAAAAACAAATAGCATATAATATCACTTATATATGGAATCTAGAAAAATGATACAATTGAACTTATTTGCAAAGCAGAAATAGGAATACAGACATAGAGAATGAAGAAACATATGGATACCAAGGCGGGGAAGGAGGGGTGGGATGAATTTGGAGATTGGGATTGATGTATATACACTATTGATACTATGTATGAAGTAGGCAACTCCTGAGAATCTACTATATAGCATGGGGAAGTGTACTCAATGTTCTGTGGTGACCTAAATGAGAAGGAAATCCAAAAAAGAGGGGATATAAGTATAGGTGTAGCTGATTCACTTTGCCGCATGGCAGAAATTAACACAACATTGTAAAGAAACTACTCCAATAAAAACTTAAAAAAAAAAAAACCCAAACATTGGCCAGAACTGTCTCATAGTTTCCAGGTACAAAGGAAGTGAGACAGCCTGCTTTCAGTGGAAGAGTAAACCAAGAAAAGAGAAGGTTGGAAAGGCTTTGGGTCCAACTTATAGAGCATCTACCATAGGCTCCAAGTAGGAAACACACACAGGGCCATGGAGACAGAAGAGGACACACCTAACTCTTCAAGGGCGATGGTGGTGATGAAAACGGCTTCCCAGAATGGGAGATCAGCCTCAGGTGACTTGAAGGATGGAGAGCTCCCCAGACAGACACGAAGAATGAGGAAGGGCATATGAGGCAACGGCAACCCACTCCAGTACTCTTGCCTGGAAAATCCCATGGACGGAGAGGCCTGGTAGGCTGCAGTCCACGGGGTCACTAAGAGTCGGACACGACTGAGCGACTTCACTTTCACTTTTCACTTTCCTGCATTGGAGAAGGAAATGGCAACCCACTCCAGTGTTCTTGCCCGGAGAATCCCAGGGATGGGGGAGCCTGGTGGGCTGCTGTCTATGGGGTCACACAGAGTCAGACATGATTGAAGTGACTTAGCAGCAACCACAGGAAGCATAGGGTCAACCTCAGGAAATTAAGCCCAACAGGTAGGAAGGTGCTAAGGAGCTTAATTTTCATTTGCTAGGAGATCATCTGGGGGCTTCTAAGTAGATTTTAGGGCATCCCCAGATCTACCTAATCAGAACCTTCCAGAGATGCCTGGCAGGTTTGGGAAAGTTGGCTTCAGTCTTGACCAGGGATTCTCAAAAAAAGTTGCTGCTTAAAGCTGTGTTTCTAATTTCTAATGCAGAGAACATCATGCAAATGATGGGCTGGATGAATCACAAGCTGGAATCAAGATTGCCAGGAGAAATATCAACAACCTCAGATATGCAGATGATACCACCTTAAAGGTAAAAAGCAAAGAGGAGCTACAGAACCTCTTGATGAGGGTGAAAGAGAAGAGTGAAAATCCGGTTTAAAACTTAACATTAAAAAAACAAATATCATAGCATCCAATCCCATCACTTCGTGGTAAATAGATGGGGAAAAAAACGGAAACAGTGACAGACTTTATTTTCTTGGGCTCCAAAATCATTGCAGATGGTGACTGCAGCCATGAAATTAAAAGATGCTTGCTCCTTGGAAGAAAAGCTATGACATACCTAAACAACATATTAAAAAGCAGAGACATCACTTTGCTGACAAAGGTCCATATAGCCAAATCTATGGTTTTTCCAGTAGTCGTGTACAGATGTGAGAGTTGGACCACAAAGAAGGTTGAGCACCAAAAAATTGATGTTTTCGAACTGTGGTGCTGGAGAAGATTCTTGAGAGTCCTTTGGACAGCAAGGAGATCAAACCAGCCAATCCTAAAGGAAATCAACCCTGAATATTCATTGGAAGGACTGATGCTGAAGCTGAAGCTCCAATACTTTGGCCACCTGATGCAAAGAGCCAACTCATTGGAAAAGATCCTGATGCTAGGAAAGATTGAGGCCATGAGGAGAAGAGGGCAACAGAGGATGAGATGGTTGGATGACATCATTGACTCAATGAACACGAGTTTGTGAGAACTCTGGAGGATGGTGAAGGACAGGAAGTCTGGTGTGCTACAGTCCATTGGGGTCGCAAAGAGTCAGACATGACTTAGCGATTGAACTGAACTGAAAGCTGCCCACAGGGTCCGCCCGCATGCCCCCTCACCCAGCCTCCAGGACCAGGCATCAGAATGGCAGTCCATCTGGGGAGGAAGCTGCTTATTGAGGGGATGGTCACTGGGTCACTGCTCTCCTGTCAGTTTGATGGGACCAGGAATGAAGGTGGATCGGTTCTGCAGGTGGAATGAATACAAAGCCTGGAAAACAGCAACAGAGAGTTATCCAAGTTCTTTCTGAAAGTGGCTGAGGCTGCACCTTCTCAGCATTTTGACCATTCCTGAACAATTCCCAGCCAGGGCCCCACCTTCCCAGGAAACCAGAAGGAACTGGGAGAAAGATGAGTCCCCAGTCTCTGGCAGGCCTTCTCTTGGGACTCACCCCCACAGGGCTTCCCCATACCCCTCTCTCTATAAACTCTCATTCCTCACCTCCCTCACTGCGGAGCTAGCCTGGGGAAATGGTTCAATGTAAGCTATTGCAGGGGAGGGAAGGGTGGAGGTAGAGGACGCAGCTGCTGGTGTCTTTACCCTCTGCGCTACTTTAGAACAAACACAGGGCCTCCTGCTATCAGCAACACTAGTTTTGCAGGCAAAGCACCATTTGTCTTGAGTCAGATAAATATCCTAAATAAATCTCAGTGACCTCTGGGACTCTGGGCTAGCACTGGCGTTGGTAGCCAGAGAAGACTTCATGCCACTCCTCAAAATATGAGGTCGGTCACCTTCCCATCTCTCCCTTTACTTCTCCAGTAAACATATCTTTGAGAACTTGCGATCTGCTGGAAGCTGTGATGGCCCTGGGGCCCCAGAAAGAAAGGCAAGCTCTTTGTTTGGAGTAGAGAAAACAATGAAGGAGTGAAAAGTAAGTCAGCAAAAAGCTGTGACCACACGGAGGCCATCAAGGAGGGGACTAACCTGGAATAGGATAGGGGCAGAAGTGGGGTGCAGGCAAGGCAGTCTGAGCCAGTCTTGCAAAGCCAGCTCTAGTTGACCAGTGCAAAGGAAGTACATTCTTTTTTGAAAAAATGTATCTATTTTATTTTTAAAATTTTTGGCTGTGCTGGGTCTTTGTTGCTTTGCACAGGCTTTTTCTAGTTTTGGAGAACAGGGCTACTCTTTGTGGTGGTGCTCGGGATTCTCATTTCAGTGGCTTCTCTTGTGGAGCACGGGCTCTTGGGCCCATGGGCTACAATAGTGGCAGCGCGCAGGCTCCAGGGCGCTCGGGCTTCAATAGTTGCAGCTCACAGACAGCAATTGCAGCTCATGGGACCTAGAGCCCAGGCTCAGTACTTGTGACTGGGGGGCTTAGTGGCTCCTCGGCATACAGAATCTTCCCAGACCAGGGATCAAACCCGTGTCCCCTGCGTTGGCAGGTGGATTCCTATCCAATGCGTCACCAGGGGAGTGCAGCAAGTTTATTCTTGCTGGAATAAACCAGCCAGAGGGAAGAGAGTGCAGTGGGATTTCAGGGATAAAACAAGTGGTGTTTGCAGACTTTGCCTCTCCCATCTTCAGTTCAGTTCAGTTCAGTCACTCAGTCGTGTCTGACTCTTTGCGACCCCATGAATCGCAGCACACCAGGCCTCCCTGTCCATCACCATCTCCCAGAGTTCACGCAGATTTACGTCCATCGAGTCAGTGATGCCATCCAGCCATCTCATCCTCTGTTGTCCCCTTCTCCTCCTGCCCCCAATCCCTCCCAGCATCAGACTCTTTTCCAATGAGTCAACTCTTCGCATGAGGTGGCCAAAGTACCGGAGTTTCAGCTTCAGCATCATTTCTTCCAAAATAATCCCAGGGCTGATCTCCTTCAGAATGGACTGGTTGGATCTCCTTGCAGCCCAAGGGACTCTCAAGAGTCTTCTCCAACACCACAGTTCAAAAGCATCAATTCTTCAGCGCTCAGCTTTCTTCACAGTCCAACTCTCACATCCATACATGACTACTGGAAAAACCATAGCCTTGACTAGACAGACCTTAGTCGGCAAAGTAACATCTCTGCTTTTGAATATGCTATCTAGGTTGGTCATGACTTTTCTTCCAAGGAGCAAGCATCTTTTAATTTCATGGCTGCAATCACCATCTGCAGTGATTTTGGAGCCCCCCAAAATAAAGTCTGACACTGTTTCCACGGTTTTCCCATCTATTTCCCATGAAGTGATGGGACCGGATGCCACGATCTTCGTTTTCTGAATGTTGAGCTTTAAGCCAACTTTTTCACTCTCCTCTTTCACTTTCGTCAAGAGGCTTTTTAGTTCCTCTTCAGTTTCTGCCACAAGGGTGGTGTCATCTGCATATCTGAGGTTATTGATATTTCTCCTGGTAATCTTGATTCCAGCTTGTGTTTCTTCCAGTCCAGTGTTTCTCATGATGTACTCTGCATATAAATTAAATAAGCAGGTCCCCTCCTCAACCCCAGAAACTTCACTTCATCCCCAGTTCGACTAACTTTTTAGTACTTTGTGGTCCAGAGAGTGAGCAGAAAAGGCCCAAAGGGAAGTGTTTACTTGGGGGGAGGGGAGAGTGAGTCAATCTTCTGATGAAGAGTGGAATTGGGAAGAGGGAAGGAGGAGAGTGTCATTCTTGGCCGTTGAACTGCTTTTAGAACTGAACCCTGCTGTACATTTTAATCAGTGGGCTTGGAGCTGCCTTTCCCACAAATCTTGGCATCTAGAGCCCTACTGCTCTCCTCCGCCCACCAGCCACACTAATCCTCATAGCCACCCATTCATTCTCTCAGTCACTGATGCAAAAGATACTGTTCATGAGCAAAAGAAAGCCTCTGACCTCATGGACTTCCATCCCAGTGACAGAGACAGGCAAAAAACAGTCAAACCAGTAAGGGATAAAGAGGAACAAGAAACAGAGGGCAAAAGGGAGGGGGAGAAGAGATATACTATGTTGGGAGGCCTCCTCCATAACAAGGTGACAGGTGGGCAGAGACGGAAGGAGCCCTGTAGGTAGATATCTGAGGACACATTCTAGGAGGAGAGAGCAGCACCTGCAGAGGTTCTGAGGCAAGACTTTCGGGGGAACCCCGAGGCTGCCAGTGCTGCTGAAACAGAATGAGGAAAGCAGGGGATTCCTCGTAAGAGAAGAAACCCAGGGCTTCCCTTGTGGTCCAGTGGTTAAGAATTCACTTTGCAATGTAGGGAACGCTGATAGCTTGAGTGCCCTAGAGCCCATACTCGGAAACAAGAAAATCCATCTCAGTGAGAAGCCCAAGCACCACAACTAGAAAGTAGCCCCTGCTTTCCCCCACTAGAGAAAACCCACACTTGGCAACAAAGACTCAGTGCAGCCAAAGGTAAGAGAGGAGAGACCCAGAAGGAGTTTAAGAGCACCAGCTTTGCAGTCATGCACGCTCGAAACCTGCTATTTGGTAGCTGTCTACATTTAGGCAAATTGCCTAAACCTCCCCCACGGCTCATTCTCCTTGTCTATCAAATGTGAGCAACAGTGTTATTGCCCTTATGGTGCTCCTGTTACTGAACTGTACTTGGGTCTCCTTGCCCAAAGCACAGCAAAGCCAGTCTACCGACACTGGCTTGTGGTGAAGGAAAGTACGATGCTTATGGCACGGCTCCAGGGAAAGAGAGTGATGCTCAACATCCCTTCCCCAGTGGCTTTCAGGGAAGGGATTTTCAAGACAGTGTGAGGGAGCCAGTCACAGGGTATGTGATCAGCCAGTGGGTAGTTCTCTGATTGGTTGATGGTGAGTTAACAGAGTGATGTTCTGTGTTCAGTCTTCTGGTCTGGGGTCTACATTCTCATGGCCAGCATGCAGTGGGGGGTCAGTGTCTGTGAGACAGCTTAAGGACATGGCTCAGAATGTTATCTATCACCCTTGAAGAGGAACCAAAGGTCCTTGACTTTGTTTTTAATAGCTCAACTATTATTATTTTGTCTGGCTTGACTATTTTCCTTTGTTTCTTCATTTTCTCACTTCTCTGATTAAATTTGCTCCTTAGAACTCAGGGAAGGCCTAGGAGGCTAGATATTTCCTACCGACAAGAGGCTGGGGGACATAGGGTCTGGGGAGGTCTATCTCCTTGGGAAGGCCCTGCAGAGTCCAGCTTGGTTTCATGCCACATACTTTTAGTATAAGTATGTCATTTACTATGACTACTTTCCCAAAGAGGTTTTTTCCCAACAACATATGCTAAGCTTATTTTCCCAAATTTTTTTATCATAGAAAAATATACCTAACATAAAATTGATCATCTTAACCACTTTTTAGCTTGTAGTTTAGGAATATTTTCACATGTTGAGCAACCGTCACCACCATCCACCTCCATAACCCCTTTCATCTTGTAAAATTGAAACTCTCTATTTATTAAATTCCTCCCTCATCCCAGCCCTTGGCTACCACCGCTCTACTTTCGATCTCTATGAATTTAAGCATCTGATATAAAGGGAACTATATAATATTTGTCCCTTCGTGATTTGCCTATTTCACTTTTTTTTTTTTTTTTTGGCCTTGTGAAATGTGAGATCCTAGTTCTCTGTTCAGGAATCAAACCCAAGCACTCTGCAATGGAGGTGCAATACCTTAACTACCGGACTGCCAGGGAAAGCCCTGTCTAATTTCACTTAGCTTCATGTCCTCAAATTTCACCCATGTTTTAGCATGTGTAAGAATTTCCTGTCTTCTCAAGGCTGAATAATATTCCATTGTATGTCTTTATCACAGTTTGTATATCCATTTATCCATAGATGAACACCTTTTGCCTGTTGTAAAGAATGCTGCTATGAACATGGGTATAGAGGCGCCTCTTCAAGACCCTGTCTTCAGTTCTTTCAGCTATATACCCCCAAGGTATATACCCCAGGGTGGAACTGCTGAATCATACAGCAGTTCTATTTGTAACTTTTTGAGGAAACTCACTACCGTTTTCTGCAACATCTGCACCATTTCACATTGCCGCCAAGAGTGCACAAGGGTTCCAATTTCTCCACATCCTCACCAGCACTTGTTATTTTCTGGACTTTTTTGGATAGTTCACATCCTACTAGGGGTCAAGCGTCTTTTTTTTTTTTTAATTTTATAAAAACATCTTAAATCACATGACAACAGTTTGTCTCCCACACTGTGTGTGGGGTATGTGGGCATCACACACCATCGATCACAACTTGTCCTCACGGCTTCCTCCATGCATCAAAGGGGAGCAGGGGCTGCTACCCTCCCTCTGGAGCTTTGATACAGGCTCCAAAAGCAAGGCCAGAGGAGTGTAGAGTTCGGCTGGGTCTCGGCAAGACAGTTGCCAAAGTCAGAGTCAGGAGACAGTTACTTCAGACGGAAGCAGACAGTTCCTCTTTGAATCAGTGCTTCCTTCTGCTTTCTTTTCATTTGAGCAAACAGAAACCCTAAGACTTAAAACCATTTCCAGAGCAACCTAGGTGTCCATTGACAGATGAATGGATAAAGATGTGGTGGATATACACAACAGAATAGTACTCAGTCATAAAAGGAACAAGTCTGAGTCAGTTGTAGTGAGGTGGGTGAACCCAGAGCCGGTCATACGGAGTGGAGGAAGTCAGAAGGACAAAACAAATATCATATATCAGTGCATATCTATGGAATCTAGAAAAATGGTACTGGTAAACCTGCTTGCAAGGAAGGAATGAAGATGCGATGTAGAAAACAGACTTGTGGTCACAGAAGGGGAAGAAAGTGGGCTCATTGAGCCCTGACTTACATATATGTACATATATATATATAGTGTCAAATAGGGAGCTCGTGGGAAGCTGCTCCATAGCACAGGGAGCCCCATTTGGCTCTCTTCCATGACCTAAAGGGGCAGGATGGGGGAGGGGAGGGAGGCTCATTGGGGAGGGAGTATATATGTAATTATGACTGATTTGAGCTATCGTACAACAGAAACCAACACAACACTGTAAGGCACGTTTCCTCCAATTAAAAAATAAAATAAATACCATTTCCAGGGAGTTCTGAGCTCCCAGCCGGACATAAGGAAACAGCTTTGTTGCTTTCCTCTTCGTTTTGAACATGAGTCACGGGGAGGGCCTTCGGCAACAGGTCCTCAGAATCGTCTCTGGAATGTCGGCAGATTGTAGCAGATCCTGTCTCTACCCATCCCTTCTCGACCCCTGTCTCTGCCCGCGGTTACACACCATGTCTGATCTGGAGTGCTCCATGTAATCACATCTCTTGCTTGTCCTCTCTGAGCTTCTCAGGAGCCTGCTCCACCCCCTGCCCTGCCCCTGCTCACTACATGGCTTTTTCACCTTATCCTAGAAGCACTGCAGGACACAGATCTCTCTCCTTGGAACACGCCCCTGGCCCCCTGCTCTTTCTGGCCCCCTGCTCCGAGATCTCCTCATACCCCCATTCATCCTCCCCAGTTGGCCCCTGGGTCTATGACGGTGGGAGAGATGGGCACAGGCCTCATTCTGGAGGAATGAGGAGGCACAGCAAGAGAAAAACAGTAATGACAGTCTGCAAATTGAGTGCTGTATCAAAGAAAAACTCAGTGCTACATTAAATAAAAAAAATAAAGGTCCAGAGGCGAAAAGTGAAGAATCGAGTGGAGGATCTTGCCGCTGAGCCAGGGGCCTGGGGGCCCATCCCAAACCTTGGCTTTGCTGGTGAGGCTTGGGAAGGGGGACACTCCATGTCCATAGGGAGCAAGGTCTCTGACTGCTGCTGATGGGCTGGCAGGAGAGGTGATGGATGCTGGATACCCGCCTGGCTCTGCTGTATTTCTGGGGTGCCCAAGATGGGGGTGGAGGTGCCCGTCAGTGGGCCGGGTGGCCAGGTCAGGGTCTATCAGCTCCTATGACTGCAGCACACAGCAGGGACGTTGAACCTAGTTTGGGATCGTTGAGATAAAAGTTTCAGAAAAAGGCATGGTTAAGAAAAAAAAAAAACAGAAAAAATAATAAAAAATTTTTTAAAAAGTAAAGAAAAAAGTATGATGATTTTCTTCCCTGTTTGTTTTTTTACTAGAAATACCAGCTCCTCACTGATAACCTATGATGACAGTGGTGCTCCTAGTGATCACATGGTATGTGGCAGATGCTTTGCTGAATTCTTTACATGTGTTATCTCCCAGCAATTAAATTGTCTCCCAACATTATCTCCCAAGTTATCTCCCAACATTAAATCTTCCCAACAATCTTAGGAGGCTTTATCACTATCGTCATTTTATAGATGTCAACTAAGGAGTATATCACTAGGGAGGTTAAATAAATTTTACAAGGTTCAAATGTGGTTTTTGGTTTAGTCACTAAGTTATGTCTGATTCTTGCGATCCCACGGACTATACCCCACCAGGCTTCTCTGTTCATGGGATTTCCCAGGCAAGAATACTGGAGTGTGTTGCCATTTCCTTCTGCAGGGGATCATCCCTCCCCAGGGATCGAACCCAGGTCTACTGCATTGCGGGCAGATTCTTTACCAACTGAGCCACTGAACTCCAAACTTTAAATTCTAAGTACGATATGTAGGCATTTTCTTTACCTGGCCGCAGGGCTTTCTTTAATTCTGAATTCTTTCACCATTATTCACATTTAAACTACTTCTCCAGGTTCTGCCTAAAAAAAGCAAGGTTTAAGCATACTTAAAAAAAGTCTCTGTCTCTGTAATGGTGTATCTCCCCAAATAATTTTTCTGATGAAATCAGAAGAGAAATGGTCCAACCTCGTTGTGGCAGGAAGTTTTCAAATTTTAACTACAAAAGGTTATGGGTATATTAACTAATCTTATTGTGGTAGTCATGTCTCACTATATACACATACCAGTTCATTAAGTTGTACATCGTAAACTTACATACTTTTTTATTTGGCTGCACTGCGTGGCATGAGGGACTTTAATGGCAATCTACTCCAGTACTCTTGCCTGGAAAATCCCATGGACAGAGGGGCCTGGTAGGCTGCAGTCCATGGGGTCGCTAGGAGTCAGACACGACTGAGCGACTTCACTTTCACTTTTCACTTTCATGCATTGGAGAAGGAAATGGCAACCCACTCCAGTGTTCTTGCCTGGAGAATCCCAGGGACGGGGAAGCCTGGTAGGCTGCTATCTATGGGGTCACACAGAGTTGGACACGACTGAGGCGACTTAGCAGCAGCAGCAGCAGCAGCAGCAGCAGGGATTGAACCCGTGCCCCTTGGAGTGGAAGCAGATTCTTATCCACTGGGCAGCCGGGGAAGTCCAATGAAGATTTTTTACGTATATATTTAAGTTATTTATTTATTTTGCCTGTGCTGGGTCTTTGTTGCTTTGTGCAGGCTTTCTCTAGTTGTGGAGAACAGGAGCTACTCTTTGTGGTAGTTTGGGGGCTTCTCTTTGCCGTGGCTTCTCTGGTTGCAAAGTACAGGATCTGGGCACACGGGCTTCAGTAATTGCAGCACTCAGTCTCAGTAGTTGCGGCACATGCACTTAGTTGCTCTGAGGCATGTGGAATCTTCCCGAATCAGGGATCGCACCGGTGTCTTCCGCTTTGGCAGGTGGATTCTTACCCACTGTGCCACAGGAGAAGTGCTCCAATAAAGATTTTTGATGGATGGGGTTTTCTCTAACAAGCTTACTTTCTCTAAGTTATTGGCTGTAAGTATAAAACTGCCCCTGTACCTTTGTATCGCCTCTGACGGGCAATTTACCTTTGCTCACCAGTTGGGAAAGGGTTTTACGTTTGACAAAGAGGTCCAAAGCAGACAATGCGTCTCTGTTTTGATCTTTCAAGAAAAATACCTGCCTTAATACCTGATCCAACCTTTAAAATCAGGGAAAAGACACAGAGAATAGGGATTCCCATAAACCTGTATTTATACTGGTAACTGGAATTAATGTAGACCTCAGGGCTTTTAGTGAGTTCTTCTGACCTCTTCTGGATATATTTGGGATTGCATGGTGGTCAGGTCCTTTTAAAGCAACCAGAACAATGAGAATTATAGAGTCGAAGTATAAAGTGGATTTGGATTTCATCCAAATCCCTCATTTTCGAGATAAAGAAAGTAAGGCCCAATGGGTTTCTGTGACTTATCCAAGGTCATCCAGTACACGGTGGCATATGCAGGAGTAGTATCTAGATATGTATCATCTAATTTACTGGTAAAACACAGATGTATAAACAGTGGTGAACTGCATTTGATGACTGCTTTTACATTATCCACAGAGAACCACCCTTATTATAAATGGGGGGGAACTGGCATAGACAAAGTGGCTGAGAACCAAGAATTTAAAATTAAGATTGTTTGTGGAAGGTCATAACACCTTCAGGCCCCATATCTCTTTATCCCACAATTATTTTCACTTCCTGTTTGATGATGTATGTAGATTAACAGAAAAGAGAGTCAAAGAATTCATTTTCATAAAGAGCTCTTTTTTAGTTGCAAATTCCTCTTCTTGATTACGGTTTGTTAAAATTAGTTTGCATTCCCAGAGGAAATTTCAACTGACTCTAGGAAAAAAAGACTGCTCAGGGTTAAAAGGATTGGTCCTTTTAAGAACTGACTCTGCTTATGTTCCTGCAAAGCCATTTGGAACAAAAGAAGTGTCCAGAGGTTTCTGTGCTTCAGGGGCACGAGTTACAGGTCTCCCCTTTGAGGTATATCCAGATTAGAAAGCTGAGTGACCACAAATATAGAGTCAACTTATTCCACATTTTATTTTATTTATTTATTTTTTAATTTTTATTTTTACTTTATTTTTATTCCACATTCTAAAAGATCCAGATACATAGCATTATCTAGGTGAGCGGAGTATCATATTTGAAAGAACAAAAGCTTTGGAGCTGTGCAATTAGTCAGTGCTTGCCAGCTGTGTGAGCTTAGGTAAATTCCTCAACCTCTCTGAGCCTCGGTTCTCAGCTATAAAATAAGACTTAGAAATGATACCTCCCCAGAGAGTTGTTTGAGAGTAAACTAGACTGTGTGTGAAAATTCTTAGCACAGAACCTGATACAACAGACCAAGAGGAGGGATAGTGTTAAGTTTTTTACACTAAGTTTCTCACTCAGTATACCAGATTTTTTAAAAATTTACTTTATTAAAGTATAGTTGACTTACAACATTGTGTTAATTTCTACTGCACAGCAAAGTGATTTAGTTATACATATATACATTTTTTTAAATTTAATATTTATTTATTTATCTATTTGGCTGCACCAGGTCTTCATTTTGGCACACTGGATCTAGTTCCATGACCAGGGATCAAATCTGGGCCCCAAACATTGGGAGCATGGAGTTTTAGCCACTGGGCCCCAGGGAAGTCCCCATATATACATTCTTTTCATATTCTTTTCCATTACGGTTTATCATAGGATATCACATATCGTTCCCTTCAGTATACAGTAGGTCCTTGTTGTTTATCCATCCTGTACATAATAGTTTATATCTGTTAATCCCAGATCCCAATCGATCACTCCCCTCCCCCTTGGCAACCACAAGTCTGTTTTCTATGTTAGTCTGTTTCTGGTTCACGGATAAGCTCATTTGTGCTCTGCTTTAGATTTCACACATAAGTGATGGCATGTGGTACTTGCCTTTCTCTTTCTGACTTGTTTCACTTGGCGTGATCTTCTCTAAGCTCATCCATATTGCTGCCCGTGGCATTATTTGGTTCTTTTTCTGGCTGGGGAGTATTTTATTGCACGTATGTACCACATCTTCGTTGCCCATTCATCTGTCAGTTTGGATGCCAGGCTGAATGAATCACAAGCTGGAATCAAGGTTGCTGGGAGAAATATCAACAACCTCAGCTATGCAGATGATAACCACCCTAATGGCAGGAACTAAATAAAGAACCTCTTGAGGAAGGTGAAAGAGGAGAGTGGAAAAGCTGGCTTAAAACTCAACATTCAAAAAACTAAGATCATGGCATCTGGTCCTATCACTTCATGGCAAATAGATGGGGGAAAAAATGGAAACAATAGCAGATTTTATTTTCTTGGGTTCCAAAATCACTGCAGATAGTGATTGCAGCCATGAAATTAAAAGACTCTTGCTCCTTGGAAGAAAAACTATAACAAATCTAGATAGCATATTAAAAAGCAGAGACATCACTTTGCCGACAAAGGTCTATATAGTCAAAGCTATGGTTTTTCCAGTAGTCTTGTACAGGATGTGAAAGTTGGACCATGAAGAAGGCTGAGTACTGAAGAATTGATGCTTTCAAACTGTGGTGCTGGAAAAGACTCTTGAGAGTCCCTTGGACAGCAAGGAGGTCAAACCAATTAATTATAAAGGAAATCAGCACTGAATACTCATTGGAAGGACTGATGCTGAAGTTGAAGCTCCAATACTTTTTCCACCTGATGCAAAGAGTTGACTCTTTGGGAAAGACCCTGATGCTGGAAAGGATCAGGCCAGGGACTGAACTGGTGTCCCTTGTATTGCAAGGTGGATTCTTAACCACTGGACCACCAGGAAACCCTATTTGTAGACTTCTTAATGATGGCCATTCTGACTGTTGTGAGGTGGTGACTTACTGTTGTTCTGACTTGCATTTCTCTAATAATTAGTGGTGTTGAGCATTTCTTTTTCAAGTTCTTGTTGACCATCTCTATATTTTCTTTGGAAAAAAATATCTGTTTACATCTTCTGCACATTTTTCGGTTGGGTTGTTTGGGTTTTTGTTGTTGAGTTGTATGAGCTCTTTATCTATTTTGGAAATTAAGCCCTTGTTAGTTTCATTTGAAAATATTTTATCCCAGTCGGGAGGTTGTCTTCTCATTTTGTTTATGGTTTTCTTTATTGTACAAAAGCTTGTACGTTTAATTTGGTCCCATTTGTTAATTTTTGCTTTCATTCCTACTACTTTGGGAGACCGACCTAAAAAAAAACTGGTACGACTTAAGTCAGAGAATGTTTTGCTTATGCTCTATTCTAGGAGTTTTATGATGTCCTGTCTTATATTTGTTGTTTCTTTTTTTTTTTAAATGTGCACCATTTTTAAAAAAGTCTTTGTTGAATTTGTTACAATGTTGCTTGTTTTATGTTTTGTTTTGTTTTGTTGGCCCTGAGGCATGTGGGATCTTCGTTCCTCCACCTGGAATCAAATCTGCACCCCTGTATTGGAAGGCAAAGCTTTAACCACTGGACCGCTAGGAAAGTCCGTAGATTTAAGTCTTGGAGCCATTTCGAGTTTATTTTTGTATATGGTAAGATGGCATGTTCTAATTTCACAGATTTACATGCGGCTATCCAGCTTTCCCAGCACCACTTGCTGAAGAGACTGTCTTTTTTTTTTTTCCATTGTAAACAAATTAGATCTTAATGGTGAAAGTCATACTAGTTTTGTTTTACCCACAAAAACTACTAATTTATGTATTTATCATGAAGGAAGTTTCCATTCTGTTCTTCAAAGACTTAATAAAATCATCTAAAATGGACAAGACATATGTTCACAAAGGCTTTCAAAAGAGTGGCATGACATCCCCTTCCAATGCTTTTTTGTTGTTTGCTTTTTGTGGTTTCATTGGGCCTTCTCCACAGTAAGGAGCCAAAGTGACTGTGTGTGTGTAATTAACATTTCACAAGCATGTGCTCAGCACATTTCTTCAAGAGGAAACAAGTCTTCGTCAATGAGAAGTATGATGCCTCCCCAAGTTATTGAAGGCAGCCCCGTCTGTCTTTTGTTGCAATGAGAGAGGGGAAGTGTGGTCCTTTCCCATTACGATATTAGACCAGAAGTCACAGTGGGGTGCTCTTGAGAAAGAGCGTGGCGGACAGGATTCTGGAGTTTTGAAACTCTTGAGCCAGAGCAGTGTTGCCTTGATCAGCTTTATGATTTATCTGCTCCCTTCAGGAAGACTTTGCTTTTTGTTTTCATTTACTTATTTACTTGGCCTTGCCAGGTCTTAGTTGTGGTATGTGGGTCTTTTAGCTGTGGCATACAGGATCTTTTTAGTTGTGGCATGCGGGGTCTTTAACTGTGGCACTCGATCCCTTAGTCGTGGCATGTGGGCTCTAGTTCTCTGACCAGGGATCAACTCTGGGTCCCCTGCATTGGGAGCTCGAAGTCTTAGCCCCTGGAACACCAGCGAAGTCCCAGGAAGATTTGGTTTACACAAAATTGTTTTATTTTGTGGCCGAAAAATATTTGAGGAACACACATATAATCTCATTTCCTAATTTTACATAGGAAACTGAGGCTCCTGGAAGTGAAGCAGAGCCAAAAATAGTACCTGAGGATCTGTATTGGTCAGGGGTCATGAATGCCCATTACAGAAGCCAGTTCTGGATATCTTAAGCAATAAGGGGCTGTCAGAGTTCATGGGAGTCTGATAGTGAAGACTTGCAAATATCAGCAACCGAGAGCCCTCAGGAGGGCCAAGAAGCTGGACAGAGTTCATAGAAAGTCCAGAAATTGTCTTATAACCAGAGGAAACTGTTCAAAATATTGATTCCTCTCTTCCTTGGCTGCAATGGATGGTGCCAACCTTTCTTTCTTAGTATCATGTCATTTGCTCAAGGTTCAAAGTCCCCTGAGAAAGTACCTGGCTGGCTGAGCTGAAGTCACACCCTTCTGCTACTGCTGAACTGGAGCCAGGAGAGGCAGGTCCGGCCCATTGAGCTCCCCATAGGAGAGCATCAGCACAATTACCCACGCACAATCAGGGAGGAACAATGCCCCAGAAGGAAATTTTGGATACCGTTTAGTGGGAATGGATGTGGGTGGCCTGTGGGGCAACCACAGGGAGCTTGGTGGCATACAGGGGATTCTGACCACATGGATAAATTGCCCCAAACAGGAAGTGTCTCAGCAGGTAGGAAAGGATCCTTGCTGATGTTTAACCTGACTCTGACCTTTGCCAGGGTGAGCCTCTTTCCTGCTGTGACATCCTTGGTACGGTTGGAAAAACCCCTGGTGGTATTCTCCGTACATACCACCAACTCATCACCGAGATGAAACTAGTTATTTAATAATCCTATACCTATTGCTGAACAATGGCTCTTTTACAATATTATTTCTTAAAATGTAGATCTGTGTCCAAGGTTGGGGTAAAGAGCTGGTCGGGTCTTTAGGGACATAATAATGGTTTATCAGTCAGGGTTCTCCTATATACAAAACCAATAGGATATTTATCAGTTCAGTTCAGTTGCTCAGTCGTGTCCGACTCTTTGAGACCCCGTGAATTGCGGCGTGCCAGGCCTCCCTGTCCATCACCAACTCCCGGAGTTCACTCAAACTCATGTCCATTGAGTCGCTGATGCCATCCAGCCATCTCATCCTCTGTCGTCCCCTTCTCCTCCTGCCCCCAATCCCTCCCCAGCATCAGAGTCTTTTCCAATGAGTCAACTCTTCGCATGAGGTGGCCAAAGTATTGGAGTTTCAGCTTTAGCATCAGTCCTCCCAACGAACACCCAGGACTGATCTCCTTTATACAGGCAAACCTCAGAGACATCTAGGATTCGGCTCTAGACCACAAAAGAAAGTGACTATTGCAATAAACCAAGTCACATGAACTTTCTGGTTTCCCAGTGCATAGAAAATTTATGTTTATACTGTGCTGTAGTCTATTAAGTACGAAGTAGCACAATGTCTTTTAAAAAGTAATATAGAGACCTTAATTAAAAAATACTTTACTTCTGGGATTTCCCTGGCAGTCCAGTAGTTAAGACTCCGAGCTTCCACAGCAGGTTGGTCCCTGGCTGGATCCTGCATGCTGCTTGGCACTGCCAGAAAAGAAAAGAAAACCCCAAAACAAACAACAACAAAAACTTTACTGCCCCAAAATGCTAACCGAATCTGAGCCTTCAGCAAGTCATAATTTTTGTTTTTTTTTTTATTTTTATTGACATATAGTTGATTTACAACGTTTCAAGTATATAGCAGGTGATTCAGTTATATATACATATTCCAGTGAATCACAATCTTTTTGCTGGTGGAGGGTCTTCCCATCTTCGCCCACATAGCTGTGTGCTTCCAGAAGAACAGACATCAGGCTCAGCACCAGGTGTTGGCCTGCTTGCCCTAAGAGGACTTTTATCCCCCCTACTGTTGATTGGTTCAATAACTCAATCAATTAGGACACACAAATTCCCTGGACAAGGGATGGGCTCACAAAAATGTTGGTAACCAGATGGAGCTGATATGATGTAAAGAGAAGTTGGCTGGAAGCTTCTGAAAATGCAACATCCTCCTGCTGGAGAGATATCTGCCAGAAGAGGCCATCTGTCTTCCTCTGGATGTGGTCAGATGAGGCTCAGAATTGTGGCAGCCCTCCTGCTATCAGCTAAGACAAATCCATCTCAGGCGAAGTCCAAAAACCAAAGCTGAAGCCCTGATTGTATTGCATCTGACCACCCACTACGGATGGACTTCTCCAGTTAAGGGACCCAATACATCCTCTTTCTTTTTTAAGCCAGTTTGAGTCAGGTTTGGGTTACTTGTAACAAACAGAATCCTAACAGATGCATTATAAAGGATGCCTTTGAAATGCACTTGGTGGTAGGCTAACTGACAGAATCCCTCTCCTGTCCTGCTGCGGAGGGTGAGGACAGGCAGTCACAGCCAGCAGGAAGGCTGCATAGCAGGGCTTTCTCTCTGAGCAGACAGCTGCACCAGGCAGTACCTGCATCCAGTGGGGCTTGCCCCCAAACCAAGCAAACTGGGAGATGTCACTGTATCTACAAAAACATGTTTCAAATCCAAAGAAGAGGACTGCCATGGAGAGTCAGGAGGAATCCTCCAATATGAAGTAAACTTATGCAGCATTTTAGAAAATGTATGAAGTGGATGTTATTGTTTAATCTGCTCAGGATCTCTCCCCCACCTTTTGACAGACCTGTATCCATTTGGACCTGCCTGTGTCTGGGAATGAGACCCAGCCTAGACCAATAAGCCTAACCCTGAAATAATTCCTGAAGCCAGAAGAGAGGAATTCTATTACCTCTTGGGTTACAGAGCTGAAAAGGGATGAACTTAGTGGTACTAATATTTGTGCAGGCAGAAATCCAACTGCAGTAGGAGAAAATGAAGCCAGTAAGGAGAGAAAGAGAGAAGGAGAGAAAGAGAGAGGAGGGCCTGGCAGCATGAAGCTGACATCCTGGTTTCAGTCCCTCTCTGAGGTTCCCAGAGACATCCTACTTTCTGAGATTCTGTCTCCAATGTCTTTCCAAGATCCTCATTTGCCTCAAGCCACATCCAGCTGGGTGTCTCTTTCTTGCATGTGAAAGGGCCCTGGCTTGCAGAGCTTCTGCTTCACGTCCTCATCCAGCCAAACTGAAGGGAACATTGGCCAATACAGAGCAAGAAGTCATAAGGAGGGATCCCTCTGAGATCAGGAAATACTTTTGTGGAGAAGGAAACAACAAATGCCAAATGAAAAACCTCTTGGAGGCAGAGCTGCCAAAAATTAATTTAGTGAAGACAAACTTAAGAAGTTCACTTCGAACTCAGGATATATATGAAAACTACAAAACCAAGAGTGATTGGAGGACTTATTCAGGAGGTCTAAGATAGATATACAGGCTAGTGATGGTTTATTCAAACTCCCTGGAGTCAGATGCACTTCTGGAGTCAGCATTTGGGTGATTTTAGAGAGATGAGGTAGTGTATACACTGATATTACATACACCCCCATGGGGTCTAGGTCAGCACTCTGTAATCAAAAATACTACATTTCCTCAGTAAAACACTGAAAGAAATAAATAAGGATGATAAATAGTTTCATATCATGTCAGGTCAGGATTTACTGCCAAAGGAGTGTTGCCAGCCCAAGAGAAAACTTTTCGTTTTCAGAGAATTTTAAGATTTTGGAATTGTGGCTACAGGGAACTGTAATAGGAATCTCAGAAAAAGAGCACAGAACTGATAAAATAGGAGAAACATTAAAAAAATCATGGTAGGGGGAACAGTCAAGAGCTGAAGACAGTAAACCTGAAGCTGAAAAGGTCAGAGTGAGAAATAAAATTAATTTAAACCAGGCAATGCACTCTTGTTCACAGTTTTAATTTGAAAGATAGAGAAAGACATCTATAAGAATATAGATAATTCTGATAAATAATTTATTGCATTGATTGAATGTCCCTATACCAAATTTTTTATCCTATACACACTAAATATCATTTGTTTCAAAGCACATATATTCTATTTATACAAACGATCATTTACTGGGCTGCAAGGAAAAGCTCAGTTATTTCTGAAAAATAACTTGACCAAGGTCGCCCAGCTGGAAGGTAACAGGGGTGGGAATTCAATCCAGGGTTCCATTCTTCACTTCTCCAAATATTTTAATATTCTCTGAGGACATCAAGTAGGCAGTAATTAATTTCCAGGTACTGATCACAGAGATAAGTATTGAACTTGGGGATAGACTACCACTGGACAAATGTCGAGAACCATTTAAATATTCATTAAATGTTAGTTGGTTAAATAAATCAATGAATGTGCTAATAAAAACATGAAACCAAGGAATTTTGTATTTTACATGAGATGTACTGAAAAGCACCACTCGTTTTTAGAACACGTTTGTGACACGGTTGGGGAAGGCAACTCTTTCTTTATAAGGCAAATGATGTAGCCATGCTGCTATTAGGCACCATTAGAGGAAGCATTAAGACAAGGATGTGCATGCGGCCGAATTGCAGTAAAACTTCCCTGGGGTGACTGGGATCAACAGGAGATGGGGCCTCAAGAGCCTTAATGGGCTTCACTGACTCTCCCTCTAAACTTTTTAAGCATCTCTCATGGTGACCAACCCTGGAGTAATGCACATTTAATTCAGCTGCTAATGCAGGAAAATCAATAGTTCTGCACCACAGATAGTTTATTACATGTAATCTGAAGTTTAACACATAAATAAATGATGTACCCAAACCATGGCATTTAAAGAGTACAATCTGGGGCTCTTCTTTTCCCACAAATCAAAATATTTCTTCCATCTTGCTAAATATTTCACATTAAAAATAATAAAATAATGTAAATATTTTCTTAAAAATCTAGGCTGGAATCATTTAGAAAAATTTTCCCTTTAAAATAATCATTATGATGGCTTTTATTTGAATAATGCTTTACTAGATGTTTCCATATGCATGGGTGTGTGCTCAGTTGCTTTGGACTCTTTGTGACCCTATGGACAGTAATGCACCAGGCTCCTCTGTCCACAGTATTCTCCAGGCAAGAATACTGGAGTGGGTTGCCATACCCTACTCCAGGGCATCTTCCCGACCTGGGGATTGAATGTGTGTCTCCTGTATTGCAGGCAGATTCTTTACCCCCTGAGCCACCTGGGAAGCCTTTGTTTTCATATACCTCACCGCATTCTGAGAATCCTCCTCAAATCTTTGTGAGTTAGGTGGACAAGTAAACCCATTTAGCAGATAAAGAAACTTGAGAGGTGAGGAGAAAAGTCCAATTCTAAGAGCTGAGAGTTTAGGACTTCCCTGGTTGTCCAGTGGTTAAAAATCCACCTTCCAATACAGTGGATGCAGGTTTGATCTGTGATCTGGGAACTAAGATCTCACATACCCCAGAGCAACTGAGCCCAAGTACCACAACTTCTGAGCCCATGCATGCCACAACTAGAGAGTCTGTGCACCACAGTGAAAGATGACACAGTGAAGATCTCGAGTGCCACCGTGTCAGAGGTAAATAAATAAAATTTTAGGAGTCTAACATCTAGTCAGGGGTATTTTGAGCACCAAAAGAGACTTGGTCTTATTTGGAGCTGGCAGAGCTGGAAGCAGTTTTACCTTGAATTGTGTTTACCGCTGGGATTTGCACATGTCTGCACTTGGTAAATTAGGCTCACCAGAGTCGTAGTTTCCTTGAAGCTTGTTTTGTAGGTTTTTGGAGACCTCAGGAAGTGAGAGTTGAGTTAATCATACCCCTTAATTCACAGCACATCATCATCAGCTTCTTGGTCAAGGAATTGCTCTTATTTTGTTCAATTATAGTTTTCCTTTTAGGTTGCATTCCCTATTCCATTTATATAGAGTTCAAAACAGGCAAAACTCTTCTCTAGTTACCAGGCTTGGGAAAGCCCCTAAGGTGTTCCTGTGGTGCTGGTAATGCTTCAGTTTTTTTTTAACTGTGTCGTGGTTATACAGAGTTACTCACTTTGCAAAAAGTCATTGTGTTGTGTACTTACGACTGGTGTGGTTTCATAGATACATATACATATATGTATTTCACTTCAATAAAATTTTCATTTAAAAAATCTTGCTGGAATTCTTAATGGAGTTACATAAATTTATAGATTAATTTGGGAGAGAACTGACATCTTAGAATGACTAAGTCATCTCATCCATGGCCCGGTTGCTAAAACTTTATTAGGAGGGATATTTGTCATTAGGCATATAGGTCTGTAGTTTTTTCTCTTCATTGTTGCTGTTTTTCTTGCAGTGTCTGAATTCAATATCAGGGTAATGCTGGCCTCAAGGAGAGGGAGGGGGAGTATTCACTCCTTTTCATATTTCTGAAAGAGTTTGTCAAGAATTTGCATCATATCTTCCTTAAACATGGGAGAATTCCCCAGTGAAGCTATCTGGGTCTGAAGTTTTCTCCATGCGGTGATTTTTTTTTTTTAAAACATGTTTTAATTTTATTTCTCTCCCAAGCAAATAGGAGAATAACCTAATAGGAGAATATCCTCCTAGCCTACAACACAGTCCCCCACTTTGCCCCGAGAGTGCTGGAGGTTTCATGCAGTCACTTGTGTCTCTTTTCTTTTTCTAATTTATTTATTTTTTAATTGAAGGATAATTGCTTTACAGAATTGTATTGGCTTCTGCCAAACACCACCATGAATCAGCCATCGGTATACATATGTCCCCTCCCTCTTGAACCTCCCTCCCACCTCCCTCCCCATCCCACCCAGCCAAGTCATTTTTAACTTCAGATTCTATTTCTTTAACAGATATAAGGCTATTCTGGTTATCTGTTTCCTCTTGAGTGAGCTTTGGTGATTTGTATCTTTCAAGAAATTTGTCCAGGGAGTTCCCAGGTGGCCTAGCAGTTAGGATCCGGGCTTTCATTTCTTTAGCCTGGGTTCAATCTCTGGTAGGGGAAGTGAGATCTCCAGAAGCTGTGCAGCAGGACCAAAAAGAAAGAAAAAGGAATCTGTCCATTTCATCTAAGTTGTCAACTTCATTGGCATAAAGATGAATAATCTTACTATCTATTTATTATCTTATTATCTACTTGTCTAAACAATCTGTAGAAATGTCAACTCTCTCATCTCTATTTTGATGACTTCCATCTTCTATTTCTTGCTGAGTATTGGGCTAAAGATTTTTCAATTTTATCAATCTTCTCAGAGAACCAGCTTTTGGTTTCATTAATTTTTTCTATTGTCTTTCTTTTTTATAGTTTATTGGGTTTCACTCTGTCTTTATTCTTTCCTTTCTTCTGATTACTTTGGGTTTAATTTGCTCTTCTTTTTCTGTACTCTTAAGGTGGGAGGCCAAGATAATTGACCTGAGACAACTAGATTAATGGAATAGAATGGAATCCAAAAACAGACCTGTACATACATGCACAACTGATTTTTTTAAATAAAAGTGAAAAGAAAAGGAGAGTCTTTTCAACAAATGGTACTAGGACGGTTTAGATAGCCATATGCAAACAAAAGAAGGTACTTCCCCGGTGACTCAGCAGTAGGGAATCCACCTGTAATACAGGAAACGCAGGTTCGATCCCTGGGTTGGGAAGACCCCCTGGAGGAGGGCGGGGCAACCCACTCCAGTATTCTTGCCTGGAGAATCCCATGGACAGAGGAGCCTGGCGGGCTACAGTCCATAGCGTCACAAAGAGTTGGGACACAACTGAAGCAACTGAACATGCACATATCTGAGAAAAAAGAAGAGAGAGAATTTTGACTTCTATCTCACAACATATACAAAATGAACTCAAATGTATCATAGACTTACTGTAAAACTTTAAACACTAACATTTTTAGAAGAAACCATAGGAGAAAGCATTTGTGATCTTGTAGTAGGCAAAGATTTCCTAGTTGCTGTTTGAAAAAGTTGTACATTCTTTCTTTTTTTATTCTTCTGGGGTTTACTTCTCACACATTACTGTGTATATTCACCTTCATTTAACTTCTTAAGCTTATCCATACCTATTTCTTTTCTCCCAAAGAAATGTGTACCAGACACTTTTCACTAGCTCTGGTCTTTTTTTTTTTCCTACTCTTGGTATTGTCTGGAGCTTGAGTAATGATTTATTATATTCTTTTTCTTTTTTGGCCATCAATTATTTAGCTAGCAAAGAACTTGACTACTTTTATTTCCATGCCATATATTTCAAAACATTCTCTGGCTTAATTTTTCTCTTTGCTGGAGAACTGCCTCCAGCAATGTCTTCAGAGGAGGTCTTTGTGTGGGAAACTTTCTGAGGGTCTCCTAGAGCACCTGATACTATCTTCAATTCATTCCTTCATTCCTCTGGCCCTTTGCTGGTGGGTCAGTGGTAAAGAATCCCCTTGACAATGTGGGAAACATGGGTTTGGTCCTTGATCCGGGAAGACCCTGCATACCACAGAGCAACTAAACCCATGCTATTGAGACTGTTCCCTAGAGTCTGTGCTCCATAACTAGAGAAACCACTGCAATAAGCCCAAGTACTGCAACTAGAGAGTGGCCGCTGCTTGTCGCAACTAGAGAAAAGCCCAGGTAACTTAACCAGATGTAAAATTCCAGGGTCAAAGTTCCTTTCTTTCCACATTTCAGAAACATCTCTCTAGTGTCCTCTTGCATCCTACTGAGGATTTTGACATCAGCCTACAATTGTCCCAGTAGAGATTATCTTCTTTCCTCTCTGGAGTTCTCCATGAACAAAAAACCATGAGCTTTGTTCATGACTTCATGTTTAACGCCTAGATCAGTGCCCAGCCCAGTCCTTCAAGTCAGCATTTGCTGGATGAATGAATTTATACATACTATTCTGCCTCCAGGATTAGTATTATTGGCAGTTGTGTGCTTACACTGGGGAGCAAGGGAGGCAGTTGTGATTTGACAAGAAACTGCATTTGGACTTCCCTGGTGGTCCAGCGGTTAAGACTCTGTGCTTAACCAATGCAGGGGGCCCCAGTTTTGATCCCTGTTCAGGGAACTAGATTCCCTAAGACCCAACACAGCCAAATAAATTTAGAGAAAGAAAAGAAAGCCACTTAGAAGCCTCAACTAGTCTTCTGATGCTTATAATTACGAATTGAAAGTGCGGCCTCCTGGTTCAATTTCAATGTTCAAGAAGTAGAGGACAAGAATTAATGGAAAAGAAATTTTCTCCCCCTTCTCCCTCCTGCACAGGGATTTATCATTCCAGCAACTCCTTCCCTATGTTCCTTCTCTGTTATTCTTTGTATCTGTATCAAGAACGTTGTCTCTGACCAAAGTGGAGAGTGAGTAGGAGCTGGGGACATGGACAAAGGAGGTGAGAAATTAGGCTGGCAGTTAGAGAATCTGAAAGAGGATTTCTGTAAAAATCTTCGTGTTCCCAATTTATATTCCTAAAACTCTACCCTGGCATTAGGTGTCTCCTATTTCCTTCCAGCTGGAATGTACCTTCTTCTCAGCCTATTCAACATCTACTTGCCTACAGCTCAGACGTTACCTCCACATGCCTGAGACAAAGATTAGGAACTCATCTACACATTATATTTGAGTCCCTATCTGCTTGGTAATAAAGACATGTTTCATCTCAGCCAAGTAATAGCATGTAATATTTGCAAGAGACCTCAGGGAAGGCATGATCTGCCCCCCAACTAGGGCTGGCAGTTTCTCAGCCCTGCATAGTAGAATCAAACCCCAGACCAGTTAGATCCAAAACCCTGGAGGCTGGGTTTAGGCACAGAAACCTGTGAAAGCTTCCTAGCTGAGTTTATGTGCAGCCAGGACTGAGTGTCACTGCTCCAGCATCCTGACTAGCGGATACCCAGGAGGCACCATAGTGCAGCAGAATATAGCACAAAACGTAATGACTTGGGTTTTCGCGTTCAAACCACACCAAGCTCAGAGACTTTCTGGGTGTGTGATAAGAGACAAATCAATATCTCTGTGTTTCAGTTTCCATATATATAAAGTGGGAATTTGAAAATACACCATCAGATCTAACTTCAGAATATACTTGGGCATCCAGACTTCCATTAAGTACATTTTTAAATGCATAGGAAATTGCTTATTGCTGCTGCTGCTAAGTCGCTTCAGTCATGTCCGACTCTGCATGACCCCATAGACGGCAGCCCACCAGCCTCCTCCGTCCATGGGATTTTCCAGGCAAGAGTGGGTTGCCATTGCCTTCTCCAGTTGTTTACACAATCGCTTATAGAATTTACAATCTGGGACTTTCCTGGTGGTCCAGTGGTTACGAATCTGCCTGCCAAAGCAGGGGACATGGGTTCAATCCGTGGTCCAGGAAGATCCCACATGCCTCAGGGACACTAAGCCCTTGAGCCACAGCTACTGAGCCTGTAGCTCTAGAGCTGGTGAGCCGCAACAGGCGAGGCAGGCACAATGAGAGGCCCACCCACTGAAATAAGAGAAATAAGCTGGCACACAGCAGCAAAGACTCAGTGCAGCCAAAAATAAACAAATCTTAAAAAATAACTTACAGTCTTTCTACCTACCTATACATATATTGCTCTGTGAGCAAGAGGAAAGTAATTTGAAAGCCAACATTTAAAAAAATAAACACAATAAAATGGAGATAGTAAAAAAATGCCATCCTCTTAAGGTGAGGGATCCAGGAGGGAACCAGAAAAAAAAGAACTCAGCAGGATGCTGGTACATCGCTAGTACTCAGTGTGATAGCTGGCCTTCAAGATGACCCCAAGGATTCCCAGCACCTTGTACTCATGTCTCTGGGTAGTCTCTTCCCGCAGTGAAATCATAGGAGTAACAGACTGCGACTTCTGACGCTAGGTCCGGAAAAACATTGCCCCTTCCTCTGTTTCTCAGATCACTTGCTGTGGTGAAAGATAGTTGGGAGAGGCCCACAGTGGGGGACCCGAGGCCTCCTGCTAGCAACCAGGTGAGGAGCCATCTCAAAGCAATCTGCCAGCCCCAATTAAGCCTTTAGACGACTGCAGCCCCACCTAGGATCCTGACCACAGCCTCAGGAGAGATCCCACGCCAGAATCACTCTCCTGTGCCTCTTCTCAATTCCTGACTCATATAAACTGTGTAAGTTAATAAATATTTATTGTTTTAGGCCGCTATGTTTTGGATAACTTGTTTTGCAGCAATAGATGAGCGAAACACCCAGCAAATCTATTGTCATTATTATTATAAAACACTTCCTAATTTTGAGTTGAAATCCATTCTCTCATAATCTCCCCCCTCTCTTCCAGTTCCGTTTTTTTTTTTTTTTTTTTTTTCAAGCCACAGAGAGAGAATACCATCTTTCTTCCGCATGGTCAAAATGCTCAGTGACTGTTTTCAGGCCTACCACTTAATTAATCAGACCTTAGCTGAAGAACAGCCCCCATGCCAGGCTCTAGGGTTGCAAAGAGGAGTAGGCTGGGGACTCCACGCAGCCAACATCCCTCCTTGTGCATGAAGAAAACTGACTTCCAAATGCAGGGGGGGAGGTCCCAGTGGAGGCATGGCTGGTTCTACTTCGAGAGATGAGGGAAGACTTCTCAGAAGAAGCATCGGGAGCTGATGCCTAAACGATAAATAGGAGTTCACCTGGGAGAAGAAGGGGAAAGCTGGGACTTTGCTGGCAGTGCAGTGGTTTAAACTTTGTGCCTCCAAGGCAGGCGGGGGCGGGGGGTGCAGGTTTGATTTCTGATCAGGGAACTAAGATCCCACATGTCTCAGGGTGTAGCCAAAAAAAAAAAACAGGAAAAGGCCTTCCAAGCTGAAGTTACAGGCAACAGTCCCCCACTACCCCCATCCCTTCATGCCTCCACCTAGACCCTTTCTCCTCCATGACACTCATCCCCTCTTGTCCTGTGGGTGCAGTTCCTGCACCCTCCACCACCCCTCCTCCCACAACCAGCAATCTTAGCAGTTCCATTCAGGACACACCCTTTCCTCTCACCGGTGGGACATCCAGACAGAGCCAAGCCTCCTCCAGGGTGGTCTGGCCAGCATGCGGTCCATTCAGCCATTCCCTTTCTTTTTCTGGAAGTTCCACTGGGGCCAGAACTGCCTGAGGTTTTCCTGGCTCCCACATCCTCCAGCTGACTCACGACAGGCCTGCGGGGCTCTGGAAGACTCAGTCCCCTTTTCACAAGTGCTCCTGTGCAAGCGCGTCTCACTCAACTTTGTCCTTCCGCTGTTGTTTTGTTTTTACAACTTTTCCTGGGTATTTTGGAGTTTGATCATTTGATCTACACAAACTGCTAATCTCAGCTCCTCCTAGTTGGCAGGGGTCACAGGGAAGCAAACTGGACCACAAAAGCTCACTTCAGAATACACCCTGGAAACAGAAACCCTCTGTCATTCTAAGGCCCTTGTGGTTAGGGGTGATTCAGGCTGACTGCTGCTCCAACCAGCCTTCAAAGATCTCGCCGGATAAGAGGCTGTCTCGGATTCGAGAATGCCTTCAATGAGGGAAAAGTCCAAGAGGCAGGCTGTGAGCCGTGATGCTTTGCAGACGGAAGGAAATTGGAAGGGGATGTTTGTCTAGTTCCCCACTTTTCCCACCTTCCCCAGTCAGGGAGAATTGGGCCATTGTCTAGGTAGAACGTTTGGCTTGTTTATATCTTCTTAGGCCCAGTTTGGTACAAGGTTTTCACTCAGTTTTTCTTCTACCCAAAAAATGACCACAGGAAGGGGCTGACCTTCCTTTGACAAGCGTCGAATCCATATTCTCTTTCTCTGTTTCTCTGCCTTTTCTATCACCAGCTTCTAACAGAAAATAAGAGCAAGCTACCCCTTTGCTCCCATCAAGGCAGCATTTACTCATTCATTCAACTAGTGTTTACTGAGTACCTACTATGTGTCGGGCATTGTTCTCAGTTCAGTTCAGTTCAGTCGCTCAGTCATGTCTGACTCTTTGTGACCCCGTGAATCACAGCACGCCAGGCCTCCCTGTCCATCACCAACTCCCAGAGTTCACTCAAACTCATGTCCATCGAGTCGGTGATGCCACCCAACCATCTCATCCTGTCGTCCCCTTCTCCTCCTGCCCCCAGCCCCTCCCAGCATCAGGGTCTTTTCCAATGAGTCAGCTCTTTGCATGAGGTGGCCAAAGTACTGGAGTTTCAGCTTCAGCATCAGTCCTTCCAAAGAACACCCAGGACTGATCTCCTTTAGGATGGATCAACTTTCAGTCCAAGGGACTCTTAAGACTCTTCTCCAACACCACAGTTCAAAAGCATCAATTCTTCAGCGCTCAGCCTTCACAGTCCAGCTCTCACATCAGTACATGACCACTGGAAAAACCACAGCCTTGACTAGACAGACCTTAGTCGGCAAAGTAATATCTCTGCTTTTGAATATGCTATCTAGGTTGGTCATAACTTTCCTTCCAAGGAGTGTCTTTTAATTTCATGGCTGCAATCACCATCTGCAGTGATTTTGGAGCCCCAAAAAATAAAGTCTCACACTGTTTCCACTGTTTCCCCATCTATTTCCCATGAAGTGATGGGACCAGATGCCATGATCTTTGTTTTCTGAATGTTGAGCTTTAAGCCAGCTTTTTCACTCTCCTCTTTCACTTTCATTAAGAGGCTTTTTAGCTCCTCTTCACTTTCTGCCATAAGGGTGGTGTCATCTGCATATCTGAGGTTATTGATATTTCTCCTGGCAATCTTGATTCCAGCTTGTGTTTCTTCCAGCCCAGCATTTCTCATGATGTACTCTACCTATAAGTTAAATAAGTAGGGTGATAATATACAGCCTTGACGTACTTCTTTTCCTGTTTGGAACCAGTCTGTTATTCCATGTCCAGTTCTAACTGTTGCTCCCTGACCTGCATATAGGTTTCTCAAGAGGCAGGTTAGGTGGTCCGGTGTTCCCATCTCTTTCAGAATTTTCCACAGTTTCTTGTGATCCACACAGTCAAAGGCTTTGGTATAGTCAATAAAGCAGAAATAGATGTTTTTCTGGAACTCTCTTGGTTTTTCCATGATCCAGAGGATGTTGGCAATTTGGTCTCTGGTTCCTCTGCCTTTTCTAAAACCAGCTTGAACATCTGGAAGTTCACAGTTCATGTATTGCTGAAGCCTGGCTTGGAGAATTTTGAGCATTACTTTACTAGCGTGTGAGATGAGTGTAATTGTGCAGTAGTTTGAGCATTCTTTGGCATTTCCTTTCTTTGGGATTGGAATGAAAAGTGACCTTTTCCAATCCTGTGGCCACTGCTGAGTTTTCCAAATTCGCTGGCATCTTGAGTGCTAGCTATTCTATTGTGAAAGACACAATCTCTGGCGTCTAAAGGTCACAGTTCTGGGACGGGGAACAGAGACACTCACTTGCCCTTATATTAATCCAACCCTTACTCCTTTCAGTGCCACCCCACCAGTCTTAACTGCTGCTTGACCTTGCGCCAGACCCCAATAAGGAATTGGGGTAACAGCATAACAAAGTTTCAACTTAGCTTGAAATATGGAATTTCAAATGAAAAAAATTCCAAATTAATAAATATCATTCTGCCCACTTCTCTCTTTTTTTTTAAATAAGCAGTTTTCTTTTATCTAGAAATATTTTATTTATTTTTGGCTGCACTGGATCTTCATGCCCTGGTGCTCGAGGGCTTCTCACTGCGGTGGCTTCTCCTCTTGCAGAGCGCAGGCTCTCGAGCGTGTGGGCTTCAGCAGTTGAGGCTCTTGTGCTCTAGAGCACGGGCTCCGTAGTTGTGGCACACGGGCTTCGTTGCCCCGAGGCATGTGAAATCTTCCGGGTCCAGGGATCCAACCCATGTCCCTGTCATCGGCAGGCAGATTCTCAACCACTGGACCACCAGGGAAGACCTCTCCCATTTGTGTGTTGTCTTCTTTCTCCTGGTACTTCTTAGGAGTGTCCAGTGTGAAACAGGCCACATCAGACCCAGGAAAGAAAGGAGAATGTGATCTGTTTCATTACATAAGGCAGCGGTTGTGGGCCTCTGACCAGCAGCATCCGTGTCCACTGGGACCTTGTCACAACTCCTAGGTTCCTACCCCAGAACCTGCCAGAGCTGAAACTCTGCACTGTGGCTGGGCAATCTGTTTTAAGAAGTCCTCCAGGTGATTCCATTACATTCAAGTTTAAAAAACTACTGATATAAAAATGAAAAAAAAATGCTCATGAATAGACCTCTTAAATTTGGTTCTCAGTAGACTGAATAGATATTAGATTTGGCATAGACACTGCTTTATTCCGTGAGGGATGTTCACTATAAACAGTTCTAGAGGGACGTTCACGTGTACATGATTCTGAGGAGGAAGTTCCATGACAGTGTGCTCAAAAGCAGGCAAGAGTTTTAGAAAAGTGCCCATGTCATTTTAAGGAGCCAGTCTCAGGGCAGATGAACCCAAGATGGTGTTGCCAAGTCTGTGGTGTGTTCTGACCTTGAGTGTCTTTTTAAGCTTGGTCATATATTTCAGAGAGTCAGGACAGCTGTCATGGAGGTGTCTTATTATAGCCATTTTCAAGTTTTTCTGTCACCTCAAGTGATTTTATTTAAAAAAGAAACACAGTCAGTCCAATGTGGATATTATTAGCAGGCTTTGCGGAGGGGCTGATGGACTTTTTCATCCCCTAGGGCTGCTGTTGGCCCCTCCTTCTACTTCCCGATCCACACTGGGAAGTCTCTTGCTCCTCAACCCAGACCACTGCAGCCTCCATCTGGACTCAAAGCATGGAGCTACCACTGTTGCAGATGCACCTGGCCCAGCTGCATGGACATAGCCCCTTTGGGCCTCCCTGGGGTTTAAAAGGAAGGTAAACACAGATGTGACAGGTGAGCAGCAGGAAGGCCAGGTGCACTGAGATTTCATAGAGGCAGGAAGTGTCCATGCTGTGAGATATCATGGTGATAGTTTACCTAACAACAATCATAAGGCAATTCTTACCACTGGATCTGGAGAGCCCCCTGCCCCCTACCCAGATGGGAATGGTCTTCTTCAACTGAAAACGTGGCCAGTTTCATGAATGGGCTCCTTTAATCAGATGCAAGAGGTTGCAAGCTTCCAATTAAGGAGCATCCCTATGTCAGTCAGAAAATGTCACCTTCTAAAACCAAAGTGAATTTTGAATTATGTGTATAAAGCATGCTAGATAGTGACTTGCAAATGCATTTCTGAGTTTTCTCCAATACTGGCAAGGATATACTTCCCTGGTGGTCCAGTAGTTAAGGCTTGGAGCTTCCACTGCTGGGGGCACATGTTCAATCCCTGATTGAGATGCTAAGATCCTGAACGGTTCAGGCAAAAAAAGAAAAAAGAAAAAAATCGTTATCAGCAAGGAGGACTAAAATATAACATAAGTTGTGATTCAGTCATTGCAGTGGATATGAGTTAATTCACCTGTGGTGTAGAGGACATTTGCCAATGTTCGTGACTGCCTACTATAAAGCTCTCCCTCTATTTGGGGGAACTTCCCACTGCATGAGTCAAAGTAAGCCTTACATCCCACTAGGGAAGTAGAAGGGTCTAGAGATTAATCTTTTCCCCTGCTTGCTCTTAGTTAGAACAAGGGCAAATGACCTAAACTTTAAATTGTGAATAAATGGAGCAAAGATGAATGGAAAGTTAGGATCCCTGTGCATTTGGAGGATTGGTCTAAGGCATTCCGGTTGGATTTTCCTGCTAAAAGATGAGTATCCAATATTCTGCTCCTTAGGCTCCATCCCTACCTCAGATTTTGTCTAGTTCTCCAGCTTCTGGTAAATTCTTGGTAGCCTTGTAATCGCTTTTCTCTTTACAATAACCAGAGTTGTTTTCTGCTCCTGGCAACCCAGATCTGACTGTACATACCTGTTTTTTTTTTTATTCTGTTTTTTAAAAATATTTTTATTTTTTGGCTGTGTTGGATCTTAGTTGGGCCATGCAGGATCGTCCATCTTTGTTGCAACATGAGGGATCTAGTTTCCTGACCAGGGATTGATCCTGAGCCCCTCTATTGGGAGTGCAGAGTCTTAGCCGCTGGACCATCAGGGAAGTCCCTTACACATAAGTCCATTTCAACTGTTGCAGGGATATCATAACAACTACAGGCTGGAAAGTGCTGAACTTGGTGAAGGAGAACAGACTCTAGTGACATAGGCCTGAGTTCTCATCTTGGATCTGCTGCTTATTAGTCAGGTCATCTTCCATATGCTCCTTATCTGGTTTGGGCATCATTTCTTCATCTAGAAAATGAGGCTGTTGCTCACAAGGTTGTTATGAGGGTTAAACAACAGTGGTAAAGTGCCTCCTGTGGAAAAGTACATGGTAAATGTTGGCCATCATGTTAATCATTTTTTTTGGTGTGGGGTAGGGGTGAGGAAGATGATGATTCTTAACTTCAAGAAATCTGTAGTCTTGAGTCTGGCTCCTGGTCACCAGTTCTTCCCAAATTTCCATGGTGCAGATACAGGGACAGATAGTATCACAACAAAAGGTAATTATCGCATGGGTCCAGAAAATGAGTGTAAGTACAGTCGTCAGTCATTTAACTATTAATAGTAAGATTCACAGATAGTTGTTCAGGTCTTTATTGAGCTCCTATGATGTGCTATGGCCTTCAGTAAGCATGGCTTCAGTGGAGTCTAATCAAAGTGCGTATATTTGGAAAAGAAACACGCACTCTTTAAGACAGCCAGGTTAATTCTCCAGCCTAGAAGAAACAAATTCCTCTCAAAACCATCCTCTTTCAAATACATTTCTGAATATTAAGTAGTTTATTTTCCCAGGGACTTTAAGGCCAGGAAGTAGATATCCTGTAAGTGTGGTTATTGTGAATCATTTCCCAGATTTCTGGGCTTCCATGAAAAATGAAAAAAAAGTTTCTAAACTTGCAGAGATGACAGCTCAATCCTCCACAGACATTTGACCCCACTATGGAGCAGACAGCCTGTGAGACCTACCCTGGGCCGAGACATGCACAACCCAGATAATTTTTGAGCGTGTTCAATATGCCAGCCACTGGGCAAGGCACAAAGGGAATGCAACAGTGAATCAAAGAGGATGGCCCCCACTCTCTTGATGCTTACTCTGTGGTGGGGAAGGGAGATATTTAGCAAATAATTAAATCAATATTCATGCAATGGCAAATTGTGATAAGTACTCTGTAGGAAAAATGTAGGGACCTACAAGGTCATGTGATAAGGGGCACTGAGCAAGCCTAGATGGTTGAGGAAGGTTTTCATGGGTAAAATTCCTCTTGAGCTATGATCTTAAGGATTAGTAGTGGCCAAAGGGAAGAAGGGAGGAAGGAGTAGGTTAGGCAGAAAGAAGAACATAGATGAAGGTCCTACAATGGGAGGGAGCAAGGCCTGGGTATCTACCTCCTGAGGAGTTGTGGAAAACACGTGAGAAACTACGTGTAATCGTCAATAATTATGAGCTGATTGATAATGTTAATAAAAACTAACAATTGTTAAGCCCTTTTTATGTTGCAGAAACTTTTTAAATGTATTAATAAGGTTAATTAACACTAGCTGCTAAAGACTTCCCTGGTGGTCCAGCAGCAAAGACTCTGTGTTCCCAATGCAGCAGGCAATTCCCTGGTCAGGGAACCAGATCCCACAGGTCCAAACTAAGAGTCTGCAGGCTGCAATGAAGATCAAAGATCCTGTGTGCTAGTTAAGACCAAGCGCAGCCAAATAAATAAATAACAAATATTGGAAAACCAAAAACAAAAACAAAAACCCACCAGCTGCTATAGCACAGAACTCCAAAACTCTGTGGTTTAGTGCAACAAAGATTTATTTCCCCCTCACCTCACAGTGAGTTGGGCAGCTCTCCTGGGCAATCTCTTCCAAGTAGTGACTCAAGGATCCAGGCCCCTTCTATCTTGGAGCCCCATAGCTCCCCAGGGCCTCCTGGAAATTCTTCCTTAGAACTTTTCCATCCAACGACCCAACTGGTGACGAAAAAGAATGTGGAAGATTGTGTAAGATGTTTGGGGGCCAAGTATATAAGTCACATACAACACATCTACCCTCATCCAACTGGCTAGAACCCTGTCATCTGGCCCTAATTTGACTGCCATGGAGGCCAGGAAATGCAGTGTGACTGCAAAACCTGCTCTTGATCATACCCAATATTTGTCAATAAATCGAAGGGGATTAAGAAAAGGTTGAGGGAAGTCCTTTGGACAGCAAGGAGATCAAACCAGTCAATCCTAGAGGCAATCAACCCTCAATATTCATTGGAAGGACTGATGCTGAAGCTGAAGCTCTAACACTTTGGCCACCTGATGCAAAGAGCTGACTCACTAGAAAAGACCCTGCAGCTGGGAAAGATTGAGGACAGGAGGAGAAGGGGGCAACAGAGAACGAGCTGCTTGGATGAAACATCACCAACTCAATGGACATGAGTTTGAGCCAACTCCAGGAGATAGTGAAGAACAGGGAAGTGCGGCATGCTGCAGTTCGTGGGATCACAGAGTCAGACAGGACTTGGCAACCGAACAGCAGCTAGTGGTTAGGATTCAGTGCTTTCACTGCTGGGGTCTGGATTCAGTCCCTGGTTGGGGAACTAAGACCCTGCAAGCTGTGTGGAATAGCCACACAAAAAAACAAAACAAAAAAAAAAAAAAAAAAGAAGAAGAAGAAGGTTGAGAAGCTGCATAAAGATAGGGAGTAATTTATGAAGAGCTGAATTTATGTGGAAAAAAATAAAGCAACAGGCATGATTCCTTCCCCTTTTTCTTCTTCTAACCTGACCACAGTTCACATGTTCTAAACCTGACGGGAAATTTCCTATCCACGGTAGACTTTGGCCTCTGGAGGGACAAGGTTAGGGAAAGAGAAGACCAGGAATGAAGAACTGGAGGGGAAGAAAGAGAGGAGGATCTTAAATAGCAGACAGTTTCTTAGAACGTAGAGGAGGAGAAGAAATCATCAAAAGCTGAATGGAGCGCTCTCAGGTAGCACCCAGACTACATTCAGGTGTTGGAAAGAGTGTGTGGGCTGCTGGAGAGCCTAGAATGACCAAGCATCAAAGAAGAGAGAAAGCGTTTGGTGATTTGAGGAGTGTGACATTACTCTAGACAGGATTTCGAGGTCTGAGGTGGTGAGAGCGGATGATAGATAACAAGAGTGAGGTCTGTGGAGGCGTCTATTCAGACAGTGAACTGCGTTTTGCCTGCTTCCATCTTATTTTACCTCTTTCTAATCATGACAACAGTCCTGTTTGAACAAGCACCCTGGTCAGTCCCATTTGCCAAAGGTCAAATGACTGGCAAGTGGCCAAGGCATTTGACTTGAGTCATTCTTCTTCTAAGAGTCCAGGCTAGAATGGGTGTGCCCGGGCTGCATGGAGGTTTAATTACGTGCTGGTATTGATGCAGTGGAAACGCACACAGCATAGTCCATTACTTCTAACAGTCTGGGCATTAAACACTTTCTCCTTTACCTTTGCTCCAGGCTCCCGCTTAGAGAATCTTTACATCCTTAAGGACAATCTACTTGTTTCCACTTGGACAACTTGGAGAGGAAGAACACGCACTCCTGGAAAGCTCTTTCTTACTCACAGCCAAGGTGAGCCAAGTGAAAAGTAGGCTCCATTTTCCCCAGAGTGACAGTTCATTTAATTCCAGCAATAAACTGGCTTCCAGGAAGAAAGGACTGTTTAAAGGTCTGTGTCAATTACATAGTGATTATGAAATTCATGATATGACTAATCCAGTGGCTGAGCCTATGATTATCTGACATAATCCGAGCGTGTAACACTCTCTTTGGTTCCTATGAAAGAGAAGTCAGTTTGTGTCTGTGCTACGCTGCATATGACTTCCCCCCTTTCCTAGATCTCATCTCTCTATGAAAGACAGTGAATGTTTATCAAATGAATTAAACTCAGTGTCCTGGAAGCTGTCAGGTTTACTTTTCTTGGATGACCAAGATCTGGGAATTTCAGTGTGTTGCTTTATGTAATCTGAAGTATCATAAAGGCCTTTGACCTTGAAGACATTTTTTAATGATGTGCATATCTTTGCCAGTGATTAGACTACAAGCTATTATGATGTCATAACTTCCTGGAGAACTTCTTCTTTATTCATTTTTGGACATTTTACAATTTTTTTTTCCTCTTAAGAATACTTTGTAAATGGTAACTAAAACTCATTTGTAACAGGCACTTATAAATGTACCAGCTTTTAAAATCAGGTGGTAAAAAATTACTGCCCAAACTCTGAGGTCATTGATTGTTGTTTTGTTTAGAGAAAAGTCTATGACACTGATTGTTTGGAGAGGAGTCTGACAATCTCTGAATGCTTGCCACCTCTCAGTCCCTTTCAGAGAAAAATGTTTGTGGTTCCTATGCACTGGGGGCTATGTTTTGGGTCCTGTGGTCATGCTTCCTTGGCCAAAGCCAAGGATTGGCTAAGGATTGGCACGTGACTCAAAAGTTGTCCTTTGTAGGCTAGATAGCAGCCAATGAGATGTCCTGATACAAGAGCATGACAGAAAAGGAGGACTTTCTGAAGGATGGTGTCTGGTTAAATCTGACTGTAAGAGATGCTGAGATAATTAGTAAGAAATAGAGGAAGTAGAGACAGTCATGATATCAGTGAAGTCTAGAGTCACAAGCAAAAGATCTGTTGCTGAGAGGCCAGAAATATAATCAGGTATCTGTGTTGTATCTCAAATGCCAGTTGGTTTTATTTCCTATTCTCTAATCTCTCCATGTAACCTTATAATAAGCCCCCACTGACTGAGAAAACATGATTAGAACTCTGGTTCTTGACCTCCACCCCATGTCCATATCCCAATCCCCAGAATGTGTGAATGTTACCATATAGGGCAAAAGGGATGTCAAAAATACTTTAAAGGGATGTTAAAGATTTTGAGATGAACAAACTGTCCTGGATTATCCAACTGGGCTCAGTGTAATCCTAAAATCCCCATAAGAAGAAAGCAGGAGGGTCAGAGTCAGTAGTAGGGGTTGCAGCCATGAAAACAAGAGATTGAAGTGATGTGAGGAAAGGGCCAGGAGGCAAGGAATGCAGGCAACCTGAAAAAAGCAAGGAAACAGATTCTCCCCTGAAATTTCCAGAAGGAACAAATCCTGTGGACGCTTGGCTAAATCCCGGTAAAACTGATTTCAGACTTCTGATGTCTAGAACTGGAAGGATAATACATCTGTGTGGCTTTAAGTCACTAAATTTGTGACAACTATTACAGCAGCGCTAGGAAACAAATATACCATCTGACCGACTAAGCCAGGAGTCCATCCAGCATTTTTATGAATGTTTTTGGAGAAAGACAGAAGTAACTTAAGCACTTGACAGTTCCACCTATTGGTTCAGGATTGTGGGAAGTTCCCTGATCTGCACTAAAGTGATCACTTTACTTTGCCAGGAGGATGTAAAGGGGGAAAATGGGAAATCAGGTATTAAATGACAAGCGAATTGTCAAGGATGGTCTCTGTCTCACTCAGAGAAGATGCCTTTAAGAGCAGTGTTTGCAGGAGGAAAGAATTTTATGTTATGATTTTAAAACAAGAACAAAAACAGATGAGAACCCTGGTAAAACTGAAACCACACTTCACCCAGGACTCTACCCATCGCACTGTCATTTTTTGTCAATTCAAAATCTGTCTGGAGATGGGTCTCAGTGCCCTTGTTAGTGTCTTTCAAGGCATTCTTATCATTATAATTGAGCACACTCCTGGGTGCCATTCTAGAGGGTAGGATGTTAATAACTGTATACAACACACTGAGCCAAGTACATATACACACTAACTGACTTTCTGGGATCCCCTTTCTGCTGCTGAAGAAAATTAAGCCTTAAAAACAACAACAAAACAAGTTTCCATTCATGTGGTATCTTTTAGGGTGAATGCATTTTGAAGGTTTTTATACATTCTGATCTTGATCCCTTTAGGAAACGGAATATACTTAGTAAAGAAAACGTTTTGACTGTGGTGATTAGTTTTGTTCTGATAATTATGTATTCATCGCTTGATAATCACTGTGTCCTTAGTTGCAGGCAACAGAATTCACTCCAGCTAGTTTTAACAGAACAAGATCAGAACAGGCTACTAGGTAGGCTAGAGGATTTTCATCAGTGCCAGGAAAACAGGCTGACATACCACACAGCCAGAACAGTCTCTGGAGAAATGCCCAACCATAAACGGCACTGTTCTCATGGAGACACCATTGAGGCTGCTTACCACTCAACACCTATGACTCTAGGCACTGGACACTGGAATCTTTTTTTGTTTTAGCTGCATCAGGCTGCATGGAACCCTGCTGAATCAGGGATGGGACACTCTCTGCAGTGGAAGTGTGTGAGGGGCAGAGTCCTGGGTGAAGTGTGGTTTCAGTTTTACCAGGTTTCTCATCTATTTCTGCTCTTGTTTTAAAATCACAACATAACCACTGGACTGCCCGGGGAGTTCTGGACACTAGAACTTTTACCAAAGCTTCTCCACTGTCATTCTCAAAAGAAAACGGATCCACCCACATGAAACTGTCACTTCATTTGAGTCACTGTCACCTTTATGGGGCACACTTGCACAGACTCAGCAGAACCTGGGTCCTATGTAAAACCTTAGTTACAAAGGAATTCAGGTGCTGGGGGTTTTAGAAAGGGTCGGAGTGGATGTTGTGGGAGCCAGTCCATTAAATCTGTCACAACGACCACACCTACTTCAGGTATTAATAATTTGTGTGGCAGAATGGTAGTAATTATGAGGATCACAACAAAAATAATAGCTAGCATATTTTGGAATGCTTTCGGTGTGTCCAGCCCTCTTCTAAATATTTTCTGTGCATTATCTCATTTAATCCTCAAAGAAAATCTATGAAGTCAGTACTCTTTGTACCCTTGCCTCATAAGTGAAGACACTGAAGCACAGCAAGTTTATGAACTGACTCCAAGTTTCAGTCAGTAGAGTCAGGATTCAAACTCAGGTTTGTCTAAAATGAAGGTCTGTGCTTTCAGCTAGTGTACTGATGATGCTTTATACATATATTTATATTGATTTTTTAAAGTTCATTTGTAAAGGCCAGCTTTACTAGCTAATCTGTGTTTCCCAAATTTCTAGAAGTCTTTTGCAAACACTGGGACTCTGATACTTGTGTAAATGGAAAAAGTATATTAGGTATTTTTTAAATAATTAATCTATTTACTCGGCTGTGCTGGGTCTTAGTAGCTGCACATGAGACCTTCAGTCTTCGTTGTGGCATGCAGGGTTTGTGGGATATAGTTCCCTGATCAGGGACCCCTGCATTGGGGGCACAGAATCTTAGCCCCTGGACCCCAGGGAGATCCCAAATATTTGATCTTCTGTATGTGGAATCTAAGCGAGGAGTGCATCTGACTGGTTCTGGTTTACATCACCTTTGTGTCAGATCTAAGGTGACAAGCCAATAATAGGAGTTGCACCAAGTGGAAAAGGTAAACTAACAAACTGACCTTTGAAGAGAATGGAAAAAGCATTACATTTCTATATCTAGCACAGCCTATAGTGGGTGCATTATTTGAAGGAGGGGGAACCCTTAAAAAGACTATTTTTAGGCAAAACTTAAATTATTTTCTTCTCTTCATTTCGAAAGCCAGATTCAGCCAGACAAGACAGGGTGTATACCATTGCACATGGGTCCTGTTGCCTTTTGAGCCTCTGGGTTGAAGAGCAAGCGCAATTCGCATTCCAAGGTGTGAATTATTTCCTCACTGTATGAGGCCCTGCAACATCTTCTTGTGATTACAAAGGCAACTTTCGGAAGTTGTAAAGTGTACACAGTAAAGGCATACAGAAAAGTTCTTAAAAGTTATAAATCCAAACATTTCATAGTGCTTAGAACCCATTTAATTACAGAACGGGAGACAGTTTCCAAAGAGCTTGTGGTTCAGTGACTTCCCACATCTTGTTTCTGTTAATACAAAGCAAAACAAAAAACTAAGACCCAAACCAGCTCCACTGGAATCATCCTTTAAACTCATTCTAAACTTGTGTCATCCTATTGAATTGAATTCCACAGGGAACAGGGCCCAGAAAATCCCTGGACCTCCTGTGTGAATGCTAAGTCACATCTAACTCTTAGTGATCCCGTGGACTCTAGCCAGCCAGGTTCCTCTGTCCATGGAATTTCCCAGGCAAGAATACTGGAGTGGGTTGTCATTTCCTTCTCCAGGGATCTTCCCAACCCAGGGATTGAACCTGTGTCTCTTGAGTCTCCTGCATTGGAAGGTGGGTTCTTCACCACTTAACGCCATCTGAGAGGCCTGAACCTCCTGGTTACTGGTAAAGATATGGGTCCTCCCCTGAACTGGCTTCCTTAAAGCTAAGGTATTTTCTTTTTTGCACACAGAGCAGTATTTTTCAAAATGTACTACGGAAATCACTGGGAGGGTCTGTGGGGTGTACATACTTAAGCTTTAAATGGTGTACGGAAAAGTACTTCTATATTTTTACACTTTTTAGTTTAAATGTAAACTAAGAAAATATATAGCATCCAATGTCAGATTCATGGATATGATTGCTTATAACAGTAAAGAATTTTAAAAAGGCAGGAATCACAGCAAGGAACTACATTATGAAGCAAGTAATTGTCAAATAAACCAATCAAATGCTACTTTAGTCAGCAAAACCAAGAATTGCTCAGATGATGGAAGTGTGAGAAACTATCAAAGGAAATATTGACTGGATTCAGGTACCTACTCTGTTATTTTCCAGCTGGGGGGATCTTTTTAAAATTTTAATTAATTAATTAACTATTCTGGCCTCACCATGTGGCATGTGGGATCTTAGTTCCCTGATCAGGATCAAACATGTGCCCCTGGTTTGGGGCATGGAAGCATGAAGTCTTAACCACTGGACTGCCAGGGAAGTCCCAATTTAATTTTTATTTTTTAATACAGTTTAAATATTTACTCCATTTACAGTTATCACAAGATATTGGCTATATTCTCCATGTTGTTTAACACATCCTTGTAGCCTGTCTTACATCCAGTAGTTTGTACCTCCTAATCCCCCACTGAGTTGGGGAGATCTTGAATGAGCCACTTTCCCCTAGTGAACTTGAGACTGTAAAATAAGAAGACACTAGAAAAAATGCAGGAATATGGGGGATGTTCTTATTCCAGGAGTCCAGGGCTCCCCAGGGTGTCAGAAATGTCAGCTGAGAAAGAAGGATGAGGCCAGCTGTCTAGGCTCCACCCCCCAGAGCAGCTTTCATCGGTTTTACACATCAGGCTTCTAACAGAAATTGGTTTGAAAACAAGGCTTCACTGATTTTTATTTTTTTAAGTTTGAAAACGTTCTTCTCAGCCTGAAAAGATAATACTATTTTTATATTTTGCTTTTATAAGCCATAACTAACCAAAAAGCTGATGATATTTAAATAAACCTGATAAGAATGAAGCTTGTTTCAGGAGTTTTGGCCAAATAATAATGGATAACATGTTTTAATCACACAATACATACCAGGCAATGTGCTATAGGTCCAATGAACCTTGAAGAAACAAAATTGAAAACAAAACCAGGGAACTCCCTGGTGGTCCAGTGGTTAGAACTCGATGCTTTCACGGCTGAAGCCAGGGAACTTAGATCCTGCAAGCCACGTGGCATATCCAAAAAAAAAAAAAGGCGCTATGAAGTAGGTATTATTAATATAATCAACTCCATTTTATGGATGAGAACACTGAGTCTCAGAGAGGTTCCATGCTTAGCTTAGGTCACCCAGTTTGTTTCTGATCAGGATATAACCCAGACCAGACAGTCTGACTCCAAACCCTTCCCCTATATTGCTGTTTTTTACCTGGGAGGAGAGAGCGAGGTGCCCTAGTCTGAGGGTGGGTATCCTGGAGGATAGGAGATCTCTAGCAACACAGCCATCCAGGTAAGTCCACTTATCTCAACTTCATATACAGCTGCTCTGTACAATTCCACTTACTCAGAATCCACAAACCAATTTTCAAAGACTCTTCCCATTCATCTAGTTGTTTGACAGCCATGGTCCAGGCATGTTGCTTTTGGCCAAATGATGGGTGATGGTTGGACGGCATCACTGACTCAAAAGATATGAGTTTGAGTAAGCTCCAGGAGATAGTGAAGGACAGGGAACCCTGGCATGCTGCAGTCCATGGGGTTGCAAAGAATTGGACACAACTTAGTAACTGAACAATAACAACAGCAGCAATAGAGTGTTTACCTTATTACCAAATACCACTCTAAGTGCTTTACAGTGAGTAACTGGTTGATTCCTTATCAAGGAATCAATAACCCTATGAGGTAGGTACTATCATTATCCCTCTTTTATTTTTATTTATTTATTTATTTTAATATTTATTTTATTCATTTGACTTCACAGGGTCTTAGTTGCTGCACACAGATCTTCAGTCTTCGTTGTGGCATGCAGAACCTTTTAGTTGTGGTATGCAAGCTCTTAGTGGCAGCATGTGATCTCTAGTTCCCTGGCCTGGGATTGAACCAGGTCCCCTGCTTTGGGAGTGAAGAGTCTTAGCTACTGGACCAGCAGGGAAGTCCCCATTGTCCCTGTCTTAAAGATGAGGAAACTGAGGCCAGATTCTATATTGAAAACCAAGACTCTGTAGCTCTAATTGATGGGTACCTCTTAACCACCACGTGCTGGTGCTTCCCAACAGGAAAGGGTTAACAAAAAGTAATCACAGAAGGTCAGAAGTGGGAAGTCACCTTAATTCTTTTTTTCTGTTTTCAATTGAAGTATAGCTGATTTCGGCTTCCCCAGTGGCTCAGCGGTAAAGAATCTGCCTGCAGTGCAGGAGCAGCAGGAGACTTGGGTTCAATCCCTGGGTCAGGAAGATCCCCTGGAGAAGGGCACGGCAACCCACTCCAGTATTCTTGCCTGGAGAATCTCATGGACAGAGGAGCCTGGTGCGCTATAGTCCATAGCATCACAAAGAGTCAGACACGACTGAAGCAACTTAGCAGGCACACGTAGCATAGCTGATTTACAATCTTGTGTTAGTTTTTGGTATACAGCAGAGTGATTCAGTTTTATGCATATATTCTTTTCAGATTCTTTTCCATTGTAATTTATTACAAGATATGGGATACAGTTCCCTGTGCTACCCAGGAAGACCTTGCCGTTTATCTCCTATATACATAGTAATTTGCAATTTAGGACTTTGGAGAAGGCAATGGCACCCCACTCCAGTACTCTTGCCTGGAAAATCCCATGGATGGAGGAGCCTGGTAGGCTGCATGGGATTGCAAAGAGTTGGGCACGACTGAGCGACTGCACTTTCAATTTTCACTTTCATGTGTTGGAGAAGGAAATGGCAACCCACTCCAGTGTTCTTGCCTGGAGAAGCCCAGGGACGGAGGAGCCTAGTGGGCTGCTGTCTATGGGGTCACACAGAGTTGGACACGACTGAAGTGACTTAGTAGTAGCAGATACATCTTAATTCTTTATGGTCCTCCAAGACTATCAAATGCCTCTTAAAATGTTCCTTCATGGTTTGTGTTGCTGGGCTGTTGATTCTCTTCACCGTAGTGCCTTTTGAGGATCCCCCAGGCTCAGGGTCTCAATAAGCGAATCATTAGAGAGGGCAGGATGCGGAGTCTCTGCCCAAATCCTCCCAGACATATACATATATTTTTTACCATTTGGGTCATTTCTCCCCAGCTTCAAGTGTGCTTTTGTTTACAATGGCCTCACCTGTGACTCTTCTTTGGGAACCTAATCTGAGGCTTCAGAAGCCCCTCTTTCCTCCAGGGCAGGGTTTCGGAAGTTCCTAGCAGTTCTCATCCTCCTAAGGTGGTCCTTAATTGATGACCACAGGTGCAGAGTGCAAGGGCCTTGCACAGGTGTGACTTGCATTCTAGAATCCCTGGCATTGCCAGGCCAGATGGCAGCCTCACTGGTCTCTTCCTTTCTGCCTTTCGCCCACTCCTTTACTGATTTCTCCTGGGAGCCTTCCTTAATAAATCATGTGCACACAGTTTCTCACCTCAGGCTCTGGTTCGGAGGAGCCCAACCTAAAAAAACACTTTTTTAAAAAGAAGCACACTTCAAGGTGTCAAAAGAAATAGTGCTCCCTGGTTTCAGGGTGATGGAATAGAGCCAGGCCTGTTTCTTCTTAGCATCCTGATGAATTTAATGTTCAATGGAGCATTTTATTTAAACTTTCATTCATCTTTGTAAGAGTTAACAGTGCCCAATCTTTTTTTTTTTTAAATATTTATTTATTTAATTTACTTATTTGGTTGCGCTGGGTCTTAGTTGCAGCATGCTGTATCTTTGATCTTTGGCATGTGGGATCCTTAGCTTCAGCATGTGGGATCTAGTTCCCTGACCAGAAATCGAACCCAGGCTCCCTGCGTTGGGAGTGTGGAGTCTTAGTCACTGGTAAAATCTTCACAAACATTATCTCACAAAAACCTCAAAGTCCAACGCTGTGAGGCAGGTACTACAGTGACCCAATCTTATAAATAAGAATAGGCTCAGAGAGGCTGATTTTCTTGCCCAGGGCCATACAGCTCGGAAATAGCCAACCTGGCCTTCAAACACAGGCTCAAGCCGCACACTTAATCCAGTCTCCCATTCTGCCCTCCAAAGTATTGCGTATGACAAATTGAATAGTCTGGATCTCAAATATGTCCTTTAAAAACCTACCATGTCTCTGAATTAAAATGAGAAGATCGAAAATAGTTCTTTCTTGGATATTTCCAAATTGTGATTTTTTTCTTCTGCCTATGCAGCACCTAAATCTCATTTCTATTTAGTTGGAATTCCACCCTTGGAAGGTCTGGAAGGTCTTGAAGGTCTTGAAGGGAGGGCCCCTGCCTGCAGCAGAAGCTCAAAGAGGCCAGAAGTCCCTATTCTGCTTTCTGGCTCAGCCAACGGGATGTTCCAGCCGGGAGTGATGCTACGGAGGGGTGATGACGCACAGACCCGGGAGCCCTTGGAGAGCACTCACAGCGGTGCCTGTGGCCGTGAGTAATGTTCCTGTGTCTTGTCTTTGGCTGGGCTTCCTGCTGACTCACCCCCACTGGTTCCTGCCTGTTTCCTGGGGCCCATCACCCTGCTTCCCCATCCGTTCTGTGACCCATCAATATCCTTTCAGGACTCTCTGTTTCTCTTCAGGTAAACTGCAGGTGGCCTCTGAATGTGTGCAACCAAGAACCTGACCAATATGAAATTATTCCCCACATTTGGAATTCCACAGGACGAAGATAAACCCTTATCTTAGACTTCCACAGATGATAAAGAATATACTCTTTTCTGGGATCCAAGACAAGGTACGTCTTTGTACTTGCGTAACAATCATCTTTTGTACCTTAGGGCTATAAGGAGGTTTCTTGTGAAGGAGAGACGCTGTCAGTAATACTCTAAATATTTTTTTAAAAAAACAGACACACACACACAAGATAAAGGTGTTATCTGACAATGATGAAGAGAGTCACTAACTCTGTTCCTAATGAAACATGCTATGGAAAGGGCATTAAAAAAATACTTATTTGTATTTATTTATTTGTCTGCTCCAGGTCTTAGTTGTGGCATGCAGGATCTTTAGTTGTAGCATAGAACTCTTAGTTGCAGGATGCAGGAGCTAGTTCCCTGACCGGGAATCAAAACTGGGCCCCCTGCATAGGGAGCCTGGATTCTTAGCCACTAGACCATCAGGGAAGTCCTTGGAGAGAACATTTTGAAAATAGTTCTTTATTTCATAGTTACATGGCTTTTTCCTGAAAAAAACTTGTGTGCACACATAAAAATTCTCAGAGATGCACACTTTAAAATTTGAAAGTAAAACAATTTCACCCATTAAAGGTAAGAAAGAAATGTTTCAGTAGATTTTGAATCCATTTATTAGTTTAGACGCACAACTGATTGGACTCAGGGAAAATGGAAATATACTGAATGTGTTGCAAGAGCAGCAGCATCCTTGCAGAGTTAGTGACTGAGGCTGAAAAACTAATATCATTAGAGGAAACCTTTCAGTTACGGTAGCCGTTACAGAACTAACAAAATGGGCTTCCGTGGTGGTCCAGTGGTTAAGAATCCGCCTGCCAATGCAGGAGACATGGCTTGGATCCCTGGTCTGGGAAGTTCCCATACGCAGTGGAGCAACTAAACCCGTGCACCACAACTACTGAGCCCGAGTACCTAGAGCCCACGCTCTGCCACAAGAGAAGCCACTGCAACAAGTAGCCCAAGCACCGCAACTATAGAGTGGCCCCTCCTTACCGCAACGCACAGCACACACGCAGCAATGGAGACCCAGCGCAGCCATACATAAATAAAAAACGCATCTTTAAAAAAAGGAAGTAACAAAATAAACTGATATTTAGAACCAGAACTTTCAAAAGATCAATAAATCATGATGCTGAAAATCATGATAAAGCCCAATCATAATGCTCTCAGTAAAAATATTATTATAAACATTATTAATAATATTTTATAGCTTTATAATATATTTGTACATAATATATACTCTTTGTGACCCTATGGACTGTAGCTCACTAGGCTCCTCTGTCCATGGGGATTCTCCAGGCAAGAATACTGGAGTGGGTTGTCATGCCCTCCTCCGGGGGATCTTCCCAACCCTGGGATTAAACCCACATCTCTTATGTCTCCTGCATTGGCAGAAGGGTTCTTTACCACTAGCACCACCTGGGAAGCCCTATAATATATTAACTATCTTTAATAATATTGCTAATATCTGACATGCTAGTGAAAACAAAAAGTAACACATTATTAAATGAAATGAACAGTTTAGAATATATGTAGAATGTTTAAGTAAATAAACCTATACTGGGCATGAGTGTTAAATCGTTTTAGTGATAGGAATATGTCTTCAGAAAAGTTTGAGTACCACTGACCTAAACTATTATGTCATAAAGCAGAATGACGCTGTGAATTGAGAAGGTGGAGCCACAGTGCATAGCATTTCTCACACTCCTCTGGACATGGAATGTATGGAGAGATGAGTGTTTCAACAAGTCTTCTGTGAACAGTACAATGGTTAACAGAATGGACCTGCATCTCAGTCAGACGGGGCTGGATTTAACTGCCAGATTCACCACGCACTAGCTGAATGCCCTGAATACATTCCTACACCCTTTTGAGCTTCTGTTTCCTTACCTGCAAAAAGGAGCTAGGAACAGCCACCTCACAGGCTGTACACAATTTTTAAATGATACTGTACATAAGTGCCTTATATTGCATAGAAGCGCAGAATACCTGACACATTGTAAGCACTTCTTGAAAGGAAGCTTCTATTATGATAATAGAACGGCAGGATAATTTAGAGAGCTGTCTTTTTCTTGTAACTGCACTTCTACAGGGCAAGACTTGAGTCGTCTATCACAAGGCCTATCTAACACTTAGCTGCCATAGACAGACATGAATGAATGAAGAAGTGAAAGATAGTGAAAGTGAATTTAATTTCAGAATTCTCTGAAATTAAAGTTTGGGAGACAACTATAGCACCGAAGACTGAAGGAAAAACATTTCTTTCTCAGTTGTTTATAACTAGATAAATAACTAGATGAGAACCTTTAAATAACTAGATGAGAACACTCTATAGGATGAGTATTCATATTAGCTTTTGTTACCTAGACAATTGATAACAATTAGCCAGTAATTAATTGTTTCCAGCTGCTCCCCTTTGATTAATCATTCAGAGCAAATTTATTATGGTTCTCCTGTGGTTTGGTATTGCTAGGAGCCAGAAGCCTAGCACAACCTGAGATGAAGATAGGATGACGAGTGCTTTAAAGCTTCAGGGAGTGAGGCCTGGGGTGGCCAGGCAAAGTTCAGCCACGAGGGGATAAGGCCAGCTTCCTCCACCCCCTCCAGCTTTATTGAGGTATAGCTGACAAGAGGCAACATACTTATAGTATACAATGGGATGATTTGAGATATGTATACACTGTGAAATGATTACCACAATCAAGTTAACTAACTCATCCATTACCTCAGCTGTTTTTTGTTTGGTTGGTTTGGGGTTTTGTTTTTTTTTTGTAAGAATGTTTAAGATCTAGTGTCTTAGCAATTTCAAACATACACTACAGTATTATTATTTTTAATTTTCATTTGGCTGTAAGGGTCTGGTCCCCTGCATTGGGAACAGAGTCATAGCCACTGGACCACAAAGGAAGTCCCATAATACAGTATTATTGACGTCACCATGCTGTCCATGATATCCGTAGGACGTATTCATCTTGTAACTGAAGATTTGTACCCTTCAACCACCATCTTCCCACTTCCCCCACTCGCCAGCCATTGGCAACCATCATTTTCCTCTCTGTTTCTATGAGTTTGACTATTTTTTAGATTCCACATGTAAGTGATACCCTACAGTATTTGTCTTTGTCTGGCTCAGACGAGTTTTCAAAGGTAGACAGAAAAAAAATATTAGTTCAGGCCCAGATATAAAGAATGAAGTCATAATAGAGTCAATTTCTATTTCTTGTTTCCCTCTGCATGCTCTTCCCCAGCCCTGCTGTTCCTATTAATAGCTCTAACGATACTCCTGCTACTCTGATGGCATATTTATTGATCGATAAATAAATAAATCCTAGGCTTCATGTGGCCCAGCTTTAGGGGTGGTATTGCATTCAGAAAAAGAATGCAGCAACCAAAAATGAAAGATGCATTCTTCAATTTATAACTCATGGTAACACTTGAGGGAGTCACCGCTCTGTTCCCCTAGATCTCTAAACAGCAGCTGCTAATGTCCTCTCTCTTTTCTTAATACCCACTGGTGTCAACTGGGGTGGCATTCAGCTACAGGTAATGACACCTGTGGGGCTTCCCTGGTGGTGCAGAGGTTAAAGCGTTTGCCTGCAATGCGGGAGATCTGGGTTTGATCCCTGGGTTGGGAAGATCCCCTGGAGAAGGAAATGGCAACCCACTCCAGTAGTCTTGCCTGGAGAATCCCATGGACGGAGGAGCCTGGTGGGCTACAGTCCATGGGGTCACAAAGAGTCAGACACGACTGAGTGACTTAACTAACGACACCTGTACACACCAGTATAACTAAATGAAGTTTTCGTTTTCCTTGTTTTACCAGAACTTCAGGAGTAGGCAGTTCAGGGCCAATATCACTGCTTGAGGAATTGTCAGGGACCCCATTTTCCTTTAGTCTTTAGCAAAATGGCTACTTCACTCCAAGTAGGTATTTGAATACCTACTTTGAATCTGTGTAGAAAGAAGAAGAATGAAAAGGCTTCATGCATGCCAGCTGAGTGTATCTTCTTGTTTCAGGAAAATAATTCCAAAAATTTTTTGGAAACTCTACCTCTTAGAGTCCTATTTATATCTCATTGGGAGTACTGGGTCAGTTGGCCATCTTTTGTAGAAACAGAGTCTGGGAAGGCAAGGATTTTTGTTTATTTTTAAAGTGGACACATATTCCTCATGTTCCTAAGAACATAACTGAGGGGAAAAGGAAAGAATGATGGCCAGGCAACTGGCAGTGTGTGCTGTATTTTTCTCCACCAAAATGCTCCCCGAACCTCTGCTAACACACATGTAAACTCCCCTCTCATTGCTTCCTCTCTTTCCAGTACTACTTTCTTTTTACTTTTCGGAGTCAAACTGGATCTTTTTTATTCCAGCTTTTTGGGTGTTCTTTTAACCAACTGGGAAATACCTACTGGATGCCAGGCACCGTGCCAAGCCCTTTATTAGTATTATTTCATTTAACTCTCACGACAGCCTATGAAACACTGTGTATGTGCTAAGTTGTGTCCAACTTCTTGTGACCCCATGGACTGTAACCTGCCAGGCTCCTCTGTCTACAGAATTTCCCAGGCAAGAATACTGGAGTTGGATGCCATTTCCTACTCCAGGGGATCTTCCTGACCCAGGGATCAAACCCACATCTCTTGAATCTCCCGCATTGGCAGATGCGGGGGGGGGGGGGGGTTGGAGGGGTGGTTCTTTACCACTAACACCACCAAGCAGGTACTTTTATTATCATCCCATTAATAAATGTTGCTGAAGCTGAAACTCTAATACTTTGGCCACCTGATGCGAAGAACTAACTCACTAAAAAAGACCCTGATGCTGGGAAAGATTGAAGGCAGGAGGAGAAGGGGACAACAGAGGATGAGATGGTTGGATGACATTAATGATTCAATGGACATGAGTTTGAGTAATCTCTGGGAGTTGGTGATGGACTAGGAAGCCTGGCGTACTGCAGTCCGTGGGGTCGCAAAGAGTCAGACAGGGCTGAGCGACTGAACTGAACTGATAGGTGTGGAAAGTGAGGCTTAGAGTGATGAATTAACTTGCCAGTCAGGTAGTTAGTGAGTAGTGTTGTCATTTGAACTTGGATATCTCAGGTAGAAACTGACTTTGAGATGGAGATTTGCAGACAGGAAGTTCATTGTGAAGTGCCTTCAGGATTTATCCATTTTGGGAACAAGAAAGTAGGATTGGCCAGAAGGGGAAGTTAAACTAGGACATAATTGCAACAAAGGATTTGGCCAATCCCACAAGGAGCTTCGCGGTTGAGAAGGCCCAAGAGAGTAGTCCCACCTTGAGGCAAAGTCCTTGAGGGCCAGGCCTTTAGCTGCTTGCAGAAGTGGGGGTTCCCCGAGGTTGAAAGTGGGTTTTCATGGGAAGTGGATATGACCTTGGACAAGGCAGTTCTTTTCAACTGATGGTAATTTCTCGATAGGGTCTCACACAGGCATCAGCCAGCTACTAATCCTCCCAGCAGGAGGGGTGGCGGTGCAAAATGAGGGCTTCAGTCTTGAAGCACAGTGGTGTTCCCTATTGTCAAAGCCTTCTACTGTTCAAATGCACTTTCTTCATATAAACTCTGAGACTATTTTGTATAGCTTTTGGTTGGTCTCTTTTCCAATGGGAAGTTAACAAGAGTATAGTTAGTAGGATAAGTTATAGCCCTCACCACTGTCACTGGTCATCTCCATTTCCTTGCCTTTCTAGAGTTCCCTGACCCTAGGGTAGCGTCTGTGCTACTCTCGGTGGCTTCCGTGGTACAATGACCCAAACACACATCCCTGAGAGGATCTGAGCCTCTAGTCACCACATCATTTTCAGATGTGGCTGCTATAGTTGTCCATTTACCATCATAATTGAACAAGGGAGTACCAAGAGATGTCCTTATAGATTGCCAGACATATTCTTTTTTTAAATATCTATTTATTTATTTCGGCTTCATTGCACCATGTGAGATTTTTTTGTTGCAGTGCACAGACTCTCTAGTTGTGACTTGCAGGCTGAGTAGTTGTGGTGGGCGGGTTTAGCTGCTCCATAACATGTGGGATCTTGGTTCCCTGACCAGGAATGGAACCCAGGTCACCTGCATTTGCAAGGCAGATTCTTAACCCTGGACCACCAGGGAAATCTCTAGACATCTTCTATTCTGCCCCCTGTTACTTAATAGCATCTCTACAACTTCCTGATGATCAGGGTCACTTATCTCTACCAAGACGGTGACTTCTTTTCTTCTCTGCTAGTGTCTTAGTGCAAGCACCCCAAAGTGACTGGAAGGCAGTCATAGCTTGAAGCTTAATAGGACTATTGGTTTGTCCCCTGGTGGAAGAGTTCCCCCTTTCGAAACAAGGATCTCTAGTCAGAGTTGTGAGGATGGGAAACAGAGACTCCCCAAATGGATCACTGGGGTTGATGTGAAGCAAGGCCTCTCCTTCTACCCCTCAGCTCTCAGATCTGTGAACCCTACCTACTGAGGGCATAGCAGTACATAGTGATCTTTGACGAGGGCACATTATTTGTCCTAGAGGATGGTGCCCCCTCCTCTCAGGGTATCATCTCTAATCTGGGCCTCAGGGGTGTCTTCAAATAGACATTCCATTACTCTTTTTAGAGCGGCAGTTTCTGGGTGATGTGGTATGTCACAGGACCAATAGGTATATGATCAGGAATCTGCTGCTGTACACACCTCTTTTATTGCAAGGAGGTTTCTTTGGTCCAGTACTATGTTACCTAGGATCTTGTGTCAGTGGGTCAAATATTCTGTAGACCCTTAAACAGTGATGTGGGCTAAAAACAAAGAAACCAACCAACCAACCAGAGGGTAGGAAAAGCAAACCCATACCCAGGATGTGTACCTATTCCAGTCAAGATAAGCTACTATGACTTCTAGGTTGGAAGAAGTCAATTTGCCATCACCTGGCTGGTTGGTTTCCTTTGAGGGATGATGCCGTAGAGGGGACTCAGCTTCGGTCTCTGGTGCTGGCAGGTTGGGCACGTGGTGGCATCAGGAGCCCAATCAGCCTTGGAGCTGGAGCCCATGCTGTCAGACCCCTGCACAGTCTCCATATCTGCCATTGTGGCTACTCTGCAAATGTACCCTAATTTCTGTAATCCCCCAGGGGAGGCAGGTTTTTTTTTTCAGTTTAGAATCTTGGCTAGGTTGGTGAGGGGGCAGTTTCAGAAGCTTCCACTTGACCTTCCCCACTATAACCACTCATCCCACAGGCCAAGGAACTAAGGTGGGGCTTCTGCCAACTACCAAGTATATCTCTCCTAATTATACATTCAGGAAGGCCCAAAGGACTTGTTATTATATGCACTTACTGGAAATCCAGCCTTCTTTAGTTGTTAGGTTCTGTATCTGAACACTGGCTGAGGTCCAGAAACCAGGCAGAAGATTGTGACTTTTTATGGGGGCAGCTTCCCTCAGACTTCTCCTCACTCATCCTTGAGTTTTAAAAGGTGTACACAGGATTGGTGCAGCCACTAGGAGAAACATTATGGAGGTTCCTTAAAAAACTAAAAATAGAGCTACCATATGATCCAGCAATCCCACTCCTAGGCATATATCCAGAAAAGATGAAAACTTCGAAAGATACATGCACCCCAATGTTCACAGCAGCACTATTCACAATAGCCAAGACATGGAAGCAACCTAAATATCCATTGAGATGAATGGATAAAGATGTGATATATATACACACACAGACATGGAATACTGCTGCTAAGTCGCTTCAGTTGTGGCCGACTCTGTGTGACACCACGGACTGCAGCCTACCAGGCTCCTCCGTCCATGGGATTTGCCAGGCAAGCGTACTGGAGTGGGGTGCCATTGCCTTCTCCAACTAACTATAACGGAATACTACTAAGCCATAAAAAAGAATGGAATATTGCCATTTGCAGCAGCATGGATGGACCTGGAGAACATCATACTAAGTGAAGGAAGTCAAGAAAGATGAATATTATATATCAAAAAAAATAATGCAAATGAATCCTCTTACAAAACAGAAACAAATTCACAGACATAGAAAACATGTT